>NC_025689.1:24613387-24655873 GCF_000633955.1 Camelina sativa
AGTGATGATGAATCAAAAAGTTTTTAATCATGGACTGCTGATTGTGGAAAAATAAGAGACTTATTTGTCATTTTTTTTGGTCATCAGATATAACCAAAAATAGTTTGAGAATCGAAATTAACCAAGAACAATAATAAACACCAACAACATTATTCATCAACATGCACTTGATCATGAAGCCAAGATGGCCCACAGTGCTAAATATGACTAAAATCTACCATTTCTCGTGACACTACTCGCGATAACAATCGTCACTTTATTCGCCGGAACAGCCACCTTATGAAAGTCTCTACAATTGAAGCCATCCAGCCACCTTATTCTCATATTTATTTATGGTTTTGTTTTTTTCTTCTTTCAAATTTTTGACAAACATTAATAACATGATGTCGTGTTTTTTTTTTACTTAAATCTTTCATATAAATTAATTTAGTATTAAATTTTCTCATATAAATTTTAAATTTGAAAAAATGAGTTAGAATCTTATTATTTTAAATATATAAAACTATTTGTAAGATATTGATAATAAATATAAATATTGGATTTCAATTTCATTTTAGTTTGAATTATTGTTCATATAAATCCAAACATATCTACTTTGTAATAGGAAACATTTCCCGTCTCGTTCCATCCCATCCCGTCCCATCCTGTCCCGTCTTGTCTTTCTCTCTTTATCCATCATAATTTTTTTGTCCTATGATCGTTCTCTTTCAATAAATACTCATTAAGCAATGTTTATTAATATGTATTCGGTAAGAAATTTAGACATAATACTCGAATTCTCCATTGTATATTTAATTTTTAGTTAGGTAGTAAAATTATCCAAAAACAAATTATAATTCTGAAAAACATCTAATTATTTTGATTAGAACTAAATTAGCTGTAGAATTACGGGAAGTAACATCAAAATTAAGATCCCAATACAATAAAAGAAAAACCCGTGCTACAGCATGGGACAAAATATTTTTATAAACGTTATTTTTCATGTAAATTAAAAAAAAAAACCCTAGTAAAATACATCCTATCCTGTCCTGTCCCCTCATGTCCCAACCCATCTCCTCTCGTTCCGTCTCATCTGTTTCATATCGTCTCGTCTCATCCAGTCTCGTCTTGTCCCATATCTATCAAAATTTTTTGTCTGATGTTCTTTCTCCTTTAAATAACTACTCGGTAGACAATTTTACTAAACAGTTTGGGTAAGAAATTGGGATAGCAGAGTTCTCCATTGAATATTTTTTTATTTAGTTAGTTGAAATTATCTAAATTTATAATTTTTCAAAAAGATAATTGTTTTCAAAATTAGCAAAATTTTCAAAAATCCCATTCCAAAGTGGTGAAAATTAGTGAAAATTTGACAATTGAATTTATTTATCTATATTTTCTGATTTGTACTTTTATCTAAAATTTATGTCTCTCTTTTTCTAAAAAAATTGATCAAAATATTTTTTTTCATTATTCGTATTACCCATTTCAGTTTACTTATACTATTTCAGTATATGTACTTAATTAGTAAATTAAATTACTTGAAAACACTGATAAAACATATATTTAGTCAAATAATTAACATTTTTAGGTTGTAAAACTTTAATTGTCTAATATTAATATTTTTCACAAAAATTAGGTTGCCATTCTTTTAAGGTGTTTTGTTAATATTTTGGTGTATATGTAGAATTCTCCAACCCGTACAGAAAATAAATATGATCATCATCTTCATCAGCTGGAAAATATACATTTTTTGCAATCCATCCATAATAATCAAGCACAAACCGTGTTTGTTAAAAGTTTTAAAGTAATTTTGTTAACTCAAAGTAAGTGTTTGTATATAATAAAACCGTGTTTGTATTGGAAACTGTGAACACTCAAAGTAAGTGTCTACCTCGCATAAGAGAGATGATGATCCGTAATACTATGGCACAAACCATGGGTTAACAGTTCCCTACTGGTTCTAATAGTGAATGTAAACGGATTGAAAAGCCAAACCATTACAGAATAATGTATGTACATATCTTCTCAGGCACCTTACGTTCTTTCAAAATAGTAAGGATAGCCTACCCACAAATATGAAACATGAAAATAAAATTCAGAATGACCAAAGAACAAATCATCAAACAAATCAGAAGCTAAGAAGAGAAACTTTCCAAGTGACCAATGAAAGAAAGAATTAGGAGTTAGACATTGTTTAGCAAAGGCGAATATCGGTATGTGGTTCTCTTGTAAGGAGATTCACCAGATGCCATCAACAAAGCAGCATTAAAAAAAAACAATGTAATCAACATCAATGTACCGAACCTCCATGAGAGCATCTTGCCATTCTCCATAGACAATCAAAAAGACTTGGAAAAACATGGAGAATACCAGCAGAGACCGGAAACTCATCCCTACAAATCAGAACTCAAAAACCCCAAATTATTCCTAATTGCAAAGAAGAAGCAACAATGTCGAAGTTCAACAGCTCCAAGACTGTACTATGCAATTAACAGTCTAATTACAGAGAGATTTGTGTCATTCATTCCATCTTTAAACTTTTTACAGATCCTAAAAAGAGAAAGGGAACATTGAGAGAAACGAAATACATACATTTCGGTGGTTCATCATCATTGTTCTCTGAACCACGTCTTCTGAGTCTTCAAACCTTGACTCATAAACTTAGGCCCTTGAAATTTTACGTTCTTCAAGGCGTTTACAATGATGATTGAAGTCGCCGGTGTATGCTTCTCCTCCCGGACATCTCCGATCCAACCTTTTTAAAAAAAAAAATAGATCGAGAGCAATGAGCGCTACTTCTCTCTCTTTATATATATATATATATATATATATAGCAAAAGAAGAACAATACTACGGAATAAAGCAAAATATAATCAAGTTTCATCTGCAAACATTGACAAAATCCAAACCAAAAATTCAATCAGAATTACTCATCCATAATACAAACAGATCTCGCAAAACATATCTTACATATCTATTAGTGAACGAAAGAAAAAGAAGCAATTAGAATACAAAAAACTGATCTTACATATTGTCGAAAGAGACATATTTCTATGTACTGCAGCAATCCGGAACCTCTTCCTCTATGCTTTTGCTAAAAATAGAGAGAGAGGCGAGAGAAAAAGAAGAATCTGAGTAAGGGTTTTGTTTTTTTGTAAGAGATTAAAAGGATCTCAAAATATACGGTCAGGATTTTAAAAAACTTAGAGAATGAATGGCTGAGATTATAACATGAAACGGGTCAAATTACCGGGTTAAATGACCCGCGTGTTTATCCGTTTTTCAGTAAGGGTTTAATGACAATTTTATCCTGCAGGAAAAATATTAAAATGGTCATAATTACAATGGTATTGTATTGTAAATTCTTACAAAACTAAGGTTTTTTTTAGGTAATGTTTTACGATTAATAGTAGGGATTTTAATGCTTTGTCCACAGCAAAAATCAGACATTTATTTTCCTGATCTTTCCTATTGTAATATTGAGATACAATGTAATATAATAAATTCATAAAGAATACTCGAAAATGTTAATTTTCTGGGTTCCGCACTTCTTTTTTATTATATTAGAGAAAAAGAAAGTTGACTTTAGATTTTTTTATTTTTTTATTTTTTTGTAGATTTTTAATTTTATATCTAATATAGAATAGAGAACGTTGAAGAAATTTACACGAAGGTTTGGCAGACGAGTTATGATATGTATGACAGAGAAAGTCAAATTCATTGACAAACTGGTTTCTTCAAATGATTAATATAAAATTTACGAATCCTTCTGTGTTTAATTTACGCTGACAAATTATAATGCAAGTTCAATCGCTAGCTCACTCAATATAATGATAGAGTTCTGTTTATTTATTTTTTTTTTTAATTTTGAAAATAAATATTAACAAAAAAGTTTTTAATTCATTTTATACGACTAAAGAGCAAGAAAAAAAGTTTGATGTATGTGATATTTATGTTTTGTCTTCTATAATTTTTTATGTTCATTTTCAACGGTTATACCAGTCTTCTTTTAATTCTCCAACATTCTCTATACATTATTCTTCCTAATATATAATTTACATTGCATTCACAAATTTCCTATTCCACTTATTCCCATTTGCCATCAGATAGCCATCAGTTTATATGATAAAACATAAATAAGTAATACTTTTAACAAAAAAGTCTTTCCAATACAAATCACGGTTTTGTTTTTCATATTATTGTAAATTTCAAAAAGTAAAAATCTTGCAGATTTAGGCAAACTCGAGATAACCAAAATGAGTTTAATAAAATTTTAGATGTACAACCTAGATTTACAGTATATATTTATTTTTAATGGTTAGTATTCACTTTCATATGTATAGTATGCAACATGAATTTCAAAACATATGTTGTAGTTTAGATATCGTCTCTTAAGTCTTAACTTAGATAAATCTCTAAACATCATATGTGATATGAGTCTTTTTACTTATAATTCCATGACTGGATTTGATGAATTGTTTTTTTTTTTTTATAAAAATATATTTTATTTAAAGCATGAGAGCAAATGTCTTACAGGACCAAAAGCCCAGATGTGGAAGCCCAAAATCCAAAGATATAAAATACAATAAAAACAATTACGAAACTAATAGTTAAAAAGGAACAGCATGTTGAACCAAATACAGTTGTAACTGAACCAAAAAATCGGTTGGGGAAATAGAACCACTCCAAACCACCGATTGTTGCCATCAATGATTGGTAGTTAATATCATTAAGGTTTTCACGTGATACACCTCAGAACCAGAGAACCAAAGGTGTATCAGATTCGATGATGTTTTGGTTTTTACTTTGTGTTAGCTCAAACAAACAATATAATTGAAATAAATCACGGGTGTGTATTGGCCTCATTCTCTAAAGTATATAAGTAACCCTGGGCATATTATTCGGACCCGAATCCTGAATCCAAATCCGACCCGAAGTAAATGGTTCAGTTCGAATATTGTATAAAACCCGATCGGGTTTAGTATCTCTGAGGTTTGGATATCCGATCGGGTTCGGGTAATATCCAAATCCGAACGCCCACCCAAACTAAATGTAAAAATACATTTAAAGGGATTTGAACCCAATATCTTAAACATTTAAGGGTACATCTTTAACCATTTTAACATCTTAGTTTTTCTGTCCTAATATGAAACGTTAATTCTACAATTTATAAAAAATAAAAATTAGCTTTTTTTTTGGTTCATGGTTTGTCTGAGTTCGGGTATACCCAAATTACCCGAATCCAAACGGGTAATATCCATACCCGACCTGATAGTATAAAAACCCGAATGGATTCTATATGTCTAAACCCAAAAACTCAAAAACCCAAAAACCCGAACCCAATCGGGTTTGGGAACTCGAATGCTCAGGACTAAATTATAACTCGCTTAATTAAGCAACATATTCTCAAACAAGTATCAATCAAGGTTTAAGACACATAGGGGTAAAACTGAAATTTTCTCTAAGCCAAAATGCCTATATCTGGGAGTATGGACAATAATCCTTATTTCAAAGATTTGGTCCAATAAAAGCCCAAATCAATAAATATCCCATGTATATACGCAACCTATAGGCTGAAACTGGTCCAACCTTCTAAAAATTTGCATTCGTTTTAAAGGAATACAATATTTAAATGTTTACTCTGTTTTAAAATATGACAGATATTCGAATATTGTGGATATATCTACGTTAAGTATGAATATATAGAAAGACCACCAAAAGTCATTTAACCACTATTGGTAATTTGTAAGAAAAAATGACATGAAAATACATGGTTGAAAGCAAAACACGTTTTTGAACATTAGCCAACACCACCAGCATCCACCATGATTGATATTTATTTTGTTAGTACCTCGTAACATCTTCCAGTGTTTCAGTCTTAATTATAGAACGTGTTAACCCAATTTCATTCAGTAGCCATGTACTATTTATACTTGGCAATTTCGGAGACAAAAAGACTTATGTAACAAGATTCTTGTAACAGAATCTCAGAGACGACGAAGAACAAGAGAGAGACGTTGAGCTGAAGAGAGAGATTGAAAAATATTTTCGTATTCTCATTAATGAATTTCATGTACAAGTTGTATACTATATACAACATCTAAGAATATAGTTTAAGTTAATAATGACTTAACCTATACTCTAAACCATATAAACCGCATATAAACTATATAACCCAAGTATCAAATACACTTATACTCATGATAGACTCCCGCGAACCTTAGAATCTTGAACAGGTGAAGGATTGTAAAGGTTTGATAAAGACATCCGAGTAAGTAAAGAGTGAACCGGAATCCCGGTTTAGGGGATGTATTGATCGATGCAAAGTTGGTTTTCACGGACGAGTTTAAGTTAAACGTAGTGTTTTGGGGTTGGGAAAACCCTGGAATCTTATAAAAGCAGAAACTCGAGGGTTTCGCCGAGTTTGGCCATTTCTACGAAAAAGTAAAGAGAGTAAGTGTTCTTGAGTGTTCTTGGTGAGATTCTTGGAATTTGGTGGATTGTTCATGCGAGATCTGTAGCTGGGATCGTTGTAGGAGCTTCCTAGGAGTGTAGATCTTCGTGTTTAAGGTTCAGAATCTTCTTGGCAAAGGTGATCGCATGACCATGGCTTATCTAAGCTTGAGATTTCTCTGATCTGCTTGTTTATGTGTTTTAGTGGCTCGTTAGAACGTTATTTGGGACTTTGTGAAGCTTTCTTGTGGCTTGGGATTGAGTTTTGATGGTTTAGGAATGGTGATCCGGTGAGACACTTCGGGGAAAAACGATGCTTGGCAGTTGCATCGGTCGATGCACTTTGGGTGTCAGTCGATGCAAATACGAGGACGGCGCGATTTGACCTAGGAGCATCGGTCGATGCCATGTGGAGGCGTCGGTTGATGCAACTAGGGTTTTTTGTGAAATGTCGAGCATGCGTCGGTCGATGCAGGCTAGTCTTGTATCGGTCGATGCAGACTAGTCTTGTATCGGTCAATGCAAGCTTGTGTCGGTCGATGCATCCCCTGTTGGTATCGGTCGATGCATCCTCTGTTGGTGTCGGTCGATGCATTGTTGGTGTCGGTCGATGCAGTTCCTGGTTTCTTTGTTGATTGTTGTTTGATGGTTAGAATATCTCAATTGCTTGTGTGTATAGCCCAGTAGATGGGAGGATTGCCTCACTGGATGTTTATAAAATACTCATGCATCTCAACTTGTGTTTGTGGTGCAGGTAAAGGCAAAGTGTGATCGTGGAATCAAGACAATGAAGAGGAGGATGTTCTAGTGACTCGCTTGGTTGCTTTCTGGCTTTTGTTAGGTTGCTAGAGTTGATAGGTTGCTAGAGTTGAGTACTAATGTGTTGTCTAGGATTGCTGGTTATTTGTTTTATGTTGATTGATTTTTTTAGACTATTTATTATGGAGTTAATATTAGTTTATTGGTTTAATGGTATTGATTATTATCCGCTGTTTGGTTTGGTTGTGGTGAGGTGACTAGTGGATATGAAACCACTAGTTTTAGAGTATTTATTATTATTAATTATTTATTAAAAAAATAAACGGGTCCAGTCGTTTCAATATACACTAAAAGAGAACATGATACCTTAAAATATATATATGTAATATATTTTATTCAAAAGTCAAACAATACGTGTTCTTTCATCATACTATATTCATAACTATTATGTGTTGTAATATATACATACAACGTAAACAATTTTACATCTCTGCATGTATCGATTATTCATTCATCAAACATGATAATCGGATTTAACAAACAAAACAAAATTATTTGTATATCAAATATGAACAATAAATTAGATTTAATTCAAAATTATACATGTAGGCTCTGATACTACTGTTGGAATTTATACTGGTTTATAACTATTTATAAAATAGTCATAAATTCAATTGCCAAGATTCATGTAAGTATTGAAACAAATCTATGTCACTAGATTATGAATATACCTGGATAGTTCGCAGCGGAAAGATGAACTAAAATAAACCAAGGTTGTAAAACACTTCAAACATCGTACTTCTACTGGTATCCACACGCACATAAACTGGATTGAACGGGATGCTAGTGCCGTATAGAGATCAGATCTCAAACGTGACAAACACTTTGTCTCAGATTAGATTTCGGCGAGAATATCAGTCTTTCTCATAATCAAACGCAAAGCGTCATTATATATCGATCGACAATAAACCTAACTCGTTTAGCTTTTGATAATGGGCCAAGCCCAATTCTCCTACGTGCACATTAATATATATATGTAGATCGTATATAATATAGTATAAACATTTTATTCTAAGTGCACAAATATAAATATATGTATATCTTATATGACATATGTTATATTGTAATTAAACCCAATATTAATTCAATCTTCTTAGAATTCTGTAGGATCGCATAATATTAGTAATGAACTTCTAAAGTCATTAATTATAAGAAGTTTTTAGCAAAACGTTATAATCATCTAATATTATACGACTTTCGAATCTTGACTATAAAAAAATAAATACAAATGATTTCAGGACGTTCCCAATAATATGTTACTTCAGTGATATCCGTACAGTTTCTATAGTAGTCCAATGAGCTCAATTTCAATATTATTGTAGAGTTGACATAGATTTATTTCTTCCGAGGAATCTATTTGGTTAACATATTTCCATCCCAAAATGTTTTGGGAGTTTAAAAATTAAAACCCATAAAGAATAAAAACTAATGTTTTTGTTTATAATGAAGATTATGTTTTGTTGTTTTGGGTGAAAAATTGTTGTATTTGTATATTTAAATTTCAAAAAGAAAAAAAGATGAATACACAAGATTAGTGCAAAACTCCATTTTGAAAGTCTTTTACCTCTTATACGAGGCCAGTTTATCTTTTATAAATTAAGTTATGAGTCTTATGACTTCTATGAGTTTAATAGAATGAATTAGAGGCCTTGAGTTGATTTAATCAAACTAACTAACTATTAGAGATGCCACACTGTGTTGTAGTGTGTACACGCTAAAGCATTAGTAAAATAATAAACACTTTATATAATATTATTGGAACCTACATTATTCTTTTTTCCAAAAAATTTATGGATTAATAATTTCTTAATAAATAATAGATGACTTTAGTTTCTTATCAGCCAGATATTGCTATTCAAACTTACCTTCATTTGTTAACTATAGACTTGGCAATAAAAAATTACACGACATAGAAATACCCTTATCATTATTGAAAGGACGAAAATGACTTGTCTATGTATATATGTATATGGTACGTTAGGCTAGGTTGAGCCCCTTGGTGAGATGATTGTCTAACGAACCTGTTGATGCAGTTGTGGGAGCGGTTATCGGGAGTAGTCATGGATGCGTGGACATTCCGGAGTGGAATTATGAATGGACATGTATGACATTGCAATGTTATACTCGAACCACGAGAGGTACTTTTGGTTTAGAGATGTTTATAAACATTGTTGTTTGTTGCTCTTAAAGCGATGGTGTTTCCCTTGGATACCAATAGCTCGAGGCGCTGTGGGGCCTGAGAGAGGCATAGAGGATGTCGTTCCTCTAAGGGGATGAATAATTCTCCTAATACCGAGATTTCAAGGATTATGGTCCAAGAATGAGACGGTATTACTCAAAGACGGTGGTATGAGAGTGAGATCGGTATGACTCGAAGGTTGTGACCTAAGGGTGGATGAGTTGGGAGCAAGCAATGTCTAGACGTGAGTAGATGCATAACGATTGAATGCAAACCTTGGGAGATTGATGGTTGTTTAATCTCGGGTTTTGGTTGTGCTGGCTGGTGGGGCTAGGGTTGTGATAATTGTTGCGGTCAGGATTGTGTGGCCGGTGGTGCTGGAGCTGGCTTAAGCCGGTAAGGGCATGAATGCCAGGTACATAATTTTACGAGAAGTCTTCGAGGTGGGATAAATTAATCGCTGCAACAATAGTTGTTAAAGTTCATTGGAGATGGACGGGGTTTCTAGGTTCAAGGATTTGGTAAGCTTACTCGGGGAAGTAGGTCAAGTGGCTTGAGTTGGCGGTTTGCAAAGCATTTGATGCGGTGAATCAGAATATGCAAACGTATGGTACTTGTATGTTTTACTACGCTCGTATTGATAATTTGCTATGGAGAATTGCCAGGCGGAAAAGCTATTTTGGAATAAGCAATCATGTGCAAGTTTTCCTAAGAGACAAGTTACTAGAGGTTCTTGGACGGGGAAAAGTTTTTGATATTCAGGTGATGGGTGAGTTGATGCCAGCATACCAGATGGATCAGTCTAGTAAAGTTGTATGACGTTATATTGGTTATGGATTGGTTGCATCGGTTCAAAGTACATTTGGATTTTCATCGGGGTAGAGTAGTGTTTGAGCAGCCCGGAGGGAAGCGGTTGGTTTATCAAGGAGTGAAACCAACTTCGGGGAGTTTGGTTATCTCAGCTGTGCAGGCAGAGAAGATGATCAAGAAGGGTCGGAAGGAGTACCTGGCTACTATTTCTATGCCAGAGTTTGTAGGGCAGGTTGATGTAGGTGAGATCCTGTGGTTCGGGAGTTTGAGGACGTATTTTAGTCATTGCATAGGTTACCACCATCTCGGTCTGATCACTTGACGACTGAATTGGAGCAAGGGACGACACCTGTTTCTAAGACCCCCTACAGGATGACTCCAACAAAGATGGAGGAGCCTAAGAAGCAATTTGAGGATTTGTTAGACAAAGGATTCATTCGTCCTAGCACTTCAGCATGGGGAGCGCCGGTGTTGTTTGTTAAGAAGAAGGACAGGAATTTTTGCTTGTGCATAGACTATCGGGTCTGAACCGGATCGCTGTAAAAAACAAGTATCCTCTTCCGCAGATTGATGAGTTGTTTGATCAGTTGAGGGGTGCTACTTGGTTCTCTAAGATTGACTTGGCGTTAGGTTACCATTAGATTCCGATAGACGAGGTGGACGTCAGGAAGACGGATTTCAGTACGAGGTATGGACACTATGAGTTTGTGGTGATGCCCTTTGGTTTGATTAATTCGCCAGCTGCGTTTATGAGGTTGATGAATAATATGTTCCAGGAGTTTCTGGATGAGTTTGTCATCATCTTAATCGATGATATTATGGTGTAGTTTCTGGTAGATGGAGAGCAGTTCTGAAGAAGCTGCAAGATCATAAGTTGTTTGCTAAGCTGAGCTAGTGTAGTTTCTGGCATATGGAGATGGGTTTTCTTGGCCATGTGGTTTATGCAGTGGGAGTCTCTTTTGACCCAGAGAAGATACATGCTATCAGGGATTGGCCTACACTTAGTAATGCCACTGAGATCAGAAATTTTCTTGGATTGGCAGGATACTATAGGAAGTTTGTGAAGGATTTTGCGAGTATGGCACAGCCGATGACTAAGCTGACGGGGAAAGACGTTCCTTTAGTATGGTGACCGAAGTGTGAGGCTGCTTTTGCAAGCTTGAAGCAGATGTTGACGAGTACACCAGTATTGGCATTATCGGAGCAGGATAAGCCATACATGGTGTATACAGATGCTTCCAGAGTTGGTTTGGGGTGTGTGCTGATGTAGGAGGGGAAGGTTATTGCCTATGCTTCACGGTAGCTACCACCCCGGTAAAGCTAACTTGGTGGCAGAAGCTCTAAGCAGGAAGCGGGCGGCTTTTGCTCAGGAGCATGTTATAGAGTCCTTGGTGAGTGAGATTAGTACCTTGAGGTTGTGTGTTATTTCACAAGAGCCATTGGGTTTGGAGGCAGCTGATAGAGCGGATCTTCTGAGTAGAGTTTGGTTGGCTCTAGAGAGTGACGTGGGGATAGTGAATGCTTCTAAGGATGCAGATTCTGAGTATCAGGATGAAGAAGGATGTAGCTAGTTGGGTCGCGAAGTGCGATGTTTGCCCGCTACTGAAGGCTGAGCATCAGGTTATGGGCGGCTTGTTGTAGAGTTTGCCCATTCTAGAGTGGAAGTGGGACATGATCTTGATGGATTTCGTGGTAGGATTGCCAATATCTCGGACCTTTGATGCGATTTGGGTCATTATGGACCGGTTGACTAAGTCCGCACATTTTGTGGCTAACAAGAAGGCCGATGGAGCAGCGATATTGGCTAAGAAAAATGTGAAGGAGATAGTCAGATTGCACTGGGTGCTGGCGATCATCATGTGTGATAGAGATTACAAGTTCACTTTAATGTTTCGGAGGGTTTTTTTAGGTAGAGATGGGCACTAATGTGCATATGAGTACATCCTACCATCCTCAGACAGATTGACAGTCAGAGAAGATGATTCAGACGTTGAAGGATTTGCTGAGGATGTATGTGTTGCACTGGAGTGGTCACTAGGCCAGATCATCTGAGCTTGGTAGAGTTTGCTTACAACAACAGCTACACGGCGAGTATCGAGATGGCTCCTTATGAGGCGTTGTACAGGAGGCCATGTCGTACACCGTTATGCTTGACTCATGTGGGGGATAGGAGCATATATGGTGCAAGTTTTGTTCATGAGACCTCAGAGAAGATTCAGGTTTTGAAGCTGAACATGAAGGAGGCTCAAGATGGACATAGGAGCTATGCTGATAAAAAGAGGAAGGATCTTGAGTTTCAGGTTGGTGATAGAGTGTACCTCAAGATGGATATGTTGCAAGGTCCGAACAGGTCATTGACAGAGAGTTGAGTCTGAGGTACATGGGTCCGTTCAGAGTGGTTGAGCGGATGGGACCGGTAACATATAGCCTGCAGTTGTCTGATGTTATGCGTGCGTTCCATAAGGTCTTTCATGTGTCGATCCTGAGGAAGTGTCTTCACGAGGATCAGTTGTTGGCTTAGATTCCTGAGGATTTTCAGCCCAACATGACTCTGGAGGCGAGACCGGTGAGGGTTCTCGAGGGGAGAGTCAAAGAACTTCAGAAGAAGAAGGTTCCTTAGATGAGAGTCCTATGGGACTATAATGGTTCTGAGGAGCAGATTTGGGAGCCAGAGTTGAGGATGAAGGCAAGGTTCAAGAAGTGGTTCGAGAAGCAGGTCGAGGCTTGAGCTTGCCTAGCCGTGGTCCCAGTAGTTGTGGTAAGTTGGTGGTGCGGTGTAGTCCACGGCTGGAGCAAAATAGAGTATTCCAACCCATCTCTCTAGATACTTGGTCGCTTAGGGGTGGTTGGTTGTGCGACTAAGTACCAAAATGAGGTGGTGCTCGGGATACGTGGTTTCGTGAAGCTTGTGCTAAAAGTGGGAAGTTTCCTGAAATGGAAGGTTCTATAACTCGAAAATTTCAAAAAATGGAAAGTTTTTGGGAGTTAGAATTTGTTCATTTTTAGTGGTTGTAGGCCTTGGTGGCAGACTTTAGAGTCAGACTGTGGCCCTTGGGGCATGCTATTGAGACATTGTGTGGCCTTTGTGACAGGCTGTTTAGCCAATTGTGTGGTCTTCGTGAC
The DNA here is from genome assembly GCF_000633955.1 of Camelina sativa. Lineage (NCBI taxonomy): Eukaryota > Viridiplantae > Streptophyta > Magnoliopsida > Brassicales > Brassicaceae > Camelina > Camelina sativa. Next base: position 24,626,754 of record NC_025689.1, read on the forward strand.
AATGTTTCGGGATGTGTGGTTTTTGTGACGGTCCTTCAGGATGTATGGTCTTTGTGATGGCCCTTCATGATGTATGGTCTTTGTGACGGTCCTTCGAGATGTATGGTCTTCATGACGGTCTTTCGAGATGTATGGTCTTTGTGACGGCCCTTCGGAATGTATGGTCTTCATGACGGTCCTTCTGGATATATGGTATTCGTGATGGTCCTTCAGGACGTGTGGTCTTCGTGACGGTCCTTTCGGATGTGTGGTTTTCGTGACAGTCCTTCGGGATGTTTGGCCTTGGTGGCGGTCCTTGTTAGGAAAATTGTTTGGCTTTCGTGGCGGTCTGATTAGACATTTGTTTGGTCTTTGTGGCGGTCGTGTGTAGGACATTTGTTGGCTTTAGAGCGGTCTTTGTGGAATTTTGATGATCCTTGTGTGGTCATGAGGTATTCTAGTGAGGGAATCTATGGTTGGTAGGACATTATGATGTTTTACGCGAGCTACGAGAGGGAGACATGGTTGGTCTAAGCATAGTTGGTCCTGAACGACTCTTTGGAGAGCTTTAGTTCTCCTAGTACTGTCATATTCTAAGACTTTATGGCTTGACAGTATGGCTGGTATATCGACTTTGGATGACGATCCGGGGGAACGCTGTTGGGTGGCAACCTGAGAGACAAATATTGGACTTTCCTTATATATTATGGCATGCAGGCTTAGGCCCGTTGAGAAGCCAATATTATGGTATGCAGGCTAGGGCCTAATGAGGAGGTAATAAAAACTCAAGGTTGAGGCCTATGAGTCGAGGAAAGCCCAAAAGTCGGAAGCAAATAATGCGTGGAACATGAGTCTATTGCCTGGAGGTAACCTTCGTAGATTGGTTGAAGGAAGTGCGGGTCGTGGAGACGGTTGCACAGGAGTCCTTGGCTGATGGTTGTTCAAGATTCAATGACAAATCTATATTGGTGTGGGAGAGTTGTAATGCCAGTAAACAAAAATCCCGGTTTGGGATGTGCATCTTTTGATGCAGGTTTCGCATCGGTCGATGAAAGGTCTGTTTTGGTGGGACGACTTAAGTGAAACGCTCGTTTGGTTGCGTTTTTGGGTTAAGGAAACCCTAGGATTCGAGTATAAAAGAATACTTTGACGTCTTTGGCCGAGTTTTGGTCATTCGTTATTCTGTAAAGAGTGAAAAACTTCTAAAAGTTCCTGAGAACGTTCTTGGTGAGTTCTAAGCCATTTTTGGAGAGATATGATGTAACGCCCACAAGCCAGAATCCCAGTTTAGGGGGTGCATCGATCGGTGCAGGTTGTGCATCAGACCATGCAAGGTTTGGTTTAAGCAGAACAATTAAGGGAAACGTTCGTTTCTGTTGCGTTTTGTATTGGGAAACTTCAGGGCCGAGTATATAAGGTCGAGACTCGACGTCCTTGAGGGTTTTTGGCCGTTCTTAAGAGAGAGAAAAGGAGAGAAGGTTTACATTGAGTTTTGGGGAGATTTTGGTGCCATTCTTGAGAGATTCTTTTGTGGGATTGGACATCCGAGTTTGGAGAGTGTGTTGGGGCTTTTTCTGGTGTGTTTTCGTGCTTGTAGAGTCAGATCCGTCATTCTCAAGGTGAGTGCATGACCATAGCATATATGAGCATGAGATCTCCGAGGTTATGTGTTTTCTTTGTGATTTGGTGAATTGATACCTTGTTTATTGTGTTTTTCGTGGTTCCTATATCTTGATTAGATCTTTGTGATTTTCTTGGACGAACCACGGTGTTGGAGGATCATTCAGGGTCGATGACGGTGTCAGGAATTAACGCTAGGGATTTGAAGAATTGCATTGGTCGTTGCAAGTGGGCATCGGTCGATGCAAAGTGTTATGCACCAGTCGATGCAAGGCGTGCATCGGTCGATGTAAGGGAAGTTGCAACGGTCGATGCAAGGCGTGTGTCGGTAAATGCAGTCCTCAACCGAGGACTGTTATGTGTGCTTTGTAGTTTGGTTGATTATGCTTTATTTGTGATTGTTTTTTGTGCTTGGAGTTCTTTTTGCTTGTGTGTATAGCCCAGTAGGCGGGACGATTACATCACTAAGTATTTCTAGTAATACTTACTCTTCTCTTTTGTGTTGTGGTGCAGGTAAAGGCAAAGTGTAATCTTGGAATAGGGGCAATGAAGAGGAGGATGTTCTAGAGGTTTGAATGATTGTGGTCTAGGTTTTGTTAGGTTGCTAGAGTTGAATCATTTGAACATTGTAGGATGCTGGTGATTGCTTCATGACTTTGTTGGTCTTGGATTGCTAGGGATTCGATTGGATTATTTATTAACGAAATTATTTGTTGGATTATTTGGTATTGTTTACATTATCCGCGGATGTTGAGTGTTGCTAGGTTATTAGTGGGTATGGGACCACTAGAGATTTTAAAAAAAATGGGATAGGTTGTTTTATTTTGATATCAGAGCCCTTACGGTTCTAGCTTTAGGGTTCACTGTAGCTTTTGCTATTGATGTTTAGGATTGCATGCTAGAGTTGATTATGTGATTTGGTCAATTGTGTGTGTGGCATGGGGTCCTAGTACATCCTCTTTGAGCCTTCAATGAGATACCACAATAAGTTGTGTGTTTTAGTTTGCGGTTTGTTTGTGTCCTTAACCTGTCTTTGGTAGTGCATATGGTTAGAGGTGGAGCTGTTGCTGCTAGTGGTCGTAGACGCGATCGTGATCGCAGTCATGGTCGTGGTAGGGGCAAAGGCCCAGTTGCTAGTGAGACTGTGGACTAGAGTGTGACAACTGAGGGCGTCAGCAAGTCGAAGGCATTTCAGGAGGGATCAGTGGGTGTGGCCGGTAGTGGTACCAATGGGGCCGTAAGAGCCGGTGAAGCCGGTGAGGGTGGTGTTGGTGCCGAGTTGGCCAGTGCTGCTGGGCTTCCAGGTGTGGGGGTTGCAGCAGATGGAGTCCCTGGTCGAGATGATTCCATTGTGGACTTGTTGACGCTGGTGCTAGAGCGGTTGGCGAGAGCTGTCCCGGTGCAGGCTCCAATGGTGCCCCCAGTTGTGGCGGAGGTGCAGCAGTCGAGGGATGCTGGAGCAGCAGGTGATTCCTAGTACGTTGGTATGCTGCGGGAGAAGGGAAGGATCGGTACGACGTTGTTCTTGGGCGATACCGACCCTACAATGGCTGATGCATGGAGGACGAGGCTGGAACGCATTTTCTAGTCTCTCATGTGTCTTGAGGAGTATCGGGTGGACATAGGGGTCCATCACTTGGCACAAGACGCTCATGTGTGGAGGAGGTCGGTGACTGCCAGGAGAGTGCAGAGGGACATGACTTAGGTTGACTTCATGGAGGGGTTCAACCGCAAGTACTTCCCACGGAAGGCACCAGACCGGATGGGGGTTCAGTTCATGCAGCTGACACAGGGTTCTTGGTTGGTTCGTTAGCTGGATATGGAGTTTAGTCGGCTTCTTGTGTCCGGGGGCCAGGCCATGGCATTCGAGGAGTCGCAGGTCAGGAGGTTTCTGAGGGTGCTTTGGGACAACTTGCAGGTCCATTGCGGAGGGTAGAGTTACGCCTAGAGAGCAAAGTTGGTTCAGGCCGCAACCGAGATTGAGGAGTACATGAAGGCTCAAGTAGTGGCAGCAGGTCCATCGGTTTAGCTAAGGATAGTTCGGCATCAAGGAGGTTCTAGCAAGTGCGGCAAGCCTGCACCTGGAACCAAGAGAAAGTGGGATGCTACTCAGAGACCTAGTGGTACGAGATGCTACGGGTGCGATAGCATGAACCACAAAGTGTTCAACCGTCCGTAGAGGGTCTAGCAGCGAGCAGTGACGGAGCAGTGGACGGATACCCGAGTGTGCTACCATTGGAGGGAGACGGGGCATATCAAGCCTCGTTGTCCCAAGTTACAGGAGATGGCAGTAGCATCACTAGCAGAAGTGCAAGCTAGAGGACAGCCAGAAGTGCAGCTGGTGTGCAGCCGATGGGACGGATTGAGCCGAGGTCACGGGTGTACTCGACCGTGGAGACTGGTGGAACCAGTGCGGAAGCGATCACGGGTATAACGTCTGAGACTCAGACTTAGTAAATTAAGTAGTTTAGATTTTATGTTTTTGTCTGTGATAGAATGTTAGGGTTCTCAGCACATGAGGTTTGTGTAGGGACCTTAGTGGTGGACGTGTTTATGTCCCATGTCTAGTTTGATTATAGAGCAACTTATTGCTTCATTACCCAGGAGTGCGCCAAGAGCACCAGTATCAGAAGAGATCCCGGTGAGCGAGCGAGGGTTGTCAGAGTAGTGGGAGGAGTGTGGATATTCAGATCGCGGGGAAGGTGAGGCCAGCGGATTTGATTATCAGTCCCGTGGAGTCATATGATTTCATCTTGGAGATGGATTGGTTGCATCGTCACAAGGTACATCTGGACTGTTATCGGGGTAGAGTGATCTTTTTGCGTCCAGAAGAGAAGTTGGTTTTTGAGGGGGTGAGACCGACTTTGAGGAATCTCGTGATCTCTGTCGTGCAGGCCAGGAAGATGATCAAGAAGGGGCGCAAAGCCTATTTGGTTACCATTTCGATGCTGGAGACATTGGGGCAGTTTACGGTGGGAGGTATTCGCGTGGTAGGGGAGTTTGAGGATGTGTTTTAGTCGTTGCAGGGATTACTACCATCTCGGTCTGACCCCTTCACGATGAAACTGGAACCAGGGAAAACGCCGTTGTCTAAGGCACCTTATAGGATGGCTCCAACAGAGATGGCAGAGCTGAAGAATCAACTGGAAGATTTGTTGGGTAAGGGTTTCAATCATCCTAGTTGTTCACCATGGGGAGCACCGATGTTGTTTATTAAGAAGAAGGACGCATGTTTTCGCTTGTGTACTGACTATGGGAGTCTAAACCGTGTCACTGTGAAGAACAATACCCTCTTCCGAGGATTGATGAGCTGTTGGATCAGTTGAGAGGTGCTACTTAGTTCTCCAAGATTGACTTGGCGTCGGGTTATCATCAGATCCTGATAATTGAGGTAGATGTGGGGAAGATGGCTTTGAGGATGAGATATGAGAATTATGAGTAAGTGGTGATGTCGTTTGTTTTGACGAACGCGCCAGTGGCGTTTATGAGATTGATGAACAATGTGTTTCAGGAGTTTCTCAACGTATCTGTCGTTATTTTCATCGACGATATCCTGGTATACTCAAAGAGTCCTGAGGAGCATGCGGTGCATCTGAGAGCAGTTCTAGAGAAGCTGCGAGAGCAGAAGTTGTTTGCTAAGCTGAGTAAGTGCAGTTTTTGGAAGCGGGAGATGGGATTCTTTGGTCACATTGTTTATGTAGAGGGAGTTTCAGTGGACCCATAAAAGATTCAGACCATTAGAGAGTGGCTAAGACCGCGGAGTGCCACTGAGATCATGAGTTTCCTGGGGTTGGCGGGATACTACAGGAGATTTGTTCCGGGTTTTGTTAGAATGGCACAGCCAATGACCAAACTTACGGGAAAGGATGTTTCATTTGTGTGGTCACCGGAGTGTTAGGCGAATTTTGCAAGCCTTAAGCAGATGCTGACTACCACGCCGATGGTTGCACTGCCAGAGCAGAATGAGCCTTATGTTGTGTATACAGATGACCATGGCTATCTGAACATGAGATCTCCAAGTTTCTGTATTTTCTTTGTGAGTAATCGATATGATGCATCGGTCGATGCAAGCAGTATGAACTTGTGATATGTCTATATTTTGCATCTCTTTAGCGTGTATTTGTAATGCATTTAGCTAGGACAACTAGTCATTTTGCATCATTTTAGAACCTCTTTTATACACTTTGCATTTTTAGGAAGTTTTTGCATCATCTTTGCATACATTGTGCATTTCGGAGTATTTCAGGTGTCTAAGAGACGTCGGACACGCAGACGATCGAGTCAAGCAATCGAGCCACTCTAAGCAGCACCAATCGAGCCACTCTCAGCTGCACCAATCCAGCCACTCTCAGCTGCACCAATCGAGCCACTCTCAGCTGCACCAATCGAGCCACTCTCAGTGGCACCAATCGAGTCACTCTCAGAAGCACCAATCGAGCCACTCTCAGCTGCACCAATCGAGCCACTCTCAGCTGCACCAATCGAGCCACTCTCAGTGGCACCAATCGAGTCACTCTCAGAAGCACCAATCGAGCCACTCTCAGCTGCACCAATCGAGCCACTCTCAGCTGCACCAATCGAGCCACTCTCAGTGGCACCAATCGAGTCACTCTCAGAAGCACCAATCGAGCCACTCTCAGCTGCACCAATCGAGCCACTCTCAGCTGCACCAATCGAGCCAATCTCAGCAGCACCAATCGAGCCACTCTCGAGTCACCACTCGAGTCACCACTCGAGTTGCCACTCGAGCCATCATTCGAGCCACCGGTCGAGGGATTCAGCTTTTGACGTCTTCATCAAAGTTGTGGATAATTGAGTCATCTTCCCAATGCCGTTTATTTCAAGTCAATCGGAGGCGTGGTTCAAGAGTTATCACCGTTTTAGTTAATACATATAAATTCAGCTCGAGTCGCATCACCTCCACTCGATCCAGCTCGAGTCGCATCACCTCCACTCGACCCACATCGAGTCGTATGACCTCGACTCGATCCGTTCCACTCGACCGTACCCTAGGGATCACGAAAAGCTCGTACTTCCAACGATCATCCCGTACCAGTCACCATTGAACAACCGAATGGACCACATCCGGGACCGCAAAACATTGGTGCTGGGGATGCACGAACACTCATACTCAGCGTGCTGGAATCGTCCTTCCCGCCGTGCAGAACAACAACTTTAAAATCAAAGTGGTCTGATCTCCATGATCCAAGGAAACAAGTTCCACGGGTTGCCTATGGAGGATCCACTCTACCACCTGGACGAGTTCGACCATATGTGCAGTCTCACCAAGATCAATGGCGTGAGTGAGGATGGTTACAAGTTGCGCCTCTTCCCATTCTCCCTGGGAGACAAAGCTCATCAATGGGAGAAAAACCTTCCCAAGGGATTAATCACCACCTGGGATGGTTGCAAAAAAGCATTCTTGGCCAAGTTCTTCTCCAACTCCAGAACAGCACGTCTCAGGAATGAGATTTCTAGCTTTACTCAGAAGAGCTCAGAATCATTCTGTGAAGCCTAGGAGCGTTTCAAGGGTTACCACAGCCAGTGTTCATACCATGGTTTCAGCAACGAGTCACTGCTAAGCATTCTATACCGTGGTGTACTTCCAAAAATTCGCATGCTGCTTGACACTGCTTCTAACGGTAACTTCCTGAACAAAGACGTTGATGAAGGATGGCAACTGGTTGAGAATCTCTCCCAGTCTGACGGTAACTACAATGAAGACTATGACCGCACAGTTAGAAGTGACGCTGGGTCTGAGGAGAAGTACAAGTGGGAGCTTAATAATGTCAATGAGAAGCTTGACCGCCTCTTGCTAACTCAGCAGCAGACTGTCAACAAGTTCAACCTACTCAAGCTCCAGATCAAGAAATGAAGCACATGCTGCAACAACTTCTTCAAGGTCAAGCTAGTGGTTCTCTGGATACTGCTAAGAAATTTGCTGAACTCAGTCAGCGGATGGAATGCTCTTACAATGATCTGAATGTCAAGTTTGAAGCTCTTAACTCCAAGATGAAGTACATGGAAGGCAATACTGTTTCTACTTCTACCCCAACAACTGGCCAACTACCCGGAAAAGCAGTTCAAAAACCCCAAGGACTATGCTACTATCCATGCCATCACCACCTATGTTGTAGATGTACGGCTCACTGAGGATACTGAGAGTTTAAATGGGGAGGATTTTCTTCAAGATGAAGTTCAGATAAAGGATCCTGTCGAGGTGCTCAAGGATCCAATTAAGTCAGCCAAGCAATCTGATCCTGAAGCTACTAAAGAATCCGCTGCTCCCAAGGATAAACCTGTGAGATTCATTCCTCCACTATACAAGCCACCTCTACCATTTCCAGTGAGGTTTAAGAAGCAGCTTACTGAGAAGTATAAAGCTCTGTTCGAAAAACAAGTCAAGGAGATTGAACTTAGGATGCCTTTGCTTGATGCATTTGCACTTGTGCCTCAATATCAAAAGTTTTTAACTGACTTGGTAACCGAAAAGACCAAAGAGAAGGAGGAGATAGCTAGAGGAGCTCAAGCTAAGGCTCTGGAAGATGAGAGGGTAGTGCATGACATAGGTGGGGTTATTCATGAATGCAAGGCTGTTATTCAGAAGATGATTATCCCAAAGAAGCTAGAGGACCCTGGTTCTTTCACCTTGCCTTGTTCTCTAGGTCCATTGGCCTTCAAAAAGTGCCTATGTGACCTTGGTGCTTCAGTAAGCCTCATGCCACTCTCTGTAGCTCAGAGGCTAGGATTCAACGAATACAAGTCATGCAACCTCCGCTTAATATTGGCTGATAGGACTACTAGATTACCTCATGGTCTATTAGAGAACCTGCCCATCAAAATTGGACAAGCTGAGATTCCTACTGACTTTGTGGTGCTGGGAATGGAGCAGTCATTGATGTCAAGAAGGGGATGATTGATCTCAATCTGGGTAAAAACTTCAAGATGAAGTTTGATATCAAGGATTCTAGGAAGAAACCAACTATTGATGGACAGACCTTCGTGATTGAAGAGAAAGATCAGAAATCTGGGTTTGACATCTTTGAGGATGTGAATGAGGCAGAAACAGAGGTTTTGGTAACCAAAGAGAAAACTCAAAGTGTCACTCAACCATTCTCCAACTCGTGTGCAGTCGTTACCCTCCCTAAGCGTCGAGACTTACTTCCTAATCACCAACCGCAAGAGACAAGTCCTCCCACGCTTGACAGTTTGTCTGAACCCCAAACAACCAAGATTTTAAGGGATACAGTGCCGGAGTTAACAGCCATGTTGGAGGAGATGAGAGGGCAAATCATGCAGCTCCAGGATAAAGTTAAAATTTCTTCTCCAAGAAAAGCAAGACAGAGGTTGGGGATAATGAAGAAGAGAAGTTTTTTTCTTATTGAACCTGGGTAGAATGCTAAAGAGTATATGGTTAGACAATATATTCTAGAGGGGTCTACAAAACCTCTCTATGACCCTCGCAAAGCATAAGAAATATGAAAAGTCAAGCATGAGACTTTAAACAAGCTCACTTGGGAGGAAGTCCCAAAGGTATCATTGTAAATATTTTTTAGGATCCTTGTGTTTTTGATTTTGGTTTTTAGTTTTATTGTGTTCAGGAATCTACAGAACGGAGTATGAGCAATACAAAAGGAAAAGTGAAAGTAGCAGTCAAAAGACCCAATCGACCAGGAAGCTTAACATGCGCGGAAATTGACTAGACCGTCAACTCATCTCACCCGTGACCTGTGCACTAGACCACCATCTTCACTTGTCATTCCAGTCTATCATCTCCTACTCGACCGGCGAGCTCAACACAAGTATCACTTCCGTTGCTACCGTTCACCACCACTCGAGTCGGCACCATGCGACTAGACCCATCTGGCGATCCCAGCTCGCTACACGACTCGACCGACGCAACTTGATCCTTTGTTCCGAAGTATCCCGCTCGAGTCAACTCTACTCACTCGACCAGGCTAACTCGAGTCGTCCATCTCCCACTCGACCGACAAGCTCATCACACGTCCCGTCATTGCTGCTGTTTGTCACCCACGACCAGTTATGACTTGATCCCTCCGAAGCTTTAGTCGCAGTCCCGGAGAATAAACACGCATCTGTCACCCTTCGACTCGACCCTCATTGTTACACCACACAAGCTGAACGACTCGACTACCAAATCATCCAACTCGCTCGAGTCGATGTGCGTACACTCGACCCACATTGACCTGCTCTCCACACGACCTGCACGAAGATCCACTCCCGTATCATCACGGTGTTGCGACTCGACCGGACCATCTAACCCAAGTCGACGACATGCATTACGACGAGCAGCTGATCACTTATCAGAACACGCAAGCAGTTGAGCAGCAAGTTGACCAATCAACTGAGACCACTCCCACGGACCCCGAACACGGTGAAGGGCAGAGCCAGTATTACGCACCAACTCCTTGGACGAGTTCCGACTCCTTCTTTTACTACTGAGGTACTCCTATATTTCCTTTGTACATACCATTTCATTCCTGCATTGTTCCTGTTGTGATTCTTAGATCCTCCTGCAAATTTTTCTTACACAGGGGACTGTGTAATTTAAGTTTGAGGGAGGGTTTGAGATGATGTATCTGATGTTGTGTCTTGTGATTCTTGTTTCAAATTTTTGCATCATATCATGTTTAAGTCTGCATTCATTTATTTGGATAGAAAAATCAAAAAAAAAATTTGAAAAAAAATTTCGAAAATTTCCATAAAAACAGAGTGTTCATGTAGTTTGCATTTGCATATTAGGATTGAGTCTAGTGTTGTTCATATAGGGTTGGTGCATTTAGCATAGAGGTTGATGATGATTGTAACATTGTTAGCATGTTGAATTCAATAGGATAGGATCAAGGCCCTTGTTATTAGTTCTTTGATGCATGTTGATTGAACTTGAAATTGTAAGATTGAAGCATGTTTTGAATTGATATCATCCCCTATCTACCTGAACCTAATCCTGACTTACAATTATCCTGTTATACATTGAAATTGAACTCATGGATACCACATACATACTTTGATTATCTTTCCCATTTTTACCACCCTTGTTAATCCAAGTAGTTGATTCCCATCTTTGGAACAGTTCCCCGCGCCCTTAACCAACCCTTCTTTCAAGCCAATTGTATTCTTAAGTGTCAGGCCTTTTTCTGAGTTGAGCTTGTTAGAAAGTGTTAGGTTCTAACCGACAAGAGTAGGATCCTGTGTAGTTCTAGTTCGCGTTATCCGGACTAGTAGGACTAGGTGAGAACTCGATTTTGGACATTGGGTATGGATTTGTGCAGAAAAGTGAAGAGTAAAAAGTAAGTAAAGGGGGGAAAGTCTTTAGGAGGGGGATGTGTTTTCAAAGTTTACAAGTCTAGTAAAAGATTTGGGTTGAGCAAAATAATGAGTTACTAGTTCTGGGCATAAAATGAAAAGATAAGACAAAGAAAAGAAGGCAAAATCTCTAAGATGTCTAGAGTCCTTAGAAGAAAAGAAAAAGAACCTTACTGATAATAAAGATTTCCCAATCCGCTAGAGTGATAAGAAGTGAACTCCTCCTAAGACCAAATCTAATGAATGAAAGAATGGGTTTGAGATGAAGTTTCTGATGAAGGGTAGAGATAGGACCAACTTTGGTTTGGAATGTTTTTTGGGTAGACAGGGCGCTGCTCTTGTATGTATCAGTTGGTTTCAACATTTTGCCTTCTCTTAAGCTCAACTCCTTTTCGTGAGAGAACCTTGTTCTGTATTGATAAAACAACTTGATGAGGAGACCATCTATGTCTCTAACCTTTAACCCTAGCCAAATGAGTTCAATGACATTGCTTAGCTTGATTCACGGTTCTCTGTTAATGAATGTTAAAGGGGATGATTGACAGGATTGCATGTGTAGATTTGAGATAAAGTTCCTTCACCATGCATCATAGAACTAAAAACAAGGACCTTGATTCTAACTACTCTATTCAGCATGTTTTAGGTTCTGAAACCCTATCTTCACACCTCTCTTCCATACTTTGTTCTTGATAGTTTGCTTGAGGGCAAGCAAAAAATAAGTTTGGGGGAGTTGATATGTCTATATCTCCTTAGCCTGTATTTTTCATGCATTTAGCTAGGACAACTAGTCGTTTTGCATCATTTTAGAACCTCTTTTATACACTTTACATTTTTAGGAAGTTTTTGCATCATCTTTGCATACATTGTGCATTTCGGAGTATTTCAGGTGTCTAGGAGACATCAGACACGCAGACGATCGAGCCAAGCAATTGAGCCACTCTCAGCAGCACCAATCGAGCCACTCTCAGCTGCACCAATCGAGCCACTCTCAGCTGCACCAATCGAGCCACTTTCATCGGCACCAATCGAGCCACTCTCAGCTGCACCAATCGAGCCAATCTCAGCTGTACCAATCGAGCCACTCCCAGCTGCACCAATCGAGCCACTCTCAGCGGCACCAATCGAGCCACTCTCGAGTCACCACTCGAGTCGCCACTCGAGCCATCATTCGAGCCACCGGTCGAGGGATTCAGATTTTAGCGTCTTCATCAAAGTTGTAGAGAATTGAGTCATCTTTCCAATGCCGTTTATTTCAAGTCAATCGGAGGCGTGGTTCAAGAGTTATCACCGTTTTAGTGGATACATATACACCCAGCTCGAGTCGCATCACCTCCACTCGACCCAGCTCGAGTCGCATCACCTCCAATCGACCCACATCGAGTCGTATGACCTCGACTCGATCCGTTCTACTCGACCACAAAAACACAAACATACACTGATTATTCAAATATCCCTAATTTTCAAAAATCAAAGAACCCTAATTTTTAAACCCTCAATAAACAAGAATTCATACAATCAAAAAGAGACTCATACCACGAGAAAGAGATTGCTGAAGGAGATTCACCGATTGGTTCCGATTTGAGAGAAAAATCTCTTCCGATTGCAAAGGCGAAAGAAAGAGAGAGAAGAGGAAGAAAAAGAAACACGAGAAGTTTTTTTTTTTCATAACAAAACTTTCGTCCAATCAGAAATCAATACGTCACCACCTCTTAGAGATTCTTTTTTTTTTTTTTTTGGTGAGAAAACGGGAGGAATCTCCCGTTATTTATTAAAAGAAAATATGAAGCAACTACAAATGAATAAGTCTAGGACACGCAGGTCCAACCAAGTCCTCCTAAATGATCGAATCAACAACCACCGGGGCCGTCTCAAAAACATATAAACCAAAAGGTAGAGAGAAAGCATAGGAAGCTAATCTATCCGCTAGACGATTAGCCTCTCTATACACATGTGAAACCCGGACTATCCAGTTCCTTGTAAGAAAGTCGTGGTACAAACGCACCAGGAAGGACAGAGGATGAGCATCGCCAATCCCTGTTTGTAAGAACTCCACCACCATAGCTGAATCAATCTCCAGTTTAAGCCTCGTTATCTGGCGGTCCCAAGCAACGCATAAACCATAGTAAACTCCCCATAGCTCTGCCAATGGAGCTGAGCACCGCCCCACTTGTACAGCAAAGCCACCACACCACTCGCCTGCTTCGTTTCGAAGAACTCCTCCCGCAGATGCTAAACCCGGGTTACCTTGCGCAGCTCCATCAGTGTTAAGCTTATACCAACCACTTCTCGGTGCTCTCCACTTGATCAATCGTTTCTCCCTCAAACCAGTACCTAAAACATGATGGTTAGTCAGATTAGCCAGACGTACCTCCTTGGCTAAATCTCGAATGAACCAGACTCTATCCCGCCAAACTCGTGTGTCACCAAAGATGTTCCCACATCGCCATTTCCAGGCCCACCAGACAGCCATTGAGAACATTATCACCCAAGAGGTGTCCACATCACTCCCTCCACTGAGATTTTCATACAGCCATTCCAATAAAGACGCATTAAAGAACTGTTGCCTTCTCCTTGGTGGTATTATCCGACTCCACAGCCCAGCCATCGCCTGACAGTCTCTGAGAACATGAATTATAGTCTCCACCCCTCCCTTACAAACCTGACAAACCTCTGTATCCCCCAAATGTCGCCGATACCTCTCTGTATTCGTCAGTATAGCTTGATTTCCTACCAGCCAAAGAAAAACTCGAACTCGTTCCAGGACCGGAGCTCTCCATATCCTACTAAAGATCGTTTCCATACTTGGTTTGGACTGTTTATCGTTAGTCAATAAGGCATATGCTAACTTTACGGTGAAGCAACCATCTGTAGTATTCGCCCAGGACAGTCTATCTCGTGCTCCAGTGACACAATCCAGAACCACAGCTGCAAGAGCAAGTCTCTGATTCTCAGATACATAGGGTATGATCCTAGATAGATCCCAACCCTCTCATTCTCTCCAAAGGTCTCGGGCAGTCAACCTTTCCGACTCAGGTGGTAACATATGCACTACTAGTTCTGCCAAAGGTTTCTCCAACAGCCATTTATCAGACCAAAAACGAATACTTTGACCATCCCCCGACACCCATCTAACTCCCGGATACACCACCTCCCTCAGCCCAACTCCCACGCTTCTCCAAGTCGAAGACCAGTTACTCTTCACCACAGACCAACTTCGATCTTGAACATCCCCAACCCGATACTTACTACGTACCACCTTTGCCCATAGACTATCTTTATCCTGCAGTAATCTCCATCCTATCTTTGCAATCAAAGCTTTATTCATCTCACATGCCATTCTGATCCCTAACCCACCCTCAAATTTAGGTACACACACTCGTTTCCAGCCTATAAAATGTAACTTCCTCTTAGTTGCATCACTGCCCCACAAGAAGTTCCTGAAAATTTTATCCAACTCACGTAGAGTAGACGCTGGGAGTTTTATCGTACTCATTGAGTGCACCGGAATCGATGATAACACAGCCTTAGTAAGAGTGATTCGTCCAGCAAAACTTAACATTCGCCCCTTCCATCCTGCTAAACGGCTAGAAACCTTTTCAAGGACTTCTCCAAACGTTTCCTTGTTAATACGCTTCTGTAAGATAGGCATACCAAGATACTTACCCAACTCTCTTGTTGATTTAGTCCCGCTTCCATCACTAATCAACTTCCCTAATTCCCGAGAGACATTATCTGAGAAGAAGATTTTAGATTTCTCCAAACTGACCTTCTGACCAGATATCAAACAAAACTGCTCCAGGACACATCAAATGACCTTAATCTGGCTTACCAAAGCTTATGCAAACAGGATAAGGTCATCCGCAAAGCATATGTGAGAGAGCTTTGGACCCCCGTGAGAAAGGCTTATCGGTTTCCAGGCTTTACTCGCAATCTCAGCTTCAATCATGTGGCATAATCTCTCCATACACAACACAAACAAGTATGGTGATAAAGGATCTCCTTGACGGAGACCCCGCAGAGGTTTAAACGCTTCTGTCTGCTCCCCATTCCATAGGACCTTCATTATGGGACCAGTAACACATTGCAAGATCCATTCAACCCATAGATTTGAAAGACCCACAGCCTTTAGAGTATCCACCAAAATATCTCATTTGATACGATCACAAGCTTTTTCCAAATCCAGCTTCAAGAGCATCCATCCCTTCCTACCCTTCTTGCGTCTCATTGAATGCACCGCCTCTTGAACCACAACAATATTGTTTGTGCTAAGGCAACCCGGAATGAAACTAGACTGTGCATGACCCACCAACTTCGACATAACTGGTTTCAACCGTTCCACCATCGTCTTGGTAATAGTTTTAAACAAAACATTACACAAGCTTATCGGTCTAAATTGAGTGATCTTCTCCGGTCTCCCCACCTTAGGGATGAGAACCACCAGTACATCATTTGTATTTGCAGGTAGCTGGCCCGTATTAAAAAAGTCTAGTACAAACGGGTAACAGATTCTCCTACCTCCTCCCAGCACTTCTGATAGAATATTGGTTGGAAACCATCCAGTCCTGGTGCTTTATAGCCTCCCATACTACGAATAGCGTGTTCCACTTCCCTTGCAGTAAAACATCGACTCATATCAATACTTTCCGAGTGAGACAACCTCGCAAAACCCACCATTGGTAACGTCTCATCCGTTGGTTCTAAATCATCTAGCGAGTATAACCGCTTGAAGTACTCCACTACAAGCATCTCAAGCTCTGGAGAACTAGTAACCCACTCACCAGTTTCATCCTTAAGCATCTCAATACGATTCCGCCGTCTTCGAATAATAGTGGATGTATTAAAAAACTTTGTATTCTGATCCCCATGTGTAGTGCATTTCTCACGTGACTTCTGGTACCACAACATTTCCTCCTGTTCTAGCACAAACTCGAACTCCTTCAACAAACCCTCCTCCCTCTGCAGCAGTTCATCTGTTTGGTGTTGAGCAATAGCTCCTTGAATATCCGTAACCTCTCCAATCAGTTGTTCCTTGCGTCTATGAACATCCCCAAACACCTCTTTGTTCCAACTCTGCAATTTAGCTTGAAGTTTATGCAAAGCCTCCTTGGTACTTATATTACGGTCCCAAGAGGAAACCAATAAGTCTTTAAACCCAGGGTGACTTAACCACGCAGCTTCGAACCGGAAGGGTCGTCTGCGGGGATTCACCGAACTCTGTGGAATCAACTGCACATAAAGTGGGGCATGGTCTGAAGCCAAAAAAGGCAAATGTGTCACCCTAGCTTCATGCCACTTAAGACGTGCCTCTGGGCAACAGAGAACCTTATCTAACCTTTTTGCAACAAACGAGCCTTCAGCTCTCCCTCGTCTCCAAGTATACTGACTGCCCCGGAATCCCATATCGACTAACGAGAGTTCATTAATCCACTCCCCAAAGGCCACTGAATCCGCAGATAAGCGACCATTACCACTAATACGTTCATCAAGTCTAACGATCGTATTATAATCACCCCCCAAAATCACTTGACCATTCACACCTCTGACAACCGCCTGCAAACATTCCCAAAGTCCACTGCAACGCCCAACAGTCGGGGCAGCATAGACCACGATTAAATTAAGGGTTTTAGATCCATTTACCACCAAAGCATGGATGAATTGATCCGAAGATTCCAAAATTTCAACTTCACCGAGACCAGATCTCCACAACAACCAAAGACCCCAGCTCTGTCCCACAGCATCCACACGAAACATGTTCTCAAAGCCCAGCCCTCGACAGATACGACCTGCTCTGTCACCTCCAGCATGAGTTTCAAAGACCGCTAACACATCCGTACAATACTTCTTCAAAAGATAACACACCGGTCGTCGGAATTGAGGTTTATTTGCCTCCCGGCAATTCCACAAGACACAATTAATCATTTATAACGTAAGCATAAGTAGAACCACCGGGGCGCGTCGTTACGCATCCACCCGACACGTCTCCACCATAGTCACCTCTGCAGACACCCCCAATACTTGACCATTAGGAGATTCGGCCAACCCCAACTCCGCAGGCCGTCCCGCATCACCCCGGATTTGAGTTCCGGTACCCAGATCCCGAACCCCATGATCCTCCGTCGCAAAGGACCCACCTGGTCTTCTTATGCTTTCTCGTTCGATCCGCAATCTTTTCCCACTAGCCGACAATTCGACTTCCCCTTTAGTCGGGCCATACACTAAACCCTTCATGGGCTTATTCATATTTTTTGGTTTGGACCTAGATGGACCATTCTCCACTCCCTTAGACTTAAACCCCCGCTTCACCAATCCATCACGAGGCTCATTCCCAACAAAGCCCACATCAGCCCCAAAAATTAATGCCTTATTCGCCTCATGTCTAACCCCTCCTTCCTTAGGCTCTGGAGTTGCCAAATCTGCAGCCAACCTACCAAAACTGTTCGAAATGGGAATATTCGTTGCATTCTTCTCCCGAGAATCACGCAATCTAGTTTCCTTATTCAACATACTAGCCTCAGCCACCGGAGCCGTGTTAATCTTCGGCAAGTCCGCTCTCTGCCCCCGTGAACATACCGGAGTAAAACCATCGGCTCTCGGACCCTCTGTTGCAACTGGCACCGTGTTCCCCTCCACCGGCGGAGCTGCTACAACACTTCTCTCCTTAACACCTTGAGGGCATGAGTGCACCAAGTGCCCATACATCCCGCATAACGAACAAACTGCGGAAAGACCCTCATATGAAACAAAGTATCTCTCCATGTTGACTAAAATTGTACCCTTCAGAGATCTGGTAAGATCAATCTCCACACAAACTCTCGCAAAACGTGCCCTTTCAAAGCCTAACGTGGTGACATCCACCCTAAGGGGATTCCCCAACCCGCCGGCGATCCCCATCAAAATAGCTCTATGGTACAAAGTGATCGGGAGGTTAGATATCCTAACCCATACGGGTGTCGTGGCAATCTTATCCCGCAAAGGATCAAACTCCGGCGACCAGGCTTGCACCAACCATTAGGTAACTCCCAAAAATCCTCCAGGGTCCTCCTGTTAACGCTGCCAGATACTCTTCCTCCTCGGCAAAACCAACCAGGAAGAACTGACGTGGAAGATCCATGACATACATAGCACCACTCGGCTTCCACATTTCTCTCAACCGACGACTCAGACTCACGATCGGAACAGACCGCCCCAACACCTTCACGATCATGCTGTTTTTCCACATGCTTTCCATCGCATCCATAACTTTTTTACCGATCGTAACAACTGGTTCTCCATCTTCCCCATCAGGAAACTCCAGTGAAAGTCTCTCGAACACAAACACATCATCCACCACTGACTCCGGCTTTGGCATCCCACCCGCAGCCGTACGCACCACTTTCTTCATCCATTCCCTCGAGACATCAGGGGGATCACCCGGTGGTCGAGTTCTCTCTCCGATATAATCCATAGTTGCATCTTGATCAGTGTTCACCAAAACCCTAGGCACACCCGCCGTTGCCATTGTTCTTGGCCTGGATACAATCTGAAACTTTACTCTCTTTTTTTCTCTATTTTTTGTTTACCTCTTAGGGATTCTTAAACCTCTTAAATAACAACCGAATTCTTATTATTTTCCTATTTTTGATTTATTTTTAATCACAGTAATGCTAAGATTTCCTTCTAAAATCTCCCGATAAAGAAGCTCTTAGTCGCTAAAATGAATACTCGTATCTTTAGTTGCTATTTACCGAGTACGTACGTTACGACTATTAGTTATTCGTAAGCTAGTCGTCTCTTATTCGTAAATTAACTAATGAACATAAGTAGTTTAGTGTAGTCGTAGAAAATTAATGACTACATGACGACTAGTTTGCAACTAGGTTAACGACTGTTTGGCCACTACTCTATTTAGCAAAATAAAAGTATGGTATGAATCAGTTCTTGTTTCTCAATATATTATTGGCCCTGATTGTGACAACAAGGTACAAAATTCATAGGTAAACAGAATAGAAATTCATAAATTCATATATAAAAGTGGCAATGCTAATGAAGCCAATATTTTCAAAACACAAAAGTGACAAGTTCTACAAAGTGAGGAAATTCAAAAGCAATGTACCACAACACAAAGAAAAGGAAAGAAAAGAAAGCTGCGAAAGGAAGACATAGTGACAAGTTCATATAAACAGATAAGTGACAATTTCAAGGGATGTGAGATGATTAACAAGTAACCTAAGAAACAGATGGAGCCGGTTGAGAGATGCTTTGTGGTTGCTGCAGCTAAATGAGTTTCCATGAAGTCCAGAAAGGCTGGATCAATTTGTCGCATATACTTTTTCACCAAGGGCAAGTACTCGAACTTGTCTTTTAGCTCATCCACAGCTTGGGCATGCTCTGCTTCACGGGCCGCAACCGCAACATCACGCCGTTCATTATCAACAACATGCTCTTTGATTTTACGTTGATATTCCTTCAGTTGCTCTTCCAATGCCACAAACAATGAAGAGTCTCCTGGGTGCTTGCGCTTTCCATTGACAAGAGTCGCCTTGATACTTCCAAATCCATAAAGATTTCCTCGTTACTCGACTCTTCCAATGCTTCTTCATATCATGTAACGCTGGACGCATGCTACATTTGTCATAAATTTTTTTCAGGAAACCATATACCAGTCGACATTGTCCAAAATATTCGAGCCTGCCTTCGTCTCATATACATTTTTTTTCTGTCTCAAACTTATGAGGGATCGACTCCATATATTGAATGATCTGTGCCAAAATTTTATAATCCCTTTTTTTAACTTCTTAAACTTAACTTTTAATTTTATATTCATATTTTTAATTTTTTTTAACTTCTTGAACTTAAGTGTAAGAATATTGTAATCCTTTTTTATTCTAGTTAATAAGAAGCAAGTTTTCACAAATCCTACATTTCTAACTCTTCTCACCGTGAATCTTGTACGCCCCATCACTAAAACACTACATCGTGTTCAGTAGTTAAAACGACTCCACAAAACGACGCAATAGTTAGAAACCTACAAAAGGTGTACTCATCTTCGGAATATACAAAAAAGGCTAACCACATTTTTTTTTGTCATTGGACCACAACTGGCCAGCCCATTAACTAAATTCCTACGAATTCCTAGAACTCGATCCCTAGTATGATGGTGCTTTATACAAATAGAGTTACCTTCTGCCACTGCACTAAAGTCACTTCACTCTAACCACATATTTATTGTATTCTCAAGAATATGGACAATCTAACCAAATATTTATTGTCCATATTCTTGAGAATGCAATAAATGATCATATTTGTTGTCCATATTCTTTAATATTCCTTCTGTTTAGGGGTGTCAAACGGGCCTAAAGCCCGCGGGCATTGTCCATTTAGTCCGCAATGGGTCGGGCATGGGCTTTACAAATGATGCCCAATATATAGCGGGTCTCGCGGGCATGGCCCGTTTGGTTTGCGGTTTAATCGGGTATTGCCCACTTGAGACCGCGGGTTTGCGGTCAGCCCGAAGATCATTTCCTCTTCTTCTCCTCTTCTTCGAGTTTTTCATCCCGTTTCAATTCTTCTTAAATTCTTCATGAATTCAGAGATGTTTTTGATGAATCTGAGTGAAGACTGGTACCCGATTGCAGATTCATTCAGGTTTGTTGTTCTCTTTTTTCTTTGTTTCTGTTTTTGGTTTTTACAGTGTTGCCCGTTAGACATTGATAATTGGGGAAATCGAAGAATAACTTTGGATTAAGAAACCCATTCCTGAGGAAAAATTCAGAGCCGTAGAGTCTGATTGAGAAATCTGATTTCTTTTCCTACTTTTCAGGTTGTAGATTCTGTGTTGAACAGAGTTATGGAAGAAGTCCACCAGCGGTTATCAATCCACAATGAAATGGGGAGGGCAAGTGAAGTCGATTCTGCTGTTATTTTCTTTGGAGTGAACAAGTACAGTCAGTCTGAGGTTTCTCCGTAACAACCATATCATGAAAGTGGTTTTTCTATTCTATTTTCCAATCACAAGTTAAAAGAGAATTTAAGCATTGTTTTTATTGCTTACAGGAGTTGAAGCAAACCTTAAACACTACAAAAGCCATCACAAGGCCACGATGAGAGAGAGAGAGAGCCAACACAATTCAGATGTATCTTAAACCCTATTGAATCGATTTTGAATTTTTTTTTTATTCTGTTATTATTAGAGAGGTGGTGTCTATGTTTTGCTTTTTAAATAAGAGTTTCGTATTTGTATTATGTGGGGATCTTAATAAACTAATGGGTTTGTTGTTTCTTTCTTTTGGGTGGTGAAACGACGAAACAGGTTTGCCTCTGTGGCTGTTGGTGTGTATTCCAAAAACAGGACGATGAATCATATTTTTTTCAAGGACGTACGAAAGCATGAAGGTTTACTTTGTATGGTGAGTGTACTTCAGTCTCACACCAGCCAAAACCTCTTTGCTCCGTATTGTTTTGACATCAGCGGTGATGTTCTTGAGAATAAGAGATATCTTAATAATGCCCGCGGGCATGCCCGTTAGACCGCAAAGGTATGCGGAGCGGGCATGAGCATTGATACATCGCCCGCCGCCCGTGGCGGACATGCCCGCAGCGGATCACTGAAAATACGGAATCGTTACGGTCGACCCGTTCGGGCGCGGGCATGCCCGTTTGACACCCCTACTTCTGTTACATAGAAGATGTTTTATTTCTAATTTTCTCACGTTTTAAAGATTTTTTGTTTGTTTCTCATTATAGGATCATTTCAAAATTTCTATTCAATATATTATGCAGTTTGTTTTAGAAATGGTAAAACCTTTTAAAAGTAAACATTTAATATGAATGTTTCAGTTAAATTATCTTATATTTGAAACGTATGGAGTAATATTATTAAAAAAAAAAGTTAATTTTCAAACTTTTGACAACATGAATTTCAAAATTAATAAACTACTAGGTTATTTTACAAAGTCTCCCTTGAAAATTCGTAAATACATATAGTTAAACTGATTATAGATAATAATGGCATATTGACTAAAATCAATAACAAATCAATTTTAAACTTTATAGTCAATATATATTGGAAAAATATGGATGATGAAGTGCCCACGAAGGCAAAACATTTGTTTATATGCTTTTAAATTTAAATAAATGTTCATTCTTAGTGTTATATTTAACAAGTTAGTGGCTCTTAATTGATTTGAATTAGTCTTTGCTTTTCATTCATATAACGTTGATGGTGAAAATACTCGATGTCGAATTGTCCCTTATTGTACTCTATAGGATAGTTTAATTTATACAACGTATGTACCGAGAAATTGCATGCAAAGAAAGTCATACTTGGGTTATATAAAAGAGTTAATTAATCTCAATAGCTTATATATAGACCAGTCCAGCATTATTGCTAAGACAAAAAAATTATATGTACATGGATAGTTAATTAAGTACATTCTGATTAAGAATGGGTTTGAAAATTTCAAGCAATGCTCTTCTTCTATCTTTGTTTCTTTTACTTCTTTGTCTCTTTTCTGAATTTGGAGGAATTGAGACAACTCACCGGAGGATAGGTTCGTGCATGCCTTCTATATACAACTGAATTTGCTTTCTTCAGTAAAGAAGAAGATCGGTCTTAAAGGATTCTTTTAAGTCGTATACGTAATCCCTTAATAACACTAGCAAATGATCAATTATTATAAATCATTGATGTATGAAATTAAAGCAATATAGACTAATTTCAAAGTTAGTATATTATATATTACTGTTTCTTTTAATGTATTACTACAATTACAAAATTAGCAAGAACCATGCAGTATTTACACACAAAAATTGTAGGATTAGTTTAGTCTTTTTTTTTTCTATTTTTGACAGGTAATTTAGGTTTCTGCAGAATTTCTATCGTTATTTTTGTTACTACCATTCTGTATTAAAAAAAATTTAAATTGATATTTTCATAATTTCTAACATAAAGTCCTCACTGATATATCCACAGTAGAAGAACCTATTAAAGAGCTAGCTGCAACTCCATGTTGTTCATGCGGTAGCCAAGGAAGTGGTTCTCGAAGATCATACCATTATCAACGTCCATGCCCACGTCCACTTCCGTGTCCACCTCCACATGCACACTAGCTAGCTAGACCCTTGAAAAGAAAGCTAGTAAAGAAGAAAGGGAACAAATTAAGATACTGGATTTCTATTTTGGTGCTTGCACTTTTTAATTATAGTTTCTTAGATTAATAATAATAATAATAATAATAATAATAATAATAATAATAATAATAATAATAATAATAATAATAATAATAATAATGATTAATACAGAAAATAAATAAAACTCAAAAAATATAAAATGGTGGTGCGGCAACAACCCATCCCTACGAGCTACGATGGTTGCCTTCCCTCCAAAGCACGGTTATCACTCTTCGTGTAGCTCAAAATTGCGTCGAACATCATAGCCACCCATCCCATTACCACCCATATCGTTTACATCATTATACCATTTCATCAACAACATTGCATCACCTTACCGGAGATCCATTTTGCATATTTAAAATGTTACGGTCTGTCTATCGTCAGCCTAATCAAACCAAAGCCCAAGTTTGAAGGTTCGGTAATAACTTGTCTATTTTACAAGAAATGATTAGGATAAAACTCTCGTTGGTGGAATCCCTTACATGAGTTCTACATTCGCTTTATGTTAACCGTCACAGTACCATGACAGTTAACATCAACGGAATTATCAAAAATTAAAAATATACAGATAAAGTGCCTATTCTGGAACATATGATGGAGATACAAAAACTTACTGAAGAATTACTTAGTGTGATGTCCAAAAGCACCCCTAGAAGAGCTGTATCTAATACTTGAAAATTCACTTTTCAAAATTGCTTGTAGCTAACTGATAATTCATCAAGAAAGCAACTATATTAGGCCTAAACATCAAGAGAGACAACTCTGCTAACGGACACAATCCGAAGATATGATCACCCATCTAAAATAAGCAACCACCGTACCATGAAAATTGAAATTCATGGATTGACTTAGGATGAATACAATCTTGAGTGAAATAAACTACCACATCAACAGCCTTCCTGAAGTGATATATAGAATCATCAAAAATAATTATATAAAGACTTCAACACATACATTACAGAGTACAACTAAATTAAGTTACATGAAAGAAATAATTGTTTGAACGAAAACGTGATACAATAAAAAGTTCTATCCGAGCTCAGATCGGGAGAGAAAACCCGACATGAAATGAATTTTAATCATGTTCATCTATAGAACAATGACAAGTAATTATATAAATAATTCAACCATACATCATAGACTAGGTTTTGTTTGGGTATTTTCATTTATAAACCATAAATTCAAAAGAAACAACGTAATGCAAAGCAAAACCAGATTGAACATCCATAGTCAAGATTACAAATTTTAAGAAAGTATACCATTAACATCAAAATTATAAGTTTTAAATTCAAATATCACATCAATTATTAACAAACATTATCCCACTCTCTAGTTATTAAAAAGAGAATTTGTTAGAAATGCCATTTTTGGCATACTTTTTTTCAAAAATGCCATTTTTTTAAACATTTTCATTTTTGCCATTTTTTACACATTTACACTATGTTAAATTAATTTTTAGAATTTGTTTTTTTAGGTTTGGGTTCCCAATTTACATTTAGGGTATATTTTTTAAGAGATAAGGTTTAGTATTTGGGGTTTAGGATTTATAATTTTATCATTTTATATATTAAAAAGGGTATTTCTCTCAGAGCATCATTCTCATCCTTTACCCTGACCCAGATTCCGAGGACGTCAAACGCGCGCACAGACTGCCTGGCCCGCTTTTCTAGATCTTTAGTTTCTGAAATTTCTTTTGTAAACTCTTCTCCTCCAAGTTGGGCAACCAACTTTGGAGTCACCTTTTAATTTATTTAAATGTTTGGTTGAAAAAAAATAAATAATAAAAGGATATTTTTGAAAAGTGACATAAAAAAAAGGGTATTTTTGAAAATCCCCCTATTAATAAATATATATACTTATACTTTGATAATATCCTTGTATATGTTTGATGATTTTCAAACAATGGGTTCAAATATCCATATCTAACTGACCTCCAATGTATTGATTTCATATTCTTCTGATGTCGCAAAAGAGGATCATCAGAGGTGAAGAGATTTTCCTCTTTGAAAATGAAATAATATTACTGTTATTGTCTACTTGATTAATGTTTTCTTAAAGGTCAGTTTTGAAATTTTGGAAAACATGAATTGTTTTTCAAAGTATAAGAAATTACTATGTTATTTCACATCTCCCTTGAAAATTCAACTATTACATATACTTCAATTGATTAGAAACAAACGACCTATTGACCCAAATAAATAGCAAATAAGGTTTAAATTTAAAAATTCAATATATGATATTTGAAAGAAAAAAAAACATATTGATGATGATGAACTATGAAACTTACAAGCCTACGAAAACAACAATTTTGTTTCAACGTTTACACATATAAATAATGTTCATTCGTTCTTAGCGTCGTATTAAACAAAATAGTGTGGCTCTTAAATGAATTAGTCTTTCCTTTGATTAACATATAATAACGTTGATGGTGTAAACAGTAATCTATAAATTATTGATGTGTGTCTACCTCTCCCCTATACTCTATAGGATAACTTATACAACGTAACGACAAGAAATTGCATGCAAAGAAAGTTATAACTGGATTATTATAATAAGTCAATCTTTTGGTCAATATCGTATATATAAACTGGTCCAGTATTATTGCTAATTAAGAAAACAAAATCGCTTTGATTAAATATATATATATATATATATCTTATTATATAAAGTTTAATGACAAAATTTTTTATTAACGAGATCGTAACACGTGTCAAAAATATTGATAAAATGTTGACACGTATCAAAAATAAATATAGAAACAAATTTGATTTTTACTATTTTACTAATCTACATGGATTAGAAACAAATTTGATTTTTAGTATTTCAATATCTACGTGAATTAGAAACAAAATCTTTACTAAACCTAACAAAATCTTTTACTAACCGTAGGAGATATTTTACAATTTCAATATCTAACCGTAGGAGATATGTAAGTCCTATTTAATTAGATATTGGTCATGTTTTTTTGTTTAAATATGTCAATTAATATGACTTTTACTATTCTACGTGAATTATTGTCCACATTTCTAGAAACAAAAAAAAGTTCAAAAAATATTTACCTATTACTATAAGGAAATTGATCATATCTCTTATTATATAAAGATGTCTACTAAGTGGTATTCCATATCAAATAAAAACCTTGAGTACAGTAGAAAATCATGAACACCAAAGAGACAGTTACAAACCATTAGATATGAGAAAACCATACTAGCAAAAGAAAACGGGGTATCATGAGTGATGATCAGATTGCTATAATGGAAAAAATACTTGCAGATGAACCTCATATAAAGCTGGATTTAGCTACACTTCAAATATTGGTAGACAAACTAAATCAATATGTAAGTACAATATAATAAAATAATATTACACCTTTTACACCAAATGTCACATTGGATATCTCGGTGTATCTATTAACTTTTATAGATAGATTACTAAAATATTTACTTTATATTCTTTAAATTTAATTTTATTTTAAAAGATCTAAACCCGCACATCGACGGATCCTAATCTAGTATATATATTTGTGTGTACAAATACACTTTTAGTGGTGATGCAGAGAGGATCCACCTTTTATATCACGGTTCCACACTTTATGCTTGTGTATCCTGGTATTAGCTTCATTTGTGAACTCCTTATCCCCTAAACTCTTGAAGTATTGTGGCATTATGACCCCATATCCATGGAGTGGGTGTTACCACTACAACTTCCAGAGACTTGCATCGAATTCACTCATCTCCCTCAACTCGCTACGGACCCTCAACCAGAGTATCCTCAACCCTGCTCGACCCCATGACAAAGCTATCCTTCGGGTAGACATCCTCACCCCGGTGACACTACAAGAAAACACGGGTTTTGCGACTACGATCGGCGACTATACACATAGTCGTTAAATTTAGCGACCATTTACCCACTACTTTGCGACTGTTTTATGACTAATCAAACATAGTCACTATTTCGTCGCTAATTAGCGACTAAACGAGTTTGTCACTATTTTAGTCGCTAAATGACGACTATTTTGCGACAGTTACGGCGAGTCGCAAAGCTTAGTCGCAAAATAGTCGCTAATTAGCGACTAAAAGGTAGTTGCTTGTGTAGTCGTAAATTTGGCGACTATTTTGCGACATTTTCGGCGGGTCGCAAAATTTAGTCGCAAAATAGTCGCTAAAAGTTGGTTTAAAAACACGTTTTTAACATTCGGAGTAGGTGTACCTATATTTGGTGACTACGTAATATAGTCACTTTTTAGTCGCTAAATATGCCTATATAGACTGTGCTCACCAATCGTTCTACTCACTCACAGCAACACAAAGCAACACAAGAAAAAAAAAACGAGATCATAGAGATTTATAATAATGTCAGGAAGTTACAATTATAGTAATTTCCGAGAGTGGATGTACAAGAGGATCGATGAGGTGACGGAAAATTTTACAGAAGAGTTCAGAGCCGGGATGGAGCAGTTCATGCAATTTGCAAATAGCCAGCCTTTTGCACAAGAAAACGGGGGTAAGTTTTTTTGCCCTTGTAGTAGGTGCAAAAACGGGAAGCGTTTTCTAGGGACTAGAATTTGGAATCATCTTTTTAGTTATGGGTTTATGCCAGATTATTATGTTTGGTATAAGCATGGGGAAGAAATTAATATGGATATAGGAACGAGTACTGTTGATCCGACATTTATTAGTGGGAGTGAGGAAGTGGGTAATGTAGTAGAAGATAGATATGTGGATATGGTGAATGATGCATTTCCTTCTAATGTGGGTTATGATGATAACTATCAATGGGATGGGGGTTATCAGAGTGTAGAAGAACCAGTACTTAACCATTCAAAAAAATTCTATGACTTGTTAGAAAGTGCAAAAAATCCAATATATGATGGTTGTCGTGAAGGTCAGTCACAATTATCTTTAGCTGCTAGAGTTATGCAAAATAAGGCAGATTATAATATGAGTGAAAAGTTAGTGGATTCAGTATGTGAAATGTTGACTGATTATTTACGAAAGGGAAACCAGGCTACGGGTTCTCATTACGAGACAGAGAAATTAATGCGCAATTTAGGACTCCCATATCATACAATTGATGTTTGTATAAACAATTGTATGTTATTCTGGAAAGATGCCAAAAAGGAAGAAAAATGTTTGTTTTGTGATGCACCAAGATGGAAGCCTAAGAATGACCGACGCAGAACCAAAGTACCATATAGTCGTATGTGGTACTTACCTATTGGTGATAGACTGAAGAGAATGTATCAGAGTCACAAGACTGCAGCAGCAATGCGATGGCATGCCGAGCACCAAGCAAAGGTGGGAGAAATGAGTCATCCGTCTGATGCAGCGGAGTGGAAGTATTTTCAAGAACAAAATCCTCAATTTGCTGAAGAACCACGTAACGTGTATTTGGGATTGTGTACTGATGGGTTCAATCCATTTGGGATGTCTCGTCACCATTCATTATGGCCAGTGATATTGACGCCATATAATCTACCCCCTGGTATGTGCATGGATGCTGAGTACTTGTTTCTTACAATTCTGAATTCTGGTCCAAACCATCCGCGAGCTAGTCTTGATGTCTTTCTCCAACCTCTTATTTGATGAGCTAAAAGAGTTGTGGTCTACCGGACTCGATTCATACGATGTGTCCTTGGGCCAAAATTTCAACCTAAAAGCAGTGCTGATATGGACGATAAGCGACTTTCCTGCATATGGCATGTTATCTGGATGGACAACACATGGTAAATTGTCTTGTCCAGTTTGCATGGACGATATAAAGTCTTTTTATCTACCGAATGGAAGGAAGACATGTTGGTTTGATTGTCATCGGAGATTTCTTCCTCCTGATCATCCTCTGAGGAGGAATAAAAAAGACTTCTTGAAGGGAAAAGACGCTACAAGAGATTATCCACCAGAGTCCTTGACCGGTGAGCAAGTTTATTCTGAGCGGTTGAATTGTGTAAATCCTCCAAGAACCAAGGACGTCGGTGGAAATGGTCATGAAAGGAAGATGCATGGATATGGAAAGGACCATAACTGGCACAAGGAAAGCATTTTATG
>NC_025689.1:24657762-24658846 GCF_000633955.1 Camelina sativa
TTTATTCTAGGTATGTATTTAAACGAATAATTATTTATTGTCATCATCACATTTATATATAATATGTGTAACTTTTACATGTTGATTGCAAACCAGCATCCCAAGCCTCACAGGTTTGTTATATTCCGTACCCATACGTTAAGAAACCGAAGCATTTATGGCTCAATGTTCTAAAGGTGAATCCGAGGGGAAATATTGATGGAGAACCGAGTCTTTTGCAAACAGAAAATGATGATGCTGTATTGATGACCACAATTGAAGATGTCATAGCAGACAATTTGGAAAGGAGAGAACCAATAAACATTGACTACGATGTTGCAGACGCGGAACCTGAAGATGAATTTATGTGTAATTTATCGTCTTCGGAAGATGATGAAGAAGACGACGAAGAACCCTGAAGTCATTTTGGTGCTTTAAGATATGTAAAATAAATTATGTATTTTAATAAAATTTAATGGTTATTTTAATAAACATTTGGAAGGCCTTGTTATTTTTTTTAAGATTATTGTTTTATACAATCAGTATAACATTAATGTGTTTTAAAAAACAAAAAAAAATATATGACATTGGGGTTACTCAAAACCAGGTCTGATGATTACAGTCAGAGTACATTAACCATCTGAACCAATTTCTCTTTTGTGTAAATTGATAAAACGTATCGGTTATATTGTGTAACACTTGTCTTATATTTTGGGCAAAACACATTTGGGCCAAAATATTTTGATCCGATCCATTAACTAAAAACCTAAACCTCACACTCGATCCATTAGAAAAACAAAACCTAAACCTAACACTCGATCTCTCCTTCTTCCTCACTTCCTCACTTCGTTTCCCCTAACCCTAATCGATTCGATCTCTCTTTCTTCCTCACGTCCACATCAATCTTCCCCTAACCCTAATCGATTCGATCTCTCCTTCTTCCTCACTTCCACATCAATCTTCCCCTAACCCTAATCAATTCGACCTCTCCTTCCACATCAATCTTCCCTAACCCTAATCACTTCTTCCTCAGCTCATGTCGAATCCTGCGGTTAAGAAAATAAAAAGGAGAAAGGTTGCACCCAACCTTTCTCAGAGAGTTTCC
>NC_025689.1:24661380-24663770 GCF_000633955.1 Camelina sativa
CTTGTGGCTGAGCAAAAGCAAGAGTTGACAATGATGGCAAAGTTTATGCGCCACACTAATCCAGCCTACATGGAGTTTATAGCCTCTCAATCAGCTGAGGAGGACAATCTTCCATCATCAACTCCATGATCAACTCCACAACCTTGCATTTTGTTTCTCAACTCATGAACTAAGTTCTTGTATTAAGTTTGTATGTGTTATAAACTTGTTCTTTCTATGCTTTTGGTTTGATCTCTATTTTGAACTTGTGTTTGTGAAGGTTTTAATACAATTATGATTATGTTTTTGGAAGGTGTTTTCATTAGATTTTTCATTTACTAATTCAGTATTAAAGCAGGATTAAAATTAGGATTACAAAAACAATAAAAACCAGTAAATTTCATTATTTTATAAAACAAAGTAGTCGCTATATAGTCGTCATTTAGTCTGCAAATTGTCGTTAAATAGAGGGTAAATAGTCGTAGAATAAAACGACTAATTTCAGACTAAAGTATTGCAAGTTTTATTCATGTATATACGTCGTAACTTTGACGCAGATTAGTCGTTAAATTTAGCGACTAATACACGACTAATGCTATTATAATCGTTAAATTGTCGGCAAATTGTCGCAGTATTTGGTTACTAAGTGACGACAACGCAGCAACAAATTAACGACAACACTATATAGTCGTTAAATAGTCGCTAAAAACGACTATTTAACGACTATACGAATTAGCGACAAAATTTTACCTACAACAGTAATTAGTTGCTAAATAGTCGTATATGATCATTTAACGACTATTTAGCGACTATTTGCACAGTTGCCGTTTGCCTGTTTTCTTGTAGTGTGAGCATCTCAGCTTTGATTATTTCAACACCACTTGGTCTTCGATATAAGACAGTGGTCACCTCTTCTTCCATCGACTTGCTCTTGGAAGCTGCATCGATATTGCTTGAACTCACATGTTTCAAAACCATTACTAGGATTTGGCTCACAGCTCTCAAGATTTCAATCTCGATTATCTCTATCTACCTATATCTCTGTGTTGTCTTGGCTTTAGGGATTGCCTCTCTCTGTTATGTATTAAACTTTGTTCCTTCCTTTGTATGTTCTGTTCTGTTTTAATAGAATGAAACATATGGTTGTCCAAAAAAAAAAAAAAGTGGCGATGTAGATAGTAGATTTGTAAATGGATATACATTAGTGTATTATAGCAAAAAAAAAAAACAACTATTTTCTATAATTAAAAGTTTATCTATTTACTTTTATATATTGTTTTTACTTACGAAAAGAACTAAATATATTTTCTTTGTTAGATTTTATTTTATTTTAATAACTTTGAACTCATCTACATTTATTTTCTTTAACTAAAAGTGTATCTATATACTGTTTTTTTTTTCAATCAAACAATTAAAAGGAAATTTCTCGGTTAGCTACCCAAAACGGCGGGAAAGGATTTACAAAAGAAACTTCAGAGATAAGAGAACACGAAGCACGGACAAGACAATCCGCCTTCATATTTGACACACGCGGGATCCAAGAGATGAAGAATAGTGGGAAAGACTCTAGCGAGTTAAACTCATCGAGCAAGTTGGAGAAGGACGACCAATATTCAGAGGACTGAACCATAGTGAGTAACTCAACACAATTAGTCTCAAAACATTTACAAACGATCCCTTCAACACGTATCCGCTCAATGGCCCATAACAACGTTTTTAACTCCGAATGCAGGGGGAGGGGCTCTGTTTTAGACACTTTGCCCCCAACAACAAGGTTCACTCCTCACAAACGCAACACCACTGTAACATCCGCGAACCAATTTTTGTAATTTTGGTGTGGGTGTCGATCGACACCCTTGGTGGCATCGATCGACACCATGTTTTTTCCGGTTTGGTCGGGTTTGATTTAATTGCTGATTGGTTCGGTTTGGTTCAATTAAATCCCTAAATCGTGTGTTAAGGGTCTAAGGACGAATCAAGGGTTTCAGAGTCTCATTTTTGTTGGTCGCCGCTTAGAGAGAAAAAAGAGAGAGTCAGAGAGAAAACATTCCTGAGATTTTCTGGGTTTGTTCTTGGTGATTTTGGAGAGATCTGAGGCTGTAGGAGGGTTAGCTGTTGCTGGAATCGAAGGGGAAGCTTCTGGAGGTGTTGCTTTCCACGTTTCTCAATCCAAACTTCTTGTTCTTGAGGTGAGTGCATGACCATGGCTTATCTAAGCTAAGATCTCTAGATTCTATGTGATTTGGTGCTTATGTGGTTGTTTCTTTGAGTTCTCTATGATATTTCGTTGCTGTCTGGGCTGGGTTTGGCTTCTGGGAGTGCAAGGAGCGGATTGGAGAAGCTTGGAGGCGAGATTCGGAGTTTCTGATCGAGGGAAATCGCTGCTCGGCATCGGTGTCGGTCGACACCAG
>NC_025689.1:24669028-24671272 GCF_000633955.1 Camelina sativa
GAACCTTTGGGTTTGGAGGCAGTTGATAGAGCAGATTTGTTGAGCAGAGTGAGGTTAGCTCAGGAGAGTGATGAGGGACTGGTGAATGCCTCTAAGGCTGCGGGTGCAGAGTATCAGGTTTCTGCTAATGGTACTATCCTTGTGCATGGTCGGATCTGTGTGCCCAAGGGTGAGGATTTGAGGCAGGAAATACTGAGAGAGGCTCATTCGAGCAAGTTCTCTATTCATCCAGGAGCGACCAAGATCTACCGTGACCTCAAGCGGTATTATCACTGGGTCGGGATGAAGAAGGACGTAGCTTACTGGTTGGCAAAGTGTGATACTTGCCAGCTGGTGAAGGCGGAACATCAGGTTCCTGTGGTTTATTACAGAGTTTACCCATTCCAGAGTGGAAGTGGGATTTGATCACGATGGACTTCATGGTAGGTTTACCTGTGTCGAGGACGTTTGATGCTATTTGGGTCATTGTGGACCGTTTGACTAAGTCTGCGCATTTTCTGGCCATCAAGAAAACTGATGGAGCAGCGGTTTTGGCCAAGAAGTACGTGAGGGAGATAGTCAGATTGCACGGTGTGCCTGCTAGTATTGTGTCTGATAGAGATTCCAAGTTCACCTCGGTGTTCTGGAAGGCATTTCAGGCGGAGATGGGCACGAAGGTGCATATGAGTACAGCCTATCATCCTCAGACTGATGGTCAGTCAGAGAGGACGATCCAGATTTTGGAGGATTTATTGAGGATGTGTGTGCTGGATTGGGGTGGTCATTGGGTAGATCACTTGAACTTGGTGGAGTTTGCTTATAACAACAGCTACCAGGCTAGTATTGGGATGGCTCCTTATGAGGCACTGTATGGGAGGCCGTGTCGTACACCTTTATGTTGGACTCAGGTGGGGGAGAGGAGCATATTTGGTGCAGATTTTGTTCAGGAGACCTCGGAGAAGATTCGGGTTTTGAGGCTGAACATGAAGGAGGCTCAGGATCGGCAGAAGAGCTATGCTGATAAGAGGAGAAAGGATCTTGAGTTTCAGGTTGGTGATAGAGTGTACCTCAAGATGGCCATGTTGCGGGGTCCGAACAGGTCATTGACAGAGACTAAGTTGAGTCCGAGGTACATGGGTCCGTTCAGAGTGGTTGAGCGGGTGGGACCAGTGGCATACCGGCTGGAGTTGCCTGAGGTTATGCGTGCGTTCCACAAGGTATTTCATGTGTCGATGCTGAGGAAGTGTCTTCACGAGGGTGATCAGTTGTTGGCTAAGATTCCTGAGGATCTTCAGCCTAACATGACTTTAGAGGCGAGACCAGTGAGGGTGCTCGAGAGGAGAGTCAAGGAACTTCGGAAGAAGAAGATTCCTTTGATGAGAGTCCTGTGGGACTGTGACGGAGTAGAGGAGCAGACTTGGGAGCCCGAGGCGAGGATGAAGGCAAGGTTTAAGAAGTGGTTTGAGAAGCAGACCGCGACTTGAGCTTGTCTAGCCGGGTCCGAGTTGTAGTCCGTGGCTGGAGCGGGTACGGAGTATTCCAGCCCATCTCTCTTGATATTTGGTCGCTTAGGGGTGGTTGGTTGTGCGACTAAGTATCAAGATGAGGTGGTGCTCGGGATGCGGGTTGTTGGCTCCGGTTGTTGTATTTTTGGTTTTTCTGATGTAATTTCGTTGAGATTGTAACGATTATGACATTTTGTAGATTAATAAGATGAGTATTTTTCTTTATGTTTGACTGTTGTTGTCATGGGAAAAGAGAAATAGCTCGGGTTTCTATTTTTGGAAAGTTTCCATAAATAGAAAGTTTCCACAAAAGGAAGGTTTCCATAAATAGAAAGTTTCTAAAAAGGGAAAGTTTTGTGGAAATGTTGAGGTAGATCTAGCCGGGAGATATTCGTTGGCATCAGTGTTTGTTTTTGCTCAAGGCCGTGCGGGCCCAACTCACGTGATACCGATAGCTCGATGGACTTTGTGGCCAGAGAGTGGGAGTGGTATGTTGCTTCGGATGACGATCCGAGAGCGCGCTTGAGGGTGACGACCCAAGAGCGGGACGTGTGAGACTCCCTGGATACCGTAGCTGCAGGCTGTGGCCTGGCAGTGAGCCGGTATGACTCGAAGGTTGCGACCTGAGAGCGGGGGGAGTGTGTGTGTGAGTGACTTCCTAGATGCCATAGCTTAAGGCGGTTGGCCTGATAGCGAGCCGGCATGATTCGTTGGTTGCGACCACGGACGGGGGAAGCACTGAGTTGTGAGCAAATAGTGT
>NC_025689.1:24672264-24675817 GCF_000633955.1 Camelina sativa
ATGTAGAGATCTTATTGCTTGTGTGTATAGCCCAGTAGATGGGAGGATTGCCTCACTGAGTGTTTATCAAATACTCATGCATCTCAATTTGTGTTTGTGGTGCAGGTAAAGGCAAAGTGTGATCGTGGAATCAAAGGCAATGAAGAGGAGGATGTTCTAGGGACTTGATTGTATGGTTATCTGGCATTGTTAGGTTGCTAGAATTGAGTCTTAGAGCATTGTTAGGATTGCTGGTTGTTTGATTTATGCTGTTTGGGATTAATGCTGGATATTACTTATTTGGTTATTGGATATTGTTTTATTGGTTATTTATTGGTATGTGGTTCCGCTGTTGGATTGTGAATGTGGTTAGGTGGCTAGTGGGTATGGGACCACTAGTTGTAGTTATTTAATTATATTATTATTTATTATTTATTTATTAAAAAAAAAAACGGGAAGGGTTGTTTCAACCACCAGCCCAATCATGAATGCACATTGGTTGCTTTCCAAGAACCATCAATCTGACAACGAGGTGAAGAAACCTGGACATCTGAATACGAAGATGGAGCTGACATGACTGTCATAAAAGAGAGCGCCTATTCCAGGCTAAATTATCGCCCAAAGTCTGAGTAATTATATCATTCGCCTCTATCTCTTAACCTTGATTTTTCTTTTTTGATGGTCTTCCAGATTGCCCATAAAATCCATGGTAATTGAAGAAGTTGATCATGATCACCCTAATGAGAGGCGTCCCTCCAGAAAACAAAATCCAAATTCAAATACACCGACTCATATGGTAAACCTCTGACAAGACCAGAGTCAGAGATAAATCCCAAACTTCACACGAACGAGGACATTCAAAATAAAAACGTGATTAATAGTTTCAACCGTAGAGTCACATCTTTTACATCAAATATCACATTGGACACCTCGGTGTATCTATTTACTTACTAACAATATTTACTTTATATTCATTGATAAATTTTATTTTATTTTAAAAATTATGAACCCGCATATCGGGCGGGTCCTAATCTAGTATATATATATACATGCAAAGCTACATGCTAGAATTTAGAAGAAGAATGGGTTTGAAAATGTCAAGTAATGCTATTCTTCTATCTTTGTCTCTTTTACTTCTTTGCCTCTTTTCTGAAATTGGAGGGAGTGACGGCACTCACCGGAGAGTAGGTTAGTGCTTTCTATCAGTTTAAATTCTCTTGTTTTATTTATCGCTATAGCCCATGCTATATATATATACTAGATGAGGATCCGCCTGATGTGCGGATTTAAAGTTTTATAAATTAAATTAAATTTAATAAAAATATATTAAAATTTGTTGTATGTTATTTATAAATTTTGTTTTTATCATTATACAATGATTTATATCCATTTACAAATTTTTTATGTATGTTAGCATTAAAAGTGTATTTTTTAACACCTAAATATACTCTATGTTACAAATATATTCTTTATCACTACCAAGAAAATGTCTGTATGAACACATTAACCCAACTATTTTACTTTCACTTCTGCATAATTTTTTTATTACTCTCAAAAAATATTTCGAATAAAAAATATATTATATAATAATATATCATCACAATAATGTATGATCACCATGGAGAAAATCTCGGCTCCACCCTCATCTCTTATGGAGAGAATATTGCATCCAACCTCTTCCACCGTGGAGAAAACCTTGGCTCCACCTTTTTCCCTTGGGGAGATAACCTTGCGTCCAACCTCCTCCACCTTCCTCCTTTAGGGAGATAACCTTGTGTCCAACCTTCTCCACCATGGAGAGAACCTCGGCTTTACCCTCCTCTTGTGTGGAGAGAACTTGTTCACGTCTTTTTGCTATCTCAAAATGGTTTGCTCCAACAACCAATGAAAGTTAAAACATTTTTCTAACGTTACAACATCTTTTGATAGTAACTATGTTAAATTTCCCAATGTATTTGTGGAAGTGTCTTTGACACACCATGATGTAGCCTATGTCTCTTTAACGCCCCAACCGCCACCTTGGTTAGTGAGCCCATGTCCACTCTCAGCCCATAGGCCCACCTTCCTATGTGGGCCCTACATCTATTACTGGCCCGTGGATCTACTCATACTCGATGGCCGGTATGTTACGTCTAGGAGGCTTAAAAAACTTGTTTACCGATCCTACAAATCAACAAATGATATTTTCCTGTGTTTTACGCTCACTCGCACAGTTCCGACAATCACTTCCAGGAAGATTATCCATTATGAAGTTCTCTCAGAATCCTTAACGGAAAAAATAAGTGCATTTTGGTGACATATATGGCAAAATCAACTCTTTTAAACATTTCTGCAATCCAAGGTATCACCGTCTTTGAGCTCCTATGGATCTATCAACAACGATTTATGTTTTTTCAATCTATCTATCTATATTTGTTGTAAGCTTGTGTTTGATTAACATATTTTATCCATCCATTAGGTTGATGAGCTTCTACTTGTTATCTCCTATTGGGATTGAATGAATAATGATAACAATTATGTTTGCAAAAAAAAAAAGTGTTTATGACCGACCAATCAAGATTGAGAAATTAGAAAGAGAAATTAGAAAAAAATTAATTTGACATAATTACAAAAACAATAGAAAATTATAAGCACGGTAATATATGAATCCCAAATAATTCAAAGATGAAAATATAAATTAAATAAAACAATCTAAAAATATTAAAATAAATTTTAAAATACAGTATTAGGAAAAGAAAATATATATATTAATCTTTTTTTTTGGTCAACATATTAATTTTACCTATTTCCAACTGAAAAATGAGAAAATAGGAGAACATTTAAGTTTTAAAAAATAAGAAAAATTTACCTTTCCATTAAAAAAAGCAGTGTTTTTGAATAAATTATTTCGTTAGATGAAAAATATGAGACAATCTATATTTATATAGAAGTAAATATTTACAAAATTTAGAATTAATAATTAAGAGTATATTTTCTATTTTCTATTTTTTTTGTAGAATTAATAACTTAAAATTAAATATAATTAAATAATATTATAATTTTGAGTTTTATGATATATATAATCATCTCCTTATAAAAAAAATAAGAAAAATTTACCTTCCCATTAAAGAAAATTCCCAATTAAACAAAGTTGAAAACAGTGTTTTGAATAAATTATTTTGTTAGATGAAAAATATGAGACGATCTATATTTATATAGAAGTGAGTATTTACAAAATTTATAATTAAAAATTAAAAGTATATTTTCCTTTATCCCTTTTTCTATTTTTTGTAGAATTAATAATTAAAATTAAAAATAACTAAATAATATTATAATTTTGAATTTTATGATATATATATATATAATCTCCTTATAATTATGTTAAAAAAAACTTTGTATTTTTTTTATAAATTATGTAATTCTTGATAATTATCTTTTTACATTATTAATATTTTTTTAAACAAAATATTTATTTTTGTTGTAATCAAATTTTTCCTATTAAATATTAACTTTTACACTTGTCAAAATCTGAAACTGATAATTTGACACATGTCAAAATCTTGTTAATGGCTAACTTTCAAAACCCAACTTTATA
>NC_025689.1:24675828-24693932 GCF_000633955.1 Camelina sativa
ATGGCCATGAGAATGGTGAAGCTTTACAAGCCTTATGTAGTCTTCAAGGGCATGTATGTATAACTCTCTCATGACAGTATATATATAATCAAAAACAAGTAACAAGTAAGTTTATTTGATTTAATATATAAAATTTTCTTGTACCAAATGCAGATTCGATGATAAAAACCTCGAAACATTACGAATCAAGAGTGAAGCCAAAGAGCCGAACAAATCGTTTGGCACCAACCCCAAATTTATTGATTGGGAGGACTATTTTATGAATACACATATCCCTGGCCTCATGACACACGTGTTGAATAAGTAAACTTCGAATACAAGTAGTATACGAAATCAAGTAAACAACAAGTTGTATTACATGTGTGAAGTCTACTTACTATAGATAGTTATAGTTATACAAATCGGTCATATATAGCGTTGCTTAATAAATGTACGTATCATATGTTTGTATTTTGTCTATCTAAAACCCTTCGTATTGCCTTTGATTGATTTATATTATCGTTCAAGTCTATATATATATATATATATATATATATACCACTTAATTTGCTTTTTTCTGTAAAATGATTCAATCAATGAAACAACAAAAATTCAAAAAAACAAATAGATGGTAAATTTTACATTGAAAATTATAGACATATTAATAAAATAAAACAAAAAAAATAGTCTTTAAAATATCACTAATTACGAAACAGAGCAAAGATATGATTTGATAATAAAGTTATGTGGAGCTTCTCCAGCAGCAGCAATAGAGTCTTCCAAGTGGACAACAGGCCGACCATGCAGACGTAGTCATCCTCCAGGAACTAATGTCCCCGTTTCTCAATCTCCTTAATACTCACACCCTAATACTTCGAGTTTGAGTCTCTATTTTGAAGCTACATGTTATATTAATTGTCTATTTTGAAGCTACATGTTACATGTTATATTAATTGTCTTTAGTTTTCTGGTTTATTGTGTCAGCCGTAGATGAACGTTATCACCTACTACGAATCAATGAAGGAACTAATACTTATTACTTTATTTTGGGTCCATGGTCAATTACTAATTGTCATTATCATAATCATAATATAAGTCCAGCTTACTAGTTATTATTACTAACTTTTTTTTTTTTTGATATCGTCGCTTTTTCTTTTGAGCATGCATTTGAAGAAAACAAAAAAAAGTCGGTAATTCTTCAAACTCTGAAACCGGCGTTGGAATAATTTTCTGATTTGTGTGGAATTTTGGGCTTAGTTCTATGCTATGAGTTGAGTGTCAACTTCAATGGACCTTATTAAGGCATAACCATCGGTCATCCCTTAAAATTAGGATCTCAAATTTACTTTATTAATATTTTAACATAACAATATTATCTAATTTTATTATTTATTTTTAAAAAACAATCTATACTATTAATTGGAGAGTACACTTAAGTATAAAAATAAATAAACAAAACAAGTATTCCATTACATGCCTTTACGATTTACAAAAACGAAGAAAAAGGAAAAAAAAACAGAGGGACAAATTGGTAAATATATTAATCAAAAGACGCGGACCTTATACGGATTTTATTAACTATGTATAACACTATTCGGATCTTGATTAAGCTTTAGATGTTTCCAAACAGATTACGTCATAGATACCTATAAAACAAATCATAAAATAATTAGGAAATAAGTATAACAAAACCCATAAATAGTTAAGCAATCCCGAAATTATCTGAATAACAAAACTAACTCATAATTAATTTAAATACCCGAAACTTATTCATCTCAAAAACTATCCAAATCGGATTGTATCATTTCCATAATCTCCAATTCACCATTAAATACTTATAACAAAGATGGCAATGAAAATTTCCACAAACTTCTCAAAATCATTTTAGAGCATCCAAATCGGACTGTATCATTTACATAATCTCCAATTCACCATTAAATACTTACAAAAAATATGGCAAAGAAAATTCCCACAATCTTCTCAGATTCATTTTACAGCAAACCCGATCTTACTATGCAAGTAAAACAATAACTGAAAATCTATATAAATCTATATTATTTTAAAACCTATGACTTAATCATTGTAAAAACTATCCAAATCTGACTTTATCATAACGATGATCTCTGATTCAAAGATAGCAATAAATCTTCTCATAATCATTTTATATCAAACACAATCTTACTATCAAAGGAAAACAATAAGTGAAAATATATTTTACGATTCCTACCTTTTAAAATTGTATCAACTCAAATATTCTTATCCTCTAAATTTTAGCAACTAACACGGATTTAAGAGTTAGAATTTATATAAAAGAAATATACTACCATATCTCATCTTCATTATTGAATAAGCATATTCTAGAATCATACCATTTCACCAAACTACCTCCATTAGTTCTATAAATACAGATCTCTACTCAAGAACAACACTTCCAAACAAAGACAAAAAAACTCGATTCCAAAGTAAGTTTATTTCTCTTTATTCTCAAGCATTGTTTATCAATATATAATATATTAAACTAATTATGTCACTATTGTCAATATATGAACAGGGTGAAGAAGAAAAAGATTTAACTGGTCCAACTATTAAAAAGTGCTCCTCAATCATCTAATACAAGGAGGCCTACACCATCTCACAATCCGAAATTCACAAGGAGTTCTACTAATATCAATCATTATATTCCACATAGTGCAGTTTTTCACATTTCTTCTCAAGAAATTAGAAGCTTACTTGGATCATGCGGAGAACCATATAAGACTGATCCAATAACTCTGATCTCTTCTCCTGCAAGTAATGAGTTTTTAAAGGTGAGACCTTTTTTTCATTTGTTTGCACTATAACGACTAACTGTACAACCATATCTATAAGGGCTAATTTTATCACAGTACCAATAGATTCATACTCTTTCTCTAGACTATGTAAAGCACCAAATATTTGATTGCAGCCATAGTCTTGCTTAACTTATTTGTTTTAAAATCTACTAATCCAAAAAGAAAAAAACAATGTTGTGAAGAAAAATAAATCAGATTTTAATAATTAGTGTTGGGTGTTTGGCAACAAGAACATCATTCAGTTTACTATCAAAAAGAACAATACGTTAATCTATTGGATTGATTATAATAGATGCCTTTGTTTGACCCAAAAAAAAGAGGTGCCTTCGAGCGGAGATTACCATTTCTTGCATGCGGAGATTATGAGAATCTGGAAATTAACAAAGACCACAGGTTAGATGAACACAGACTTAACGGTGAAAACGGTTTCATTTCCTCTCTATACTAGGCAAGTTTGAAACAAACTTTTGGAAATTCAGCTGGAAAAACAAAATTACCTCACCTCAAGAAATCAGCAGGACAAACTTCATCAACCAAAGCGATCAAATCATTTAAACTTTGTTGCACCTTCTTCAAATCGGATCTGGCTAAAAAATATACAAAGTGATAAAATTAGAACTATATATCTCTTATATCTTAATCAAAACGGAGACAAAGCATTGATTGAAAAATTCGATCTCACCAAAGTTATAGAAGGTAGCGACGACGACAACGCAAGACCAAGTGTCTCCGGAAGTCGAACTATCCCTCACGTTCTCATATGCAAACACGCTCCAATGGCGGTAATCGTACTCGGAAAGATTCCATGGTAAGCGTGAAACCCGGTTTCTTCGCGGGTCACATGAGAATAAAAAGAAGACGAAGGGAGAGAATCAGGAAGAGACATGCATGTCGTGAATCAAATCGATGAGATTCAGAAGATGGAAGAAGAAAAGAGACGACGGAAGAGATAAATGTCTCTGATTTTTTTAATTAAACAAAAAAACAATATCTCTGTTTTAGTTTTTGTTTTTTTTAATAACATTATTATGTTTTATTTTTGTCCCTTTTACTACTCAACATTGTCATTTTTCCTTTTTTTTTATTCATTGGATTTCTTCATAATAATCTCCACCCCGTAATTTATAATTTGGAAATTTATAATAAATTGTGTGATAATAATTGAGTAATTTGCCAAACAGTATTCTGAAAAGGATCAATGTTTTATTTTTAAACTTATCTATGAATCTTTTTGAACCATATAAATGAATCTTTTTAAAAAATCTTTTTATTTCTTTTTATGGATCAGCTTATAAATTGATAAATTAACATTATAGACTTAAAATAAATTAATGCTTACAATCTCAACATTGTCATATAAATGAATTTATTCAACATTTTTGAACCATATAAATGAATCTTTTTAAAAAATCAATAAATTGTTTTTATGGATCAGCTTATCAATTGATAAATTAACATTATAGACTTAAAATAAATTAATGCTTACAATCTTATATGTAACATGTTTTTTTTGTTCAAATTATCTAGCCTAACAATGTTCAAAATAACAATTAAAGGCATTAAAATTAAAGTGTGTTCCAATATAGATGAACCATACATAAAATAACAAGAATAAAAAAATTCAATTAATTTTATAATATTTTTATTATATCATATAACATATAAATATACTATAATTTATCTTCGTGTTTTTGCAAAACGCGAAACTTTGGTAATTTTGCCTTCTGTCCCATCATGTTTTCAATTGGAAATAAAAGTTTGTCTTATATCGAAAATGTCCTATATCAAGAATCTCCCATATTGGGAATGTGTTTTTTTTTTAACTATATATAATTCTCAAAACCTAACTAATTTGATTAAGTGTCAACTTGGAAAAGGGTAAATATCTACTTTATGATGATATCCAAATGGAAATACGAACTTTCCATCTGAATCTCTTACCTAATCCTTTAAATATTTTATATAAATTAGGAAAAAATATATGGAATAACCTAAATTATCAAACTGCGCAAACACACATGAGTCCCACATTACTCATATGGGTTTCACGAAACGGGTTTTGAATGGGTCAAAAAAATTTCAAATCTGTCCGAACCTAGTTAAACCAATAAAATTGTGACACATAAGCCAAAGAAGATGAGAAGAGTATCTGCGTAAATCTTCTGCCAGACCTTATATCTCTCTTTTTCCTCAATTTTTAAATTTTTTTGTTTTTTAATTAAAAGACATCCTCATAAGTTGTGCAATGGGAATGCTCTTAGATTAGACTTACCTTGGATCTGCTGTTGTGGCATGCCAATAATTTAACAAGGAGAAAAAACAAAAGAATATTGAACTAAAGTCAGATAAAGTTGAATCTCTGTTTTTTTTTTTTTTTTGTTGTAATTACCAATTAGAAGTCTCATACATATGGAATATATTGTCTTTGTCTGGTACATGTTGGTTGTATAATCATCTGGGTTCAATCCTCACACAAAAAATGCGAATTTTTTTTTAATTAGGGTTCTTAAGTTTTTTTTTCATTAATGTTTAGGTTTATTGATTTATAATAATGATTGGCGTGAGCCCTCGATGTAATCTGATTTGTATAATTCATGAAGAATTAATCCCCAAACCTCCTGCTAGATTGATGCCATTCGTGTTGCATTTATGTCTCTTATTTGAATATCCGGCTTAACTGTGTCAAAGCAATGTATTTTGTAATTTGATTCATTA
This sequence comes from Camelina sativa, assembly GCF_000633955.1. NCBI lineage: Eukaryota > Viridiplantae > Streptophyta > Magnoliopsida > Brassicales > Brassicaceae > Camelina > Camelina sativa. The sequence continues at coordinate 24,681,354 of NC_025689.1, forward strand.
TTGTTTACCCTTTACCCAAAAAAAAAATAAATAAATAAATAAAACATAAAAAAGGAAAAAAGTAAAAAGACAACAGAAAAAACGAGATAGTAAATTTTAAATTCCGATTGTTAATTGATTTCGATAATAATAAAGTTGTCTCGGATGCGAAAGCGCAATCCAGACGAAGTCACGGCTTGCATGGCTTAGGGGAACTACGTCGCTTATTCATTTTTACTTTATCTTCTTCAAGACAATTAATTAGAATCCGTGTGTGATCAAGACAAAGAAACTCTAGTTACACACTAAGAAGACGAGTCAACTTGTTATAAAGAATATAGGAGTTGTGAAATGACTTTAGTGCAGTGGCTAAAGGTAAGTCCTTAATGCACAAGACACCATCACATCCAGGATCGAGTCCTATTCCCTACGAATGTAGAGATTAGGCTAATGGACCGGCCTGTTGTGGCTTAATGGTTGACAAAAAAAAGAATATAGGACTTCATTATTATGATAATGAAAACTAAAAGAAAAAATATAAGTTTATTACGATTTTTACTACCGGGAGCCGGGTACGTTACATAACTAATAAGCAATATGATATATTCATATTATTAAGCAAGGAAAGTTTGAAGAACCAAAAACAAAAACAAATCTTGACCAATTCAACTATTATTGATAGTGGCTTAGTGCGAGAGACTTTGCAATTTTCATTTCGACATAAGTCAAAGTCATCAGTCGGTTCATCTAGAATCCCAAGATCTCATACATATTGAGACACTGAAAATAAGGTGTACGAGTCGTTGCTATTGTCTTCTACATAAGTCAACGTACACTATTAGTCAGCTCAACTTTAATATTCTTCTCCACTAATTTGAAATGACAAAGAAGTCATGTTTGGTTTTATCCAATAGAAGGGACAGAACACTGTTAGGCTTGTAGCAATGTAGAAACCGCGTTCACTAGTGGTAATATATGTGGTTAGCGTCTTCTATAAATTTCACAAGACTTACATAGACAAAAACCACAAAGAAGGAGAGAATGGGTTCAAAGTCTCCAAGAATTGCTGCACTAGTGTTACCACTGCTTCTTATACTTTTCACTCTTTCCTCTCAAATTGAAGTCGTGGAATCTACAGGCCGCAAACTTTGTAAGTTTCTTTACAACAAATACAAATTTTATTTCTTAATTATAGATAAATTACCGTATATTTCAATTACATAATTAGATCTTATGAATTTTATAATCATATATCATGCAGCCTCTTGACTTTGATTAATAATGGTTTTTTATGTTATTGATTAAACATATCAAGAGGTTACATATTTGTATACAAATACAAGTCATTAGCCCTAATTATGTAATTTAAATATGCTAAATTAACCTTTGATTTTGGAAAACACATATACATGAAAACAGAAAGAGTGTATGGCAAGATATTTATTGAGATTAAACAATTTTTAAATAAAACTTGTGAAACGAAGAGCTTGAAATCAATTTCTCCACCAAAGTAAAAAACAATCTTTCTTATTTTTAGTTCGAACTTTAATATGGCAGCGTGGTGGTTTACGGGAACTCCCATTGTGTACACACCACCTTCAAGGTCATGTGGAACTTCTCCAGCAGTATACACTTCGAAATGGAGAAGACCCCGACCATGTAGGCTTCCTCCAGGAGGTGTTATTACTGCTTCTGATAAATCTCCTTAANTCTTATTTTTAGTTTGAACTTTAATATGGCAGCGTGGTGGTTTACGGGAACTCCCATTGTGTACACACCACCTTCAAGGTCATGTGGAACTTCTCCAGCAGTATACACTTCGAAATGGAGAAGACCCCGACCATGTAGGCTTCCTCCAGGAGGTGTTATTACTGCTTCTGATAAATCTCCTTAACTACGTGCTTTTGTGTCTCTGTGTCGGATTTTTCAAGTTCTATGCAATAATAAAGTGTCTGTGGTTTTAAGATTTGGTTTCTTGTCTCAAGTGTAGTAATTTAGTACACTTTGTCACGTATTATGAGTCAATAAACGAACTAATACTTATGGTTAAGATGAGTCGATGATGGATTACTAATGTTATAATATTATCCGGTATCATCATACTACGTACGCCTTCCTCAGTAATATCAATATGTTTAAGGTTTTGCATGCATGTTAAGAAACTTAATATACGTTTTCGCCTTTATTATATAATCAAGTATGAATTGTTTTTATANAAAAAAAAAAAAAAAAAAAAAAAAAAAAAAAAAAATAGTATGAATTGTTCTTTTCTTCTAATTCTTAATTATAGAGAGTTATTGGTAAATATTACAAAAAGTGCAAAAAATACAAATATATATCTTTTATGAAACAATAATTTCATCTAAAACATCTCTAGTAAAAAAAATATTTATTTGATTCAATAGCCAAAATACTGTTTGAATTTGAAAGTTATAGAGTAACCTTTTTGAGATTTGCAATATTTCTTATATTTTTTCTAATATGACATTTCTTGTTTGGTTTAATCTAATATGACATTTCAGTCCTTAACCAGTGCATTGACTACTTTTTATACACCCTCCCATGTATGTTGCTGTCACATCTAAAAAAACATGTGCTTCTTTAAATTGATGCAAACAACAAAGTATCATGTGTTTGACTAAAACCAAAACAAGAAAAATATTTTGGAACCTTACTGAAATGGTTCTCGAATCTTTTTGATGTTGTGGTTAATTAAGGCTTTAATGTTTCTACATCAGTTTTTTGAATCTGATATTCGAGGGAATCTATTAGTTTTAACTTTTAAGTATATGTTGACATTTTTGCAACACTTTGTGTAAAATAGCTAAAATATCTACAGTGAGTCGGTGACTGAAGTGTTAATGTGGAAGAAGTTTGTTGTGGAATCATAAAGGAAACCGTTTGTAAATGTGTGTTGGGCGTATACCAAAAATTCATGGGAAATATCGTAGGAGTTTATGAGGTTTTCTTGTAATTCTTAGTAGTTAGATAGTTCGTTTATGCGACAAAACAAAAAAAAAATAAGTCGTTTATGAAGATTTATCATTTGCGATAGGAGAAAATCAAAAGGAGTTAGGGTGAGATGTAAGACTTAGAAAAAGAAACTAGTAATGCTGACATATCCTATGATATATCATTGATATAAGACTAATATCAGGATACTAAAGTCAAGTCAAGCATTGAAATTGTATCCTGATATTAGTCTTAATAATAGCAAGAAATTGTATGTTGTTACTTGTCGTCCAAAACAGAACGCTTGAAACCGCGTTACATGTCATTCAAAATTAAAATATGTTAGTTTCAAAAATGATGTAAACAACAATAAAAATTATTGAATTGGCCTTACTCTATATATTGGTCAATAGAGATGATCATGATGTATGATAAAATCAAAGCGTATGGCAAAAGAATGGGTTCAAAAAAACCATCACTATTTTTGTTCTTTTCTTATCTCTTCTAACTAGATTAGGATCCGTGCTAGAGCACAGTTTGAAATTTTTATTATTTATATTATAATTTTTATATAAAATATAATTTATGTGATTGTTTTTAAAAGTTGTTGTGAATAAAACATTATGCAATAAAATCATATGCTAAATATGAGAACTTGAATTTTTTTTTAGATTTTGTTGTTAGTATAATCGAAAATCACTTTTAATCCGTTGAAGAGTGATTAATTTTTAAGTTTTTGTTGCCTATATATGGTTAGTTAAATAATCTGTAGAGATTCTTTTTTTTTTTTGGAATATCCTTTTTAAGAGAATCTGAAATCAAAATTTAACTATAATGGTTACAACCCATATAACCTATAACCTATCAAATAATCAAATAATTAATCTTATAACCCATATTAAGTCTACACAAAAAAATTGTGTACTTCTGTTTTATTATATAGGAGATTTTGATTTTCACTATTTCTTCTCAAGTTAGAGTCGTCGAGGCTACAAGCCGCATACTTGGTAAGTACTAATCTTTAGAGATTTGAAAAAAATCACAATCATCGGGTGGCATAAGCTAAGAGGGGGTATTGGATTAGCATTTTGAGAGATTTGGTGGATTTTAGTTTTTGTGAAACTTTGAAAGATATCTAACGATTTGATGGAGTTTTAGAAGATTTTTAATTTTAATAATTAAATATTAGTGATAATTTTATGAGATTTGTTAGGAGATTTTGGAGTATTTGGTATGGGTCAAAGAGATTTTTGGACACGTTTACCTCCACAACAACTTTTTATTCACTTTTTTTATGCTCTCTTTTATGAGTTGTTCTTTAACCCGCATAATCGAGAACAGAAGAGGAATAAAAAAATAATAACAAATGTTTAGATTGAGTATGTGGGAGGAGATATGATGATTACATCCACCAAGTAAATCCTAGTCACCAAGCATATTTCGGCTATAGCCATTGTTCTATATAAGACCTAATGATCTAAAGTCTAAACTCTAAACACATTTTAAATTCCTAATCACAGAACAACGATTAGCGATTTCGACTTTCTCATGTTTTAAATAATATAAAATGTTTCAAAAAAATTCTCCAGGTTAAGAGATTTATTGTTCTTAAGGGAGATGCAACTAAGAGCGAGAGTATGATATTTGAAGAAGAAGTGTGAAAGATATACAATTGACTGAAGAATCAAAATCTGGGTTCAATATGAAACTGAAAAGAGAATCCCTCCTCCATTGAAGCTCTGTTTTGGTAAAGTGAAGAACGACAAAAAAAATTGGGTTTTTTTTTTTTGACGAAAGGAACGATGAGAGTATTTGTCAAATCCTTCAAAATAACACTTTCAGATGTGAGATTTGTTCATTCCTAATTTTCAAGTAAAAATGTATCCAAAATCTCTCAAAATCAGCTTTTAGTAGTATTTTTAAAAGTACTTGTTAAATTTGAATAACAGTAGATTTGATATGACTTTTATAAATCATTGATTGAATAACAAGAGATTGTGAATTATTTTAAATGATTTTATGTAAATTCCAAATTGAATAACATGGTATTTGTGTAAAGATTTTAAAATCACAAGTTGAATAATACCTGATTTTAAAAAAAAATCCAAAATCTTCTAAAATCATGGTTCAATACCTCAAACAAAAAAAATTTATTCCGTAAACTGAGGATTAATATGTAAACTTCTTTTGATGTTGTAGCAAATGGAAGGACCATCGTGTGGACTCCAGCATCAAAGTCATGTGGAGCTTCTCATGCATCGTGGAAGAAGTATCGCCGACCCTGTAAACGTCCTCCAAGATCTGCTCATGCTTCCTACAACTCTCCATAAGACCATAAGACATTTTCACGTTTAGTTTTGGAATTTCGGGGTTATGCGAGACAAAGTAAAGTGTATGGTTTTCAAATTTCGTTTCTTATCTGTATGTCTAAATCAGTGTGTAATGTCTAAACCATATAAGGATATAACTTTCTTAATCTCACATATTTTCTTTCAAAAGAACATGAACTTCTATTACTAGCTAATAATAACGTAAAATATTGCAAAAGTCAATCTGGTACACAGTCTGATATATGGCAAAGATGTGGCATCATAAGAGGCAAATTCACTACAAGAAAGCATGGTTTTAGTGACACCAGTATTTGTCACTAAATCGTTGCAACTAAACTATAACAACGCTTTTGTGACGACTAATAAATCGTTGCTACTAGCTCAACACAAATAAAGATTCGTCACAATATCGTCACCAGTTTTGTGACTTCCCAGAATCGTCACTAAATAGATGCAAAAGAGACGTTGCTAATTCATCATTATGTTTACGATGAATTAGTATCGAATATATCGACGTAAATGACGGACATAGACTGTCACTAAATGCTCACAGTATAATCGTCACAAAAGTGTCTCAAATAATAATTGGTGGCTGTCCGATATGTATCATGTTTCGACCAAGATTGTGATCCGCGTGAAAGGCTTCACGACTAATATGGATCGTTGATTCATAGATTCGACGGTGATAGATGTTTCTGTAACCAAGATTTCTTGTTGTGACTTTTTTATGACGATTTGTCACAAAAACGTTGCTAAGTATTTTACTTTTCGCAACAAATTTGTGACGAATCGCTATAAAATCGTTGCAATGTGTAAATTACAATTCCAAATACATCATTTTTAAAATTTAATATATTAATATTGGTAATTGTTCTGAAAATGTAGAATAATACTAGTATTAGTATTTCTAAGTACTTGTTTATGTAATAGTTTGATGAAATGAAATAGTTCCTTTTTTTTTGGTAAAAACATGATTAGAAATATATATCCTTAAGTGTACATGTGATTACCAAAAAAAAATATTAGTATTAGTATTAATTTATCTACATGTTATATATATGTGAACCAAACAAAATATCTTAGACAAATTCATAAATATCATCATATATCCTACATAAAATAAGTCAATACCAAAGCTATTTAATCATTCTCTAATCCTTAAATTTAAATGTGATAAGTTAGAGTAATAAACTTCTCAACAGCAACACCTTAGCTAGGATCGATTTTGGGTCGAGTCGTCACTAAAACGTCACAAACGTTAGAACAATTTTAAAACTTATAGAATTAATATTATGCTGCGAGAACTTTGTGCCAAATTAATTGAAATTTTGTGACATTGTTGCCACGATGGGTTATTTTTAAAACAATAGCCATGATCTAACAACAATATAGTGACGCCTTCAATAAACATCTTAAAAGTGTTGCTAAGCCGACCCGAACTCACCACAACTTAGTGACGATTAAAGTCATCACAATATGGCGACGTATTTACGATGATTTGTTATAAAGTCACTAAATCATTGCAAAAGTGTCACTACATTGCGACGTTTTACTTCCCTCACTAAAATTCGTTGCAAAAACTATGTTTTCTTGTAGTGATTTAACATAGAACATTAATTTTGTATAATAAATTATTAATACAAACAAATCTATCACCACTCTAAAATTTAAAAGTTTTATTGAACTCTTAAGTCCAAGCAACTTCCCATTAGTACGATATTATCGTTTAATTAGTTTAAGTGATCAAATCGCACAAATTTAATTTTAGGTTCTTTTCCAAAAGGTTCCACAATAATTAAAGTTGGATGACTTATATTAGAAACATATTTTTTAATATTTCTATATGGGACGTTGGCTTGTATACCAACAATCCTTCTCTCAAACATAAGACCACAAACCTTTGGTCTCTCTTCCAGCGAAACCTTGACACCTAGGCACCAACACCCCTTATTTGTGAAATATTCTTGAGGCACTTTTCTAAGCGTCTCAGATTAAGGGTTTCTCCTACACTTTTTCGACCTAGCCTCTAATATCAACTATTGGATTTACCATGTCCAAGTCAACTCTTCTGTTAGTATGATATTGTCTGTTTTGGGCAGTGCCGGCTTAACTAAGTGGGCGGGCAGTGCGATCGCTCCGGGTACATAAATTAAAAGGGCATATACGTATAAGAAAAGGGGCACAAAAAAAAATTTCGTAAGTTAAAGAGGCACAAAAAAAAAACTTTGTAAGTTAAAGGGGCACAAAAAAAAAATTTATAAGCTAGAAAGGGGCACAAAAAAAAAGCTATATGAACCAAAATAATAATTAGTAAGTTTTTCTATAGATTAAGGGGTATTTTTTTTTTAATTTGCCCAGGAGCATGTAATATGTTTAAGCCGGCACTGGTTTTGGGACCAAGTGATCAAACTCACACATATTTATTTTTGAGCTCTTTCTCAAAAAATCTCATATGTAATAATTGGAGTTTATAAACTTATTTTCTACTCCCAAAAGATCTCATATGTACTAATTAGACTTAACTTACTAGATATTCACCCGCGGTACACCGCGGGGATATATTGTCGTTTAAAAACTAAAAAAAAGTCTTTATTGATTATATTACATATATATATATATATATGTAAATAATATTTTTTGTATTTGTTGAATTAACTATAATTATGTAGTGTATAATTTCCATTTACTATATGGTGTGGTTTATTATATATATCCTTAATGTTCATTAAATTTTATTTAGTCAACAAATAAACTATTTTTAAATTTTTCTATTTCATTTACAGTGTAAAGATAATAGTATTACATAATATATTATAAATTTAAAATATATGACTATAATATAATTTGAATTTGTATTATTTGTTGTTTTATTCCTATATTATGTAAGATTTTTGTATTTAGAGTTGTGCAAGTCGATTAATTGATTCTTATTATGTAACACATCAATTGATTCTTATTAGTATTGTTTGAAAATTTTAATATTAGTAATATATTAACTTCTAAAAACAATTCAATGGAAAAAAAAAAAAATTGGGTTCGTTCGGGCCCAAAAATATTGGTCTGATGTTTTAATTGCAAGATGTATAAATGAAAAGGGCTTGGACCCTGATCTGTTAATAATATATAATTTTCAAACCCAATCTGATTTTTATTTTTTAAAATTAACTCAATGGCAGTTTTGTAAATAAGTGTTTAAAAACTAAAAAAAGTCTTTATTGATTATATTACATATATATATATATGTAAATAATATTTTTTGTATTTGTTGAATTAACTATAATTATGTAGTGTATAATTTCCATTTACTATATGGTGTGGTTTATTATATATATCCTTAATGTTCATTAAATTTTATTTAGTCAACAAATAAACTATTTTTAAATTTTTCTATTTCATTTACAGTGTAAAGATAATAGTATTACATAATATATTATAAATTTAAAATATATGACTATAATATAATTTGAATTTGTATTATTTGTTGTTTTATTCCTATATTATGTAAGATTTTTGTATTTAGAGTTGTGCAAGTCGATTAATTGATTCTTATTATGTAACACATCAATTGATTCTTATTAGTATTGTTTGAAAATTTTAATATTAGTAATATATTAACTTCTAAAAACAATTCAATGGAAAAAAAAAAAAAAAAATTGGGTTCGTTCGGGCCCAAAAATATTGGTCTGATGTTTTAATTGCAAGATGTATAAATGAAAAGGGCTTGGACCCTGATCTGTTAATAATATATAATTTTCAAACCCAATCTGATTTTTATTTTTTAAAATTAACTCAATGGCAGTTTTGTAAATAGGCAAGTTCAGGATTTATTTCATAATTGTACTTGAAAAATGTATATATAGATATATTATAAACTAATTTCTAATCTTCCGATATAAGACGTTGATTTGTATCCTAACAAGTTTAGATCTATCGTTTACCTCCTTATTTGAAGGGCTCGCATCTGAATCAATCATAAGGATAAGAATTTCTTTTAAATTCTGTCCCATCCTAATGTTTATCAGTTTATGTTTCTGTCAGCTCCTCTAAAAAACCATCTCCTCGCAAATTCTTATCCTAACGATTATGTTTCTGTCAGTTTCGCTGTTGTCAACATCACATGCATGCCTTCTCGCCGCCTGAGAACCAATTTTCATCTGAATCATAGCGATAAACCACACGTCGAAATTTTTGGCTCGGACGTTTCCACTTCTTAGGGAAAGCCTAACATATAAGAGCTTTAGGCAGCATAATATTATACTAGTGAGGGGCTTCAAAATTTGGTATATGCAACGGCTGAGCACGTATTTAAAAGCTTCATGTCCTAGGATTAATTAAGCCTCATCTCAGTACCATGACCATTTACGTCTAAACGTGTAACCACACCCTTATTCTCCTTTATAGATTTGTCGCCCATGTGGCCATGTCACCTGCAGTCATATCCAAAAGCACTTGCTCTTTCAAGTAACAGTAATTAAAAATATTATGTATGAAAGAAAACAAAACTAAATGTTTTGGATCCTAATTAAAATAGTCGTGGCGTGGAACCCATTAGATATAGTGGTTTGGTTGAGGATTTAACATAACGTCTAGGAACCATTTAGATACAGTGTTTTGGTTGTGGTTTTAACATAATATCTAGGATTTGACTTTAGAGAATATAATGTAATCTTTTGCAATCTATGAATGCAAATTTTTCACAGATTTCTGACCATCACTTTCCGAAGAATTTTTTTTTGAAATAAAAACATATAGTTAAATATACTCATCAGAAATTTGTCAGAGTCTGACCATATTTTCTAATAATAATAAAAATCCAAAAATAGAAAAATTAATTTTTAATGAATTTCCGTTGTACATGGAGTTTTTCGATTATTTTCGCCTAACTGCAACAGTTTTTTTGTCGGAAATTAGTTGGTATTTTATCGACCACCATTTTGTCGGAAACGGTAAGAAATTTGCATGTTTCTTTTGTAGACGTACCATACTATGCATGTTTAGGGGTGGGCAATTGGATATCGGTTCGGGTTCGGTTCCGGTAATTCGGATTTGTAATTTATGGAATCATATAGGTATTATATAAATCTTGGTTCGGATTCGGTTCGGGTTTTTTCGGGTTCGGGTAATAATCTGGAATACCGATATATACCCAAAAATTTATGGGTTCGGTTCGGTATAAGTATTTTTAACCAGTTTAGAACCGAAATACCCATATTTATTGAAAAATTAGATCAAATTTCATGAAATTATAACTTAAAAATCATACCAAAATAACTAAACCAAAGTTAAAAACAAAAGAGAAGCAAAACAAATAAGAGAAAACATAATCCATAATGATAATCCAAATTCCAAAACATAAATAAGTAGCAGAGTAATAACATCCAAAATCAAATTCAAAAGTCTTATAAAAGCTAGAACTAGAAAAAGGTATTGAGAAAATTGAAAAAACCATCAAAAATCAAAGGAAAGGTGATCACCACATCGGAGACGTCTTCACTGTTTCTGTATACGTCTTCACCGTTTCTCTGTTTGAGAAAAGAATCAGATTGTTACTAAGTGTAGTAGTACTACTAACTATTAACAAGCAACAAAAGACCATGAAATTACCATGAAACATATCCAAATGTGATTCTATGTTCAGTTAACTTCACCATTCAGTTAACTTCACCATCAAACTCTGAAAGTTAAAAACAAAAACATGAACATTAATACTCAAGATTGACAAAAAAAAGAATATATTCAAGATATGAATGTTAATACTAAAGATTGACAAAATCGTATGTAACAAAAGCAATTACCTCTCTGAAGATTATCAAACAATTCAACATCAGCAAGAAGTTGTGCATTTGTAACAGTTTTGTCACTTGAATTCCAGCTCACACTTTAGTCACTGCTCTGTGCACATCAAGACTTCAACCATATAATGACTTAAAAAGCTCCTCTTTGGCTCTATGATTCGACCACTAATGCTAAATGCATTTTCTGATGCAACAGAAGAAACTTGCATTGCCAACACATCCTTAGCTATTTCTGCTAAAACTGGATACTTGCTATGGTTCACCTTCCACCAAGACAACACAGACCATTCTGTTCCCATAATCGTTTTAGGATTCTCCACTTTCTCTTTCAAGTAAATTTCTAACTCATCTCTCGGATCTGTGACTCCAATTTCATCAACCATCTCTTGATAAGCACAATCCATTGACTCTGGCACTTCATACCCAACATCATCATCCATTACGTCAGTCGTGTAAGTTGCATCATTGTACTCTCGGCCACCAACTGTTGATGTCGGATTTGACTGTGATGATTGGCTGTTTGTTAAGTTACTATGAACTCCACTATACTCTTTAAACAGAGCTCTCAAAACATCAGTGACTGAATCATTCATCTCTTCTACTTCTGGACTCTCTTTACCATAAAACTTTTCAAAACACATCTTAACAAACTGCATTTTTTTCCTTGGATCAAAGACACTAGCAACAATCAACATCTTGTTTATATTCTTCATTCCATCCCAGTACTTTTCAAATTTAGCAATCATTTCATCAGCTTTTGTTCTCAAATCCTTGTCTAAACTAGTACTCAAGACCATCAGACTCTTCTCTATAGTTCCTATCTCACCATAGCATTTGTAAGAGGCAACACTAGTAGATGCAGAGAGAACCAAAGTGGATTTGTAAAAGATTGCTAGAAACTATACTAACCTCTCCACTGCATTCCAATCAGTAAATTGAGGCGGCCCAATCCTTTTCTCTCCATCGACTACTTCTAGAAAGAAGTCATTGTATAATTTGTCCTCCATTTCCATCTTATCAAATGCTGCTCTAAACTTCAGGGCTCTTGACAACATCAAGTAAGTTGAGTTCCACCTTGTTTTGACGTCCTGAAACAACCCTTCCCGTTTTTTTTTTATACCTTAAATTACTAGTGGTCCCATACCCACTAACATCCTAACAACAATCAATAACCGCGGATAACCAAATAAAACAATTCCATTAATCCAATAAAATTCCAACATAAATAATCCAGTAACCAATAACACCATAATCCAAACAAGGAAATAACCAAAAGCTAACATCCTACAATGTTCCAATGACTTAATCTAGCAACCTAACAACAGCTAGACCACATTCAATCAAGCCTCTAAAACATCCCTTCATCATCGCCTTGATTCCATGATCACACTTTGCCTTTACCTACACATCACAAGCAACAATTGAGATGCGTAAGTATTATCATAAATACTTAGTGAGGCCGTCCTCCCATCTACTGGGTTATACACACAAGCATATGAGACTCCCAAGTCAACAAACAACAA
>NC_025689.1:24698932-24699585 GCF_000633955.1 Camelina sativa
CCCACCAACAAGGTCCCTACACAAACCTCATGTGTTGAGAACCTAACACTTGACCACAAACAAAAACAAATATAATATGAACTATTGGATTGACTAAGTTCGAATCTCAGAAGTTATACCTGTGATCGCTCCTGCACTAGTGCCACCGGGCTCCTGAGTCGAGTACACCTGTGACGTCGGCTCAATCCAACCCACCGGCTGCACCCCGTGCTGCACACCCTGCTGCACCCCTGGCTGAGCTCCAGCCTGCAACACTGCTACTGCCCTCTGCTGCAACTTGGGATAACGAGCCTTGATGTACCCCGTCTCTCTGCAGTAGTAACACACTCGAGTATCTATCTGCGGCTCCGTCACCGCCCGCTGCTCTGTCACTGCCCGCTGCTCACCCCTCTGTGGACAGCTAGTCACCTTGTGGTCCCTGCTACCACACCCAAAGCATTTCGCACTCCCGTGCCTCGATCTCTGCATAACATCAAACTTCCTCTTCTGCCCCTGCGCAGGCTTGCCGCCCTTGCTAGGAACAGAAAGCGGCTGAAACTGCTGTGGCTGCACCAAAGAACAGACCACAACCACCTGTGACCTCAAGTCATCCTCTATCCCAGCTGAAACCTCAACCAACTCTGCTCTCGTAGCATAGCTCCTCACTCTGCACC
>NC_025689.1:24699645-24699979 GCF_000633955.1 Camelina sativa
ACTGACCGTCAGTCTGAGGATGATAGGCTGTACTCATATGCACCTTCATGCCCATCTCCGCCTGAAATGCCTTCCAGAACACCCAGGTGAACTTGGAATCTCTATCAGACACAATACTAGCAGGCACACCGTGCAATCTGACTATCTCCCTCACGTACTTCTTGGCCAAAACCGCTGCTCCATCAGTTTTCTTGATGGCCAGAAAATGCGCAGACTTAGTCAAACGGTCCACAATGACCCAAATAGCATCAAACGTCCTCGACACAGGCAAACCTACCACGAAGTCCATCGTGATCAAATCCCACTTCCACTCTGGAATGGGTAAACTCTGTAA
>NC_025689.1:24700323-24700480 GCF_000633955.1 Camelina sativa
CCCCCCGCTCTCAGGTCGCAACCTTCGAGTCATACCGGCTCACTGCCAGGTCACAGCCTACAGCTATAGTATCCAGGGAGTCTCACACACCCACTCCCCCCGCTCTCGGGTCGCAACCCTCGAGACATACCGGCTCACTGCCGAGCCGCGGCTCACA
>NC_025689.1:24704375-24711028 GCF_000633955.1 Camelina sativa
AGAGATCTCATGCTTAGATCAACCATGGTCAAGCACTCACCTCAAGAACAGGAAGATTGGATTGAGAAACGTGGAAAACAACACCTCCAGAAGCTCCCCCTTCGTTTCCAGCAACAGCTAACCCTCCTACAGCCTCAGATCTCTCCAAAAACTCCAAGAACAAACCCAGAAAGTCACAGAAACGTTTTCTCTCTTTTCTCTCTTTCTCTTTCTCTCAAAGGCGGTGACTACCGACAAAATAACACGACCTAGGGTCGTTTTCCCCTTTTACACACGATTTAGGGATTTTAATTGAACCAAACCGAACCAATCGGCAATTAAAACGAACCCGACCAAACCGGAACACATGGTGTCGATCGATGCCCCCAAGGGTGTCGATCGACACCCACACCAAAATTACAAAAATTGGTTCGCGGATGTTACACGTCCAAAGGCAAACTCCCTCTAGTCATCTTACCTCTGACAACCTTCTGCTCAAATGACTCACACCTTTTAGTATTCGACCTTACATACTGAATTGCATTACGAATGGCTGTAACTTTTCCCTTCATTTCATGCAAACCATCTTTGACAATCAGATTCATGATGTGGGCGCAACACCTCATGTGCATAAACTCTCCATCCATCACGAATGCATCATTATTCACTGACTTGAATTGCTTCTGAAACTTTAGGAGTGCACTTGTGTTTGCAGTTGCATTATCCACTGTGATTGTGAAGATCTTCTCTATCCCCCATTCAGCTAAACACTCCAACAGAACAGATGATATTGTCTTCCCTGTGTGATCCGTGACATATTTAAAACTGATAATCAACTTCTTTAGCTCCCAGTTCGCATCAACAAAATAAAGGGTGATCACCATATAGCTCGCACGAGTAACGTTTGCTAGCCAAATATCAGTTGTAAGAGACACTCGTTTTTTATTACCTGAAATCCACTTCTTGAGAGCTGCTTTCCTTCTCACAAACATTTCTACAATGTCTCTAGTAGCAGTTCTTCTTGAATGAGGCTTAAAGAGATGCATCTTACTGCAAAAGAGTCTCCAAGCTAATCCTTCGATGAATGCTAGTGGTAATTCTGCCAACACAAGCATCTCATTAGAAGCCTCTCTGAACACTTCCTCAGAAACTTTCCAGTTCTCATGATTTCCATCTTCCTTGATGATATGTTGAGATTGCCTCTGCTCCCATGCCTTATACTGCTTGCAAGTCAAATCCAGATGCTTCTTCAAGTTAGAGGTCCCAGATGTTGATGCACATCCCAATATTCGTTGACAATGATTACACTTGCATTTGTCCTTCAATTCCTTTACTCTCGTGAAGTGTTTCCAGACAGGGGACCTTGTAACCGGTTCCTTAGGCTGCTTAGGTGGTTTAGAAGTTGCTCCACTCTCTCCTGGAACAGCTTTTCTTTTTCCTCGATTAGTAGCAGGTGATATCATCTCTTCTTCGGCTTCTTCATTTTCTTGGTTTGGCAATGGTGAAGAATCCATCTACAAAATAGAAATAAGAATGAGCTTAAATCCATCAAACTCTTGTAGCTAACATAATATACAATATAAGAGTCAATCGATGAACTATGAGATTTGGTTTTACACATATATCAGACAAAGATATGAGACCGGTGTTACCATGTCTTAACAATATGATTATGCATAAGAGTTAGAAGATAACTAATGATAGTAAGCAAAAAAAAAAAAAAACAAGACTCGACTACAAAGACAACAAAACATATTTTGAACAGACGACAGAGAAGAAGTATATGTTTTACAAAACTCTAATGATGAAGCTCTAACTCTAATAACCAATCAATGACTCATGAATAATACAATTCTATATACAGTCTAAAGAATCAATCGATGAACTAAACAAAGACTACTTTAAATTATCAGCCAATTTCCAAATCGCAGTTAACTTAGCTAATCAACCTGAAACTTAGCATTGTTTAATAAAAATGGCAACTTAGCTAATCAATTCATCGATGGTTGTCCAAACAGAGACTAAACAAAGAATAAACAAAGACTACTTTACATAATCAATGATAGATTCCACACAAAACCAAATTGGTATGCAACATCTTTAACATAAGACCCGACTACAAAGAAAACAATTCATATGTTGAACAGACGACAGAGAGGAAGTATATGTTTTACAAAACTCTAATGATAAAACTCTAACTCTAAGAATCAATCGAAGAATCATGAACTAAACCAATTCTATATACAATCTAAAGAATCAATGATGAACTAAAGTACCAAACACTCATGGTTAAATGCATCAAACTCTCGAAAAAGAGACCCAAAGCATCTAATCCTCTAACTCTAAGAATAAACTAACACATCGAGATTCTTATCACTCAATCAATCAATGTACAAAATCAACATATGCAAATTCTTGTAAGTTCTAACAATGGACAATCAATCGATGAACTAAAGTATTAAACTCCAAATTTTAAACCAAACATCAAGATAAAAGTTGAACAGAACTGCATCTAGAACCAGCATCTCAAATCTCCCTAGCTGAACAGAACCGACATCTTTGATCTCCCAAAATTCTTAGTGAATCACTACCGTTGTTATCTTCTTGAATAAACCCAATGAATATCAAGTCTTAACACTACGAGAGAGTATCAACAAGCATGAGCTGTGTGTTCACACGAAAAACAATTAAAATGATAGACTTAGCTAATCATCCTGAAACTGAGCATTCTTTAATAAAAATGACATAATCAATGGCAAATTGCACACAAAACCAATAATCATAGTTATCTTATATGCTATGCAACAACTTTAACATTAGACCCGACTTCAAGCCAAACAAAACCTATATACAGTCTAAGAATCAAATCAATGAACAAAATTCACTAATCGATGGGACTCTATATACAATCTAAGAATCAATTGATGAATTAAAGTCACTTATCGATGGAGTTTACCTTTCAATGAGTCGTAGCCGTCTCTGAGATTGGAGAGTCAAGAGACGATGCAAAGAGGTTTAGAGAATCCAGATTAGCTTTGTAGATTAGTGTTACAGGATTTATAAAGAAGAAAAGAAAATCTTCCGCAAATATAGTTAGTGGAGAGTGGAAAGAGGAATTGATAAACACAGGATACTTCATCTTGTTCGCAACCTCAACGACTCAACTGATAAACATACAAATATTATTATTGATGTGTATACAAAGGATTGGATATAAATGGGTACAAATCGGGTATCGGGTAATACCCGACCCAAAGCGATACCCAGAAGTATGTACAATCAAAACCCATCTAGTATATTCTGCAAGATCCATATCCGATCCGAACCGAGGTTTTTCGGTTCAAATCCAATACGGGTATTTCAGGTCTGGTTTTTTGTCCAGGCCTATGCATGTTAAACAAAAACTATACATGTCGTGATTTTGTGTATTATGGTAAGTAGTACTGTCCATTGTGGTTGATAAAACCACTGGTCGTAATTGATGTGTTGCAATGTGTTACGTGTATCCTGTGTTGTATGATCATACACGATACATGGAACTGCGTATAGTAATTATTTGTGTTGGAAGTCGGTTGTAGTTAAATAACTTTTGTATGAAAGATTATTTCTGCGCAACAGAAAAATAGCAGATAAAGATGATGTAAGCTTAAGAAAAAAGAAACGAAAGATTATTCTTGAATACATTTAAATAGAATAAAGAAATGAAATAGTCAAAGTGAAAGGACGAAAGTAACAAATCTAGGTAAAAGAGACAAGTCAAGCATTCAAAAATGTGTTCATTAAATTAATTAGCAGTCAATAAATTAGTCATGATTGTTATTTTCGAGTAATATGTAATGGCAAAGAGGTCGTATACTCGTATGTTGGCTAGATTTTAGTTCATAGGTCGTACGTATCTGTAAATTAACCAAGCAATTCAAACTTGTAATCAGCTAAATAATTAAAAAATGAATATTGTCAATAACGTGTGTACATAAGAAACTAGGACCATGAAAGATGATAATAGGAAGATAACATAATTAAATTAGCCTTTTGCTCTATAAATATCGGCCATGAAACACGTTAGATGATCACAACATACCGCGACGAAAACAAAAATGAGTTCGAAAACATCACATATAGTTTCTTTTATGTTATCTATTCTCATTGTTATTCTTGTTTTTTCCTCTCAAAGTGGAGTCGTGGAGGCTACAAGTCGCAAACTAATTAGTAAGTATCTTTAAAATTATATATACTAGTAAAACCTTTTCTCACTCATTCGATTTGTGCATCTAAGCCAAATAGGCGCTCATCATGATTATGTAACTTAAACATAGCATAGGCTAACAGAGATTTTGAAATTGATGTTGCAGCATTGGGAGCGCCCATCGTGTGGACTCGACCATCAAAGTCATGCGGAGCTTCTTATGCATCATGGTCTAAAAAACCTCGACGACCATGCAAACGTCCTCCAAGATATGTTCCAGTTTCTACTCAGTCGTCTCCATAAATCCCTTCTCGTTTTTGTGTAATATTGGAGTGTAGTGAAGTTTTCGAAATTCGAGGTTCATGTAAAAAAAATAATGTGAATTGTCTGATTTGTTTTCTTGTCTGAATAATGTACGAAATTAGTGTACAATGTAAGGTAAAATGATAAAATATATAACTATTTCTGATTTTTGTATTAATCAGTAGTAGCAAATTTCATGTTACTATGTGTTTTTTTTCTTTTTTTTTTGTCAAGCTGTTTTTTAAGTTCACATTACTTCAACAAGTTGAAAAAGTCATTCTCGTACCAAACCAAAGTACAACACACCCGTAGACTTTCGTATTTTAGAGTTTAGATCCAGTGTTTCGCACCCCACTCGAACCGGTCTCATCAAAACCAATCGTATGGACAAGAACCTCTCTTCAAAAAGAGTCTCTCTCATCTTACCATACACGTGTCCATCACCACCTCTCATAACAATCTCCTCACCTAACCTAACGGCGGCTTCAACCGTCTCCGCCGCACTACCATACGCCGAATCAACAATCCCCATCTCTACACCCTTCTCCGCCGTCACTTTCGCCGCCGTCAACATAACATCCCTCCTCGCCGCCGGAGAGCCAATCTTAGCCCTAATCACAGCCATAAACCACGCCGGAACTTTCAACTCAATATTCAACTCACTCATATACAAAAAACCTCTGTCACTACGCATCAACACATAGTCATGACTCATCGCTAATATACATCCCGCAGCGGAGGCGTGACCTGTGACGGCGGCGATGGTTGGCATAGGGAGAGATATGAGATCGGCGACTAAGGATCTGAGTTTTACGTCCATCAGAACAGAGAGAGATGGGTTTGTTTCGGCTAAAGCGAGATCGTAGCCGTTGGAGAAGAACTTACCATCTGACGTTGTGATGAGTACTGATTGTGAAGATGATTGATCTGAACGGATCTTGTTGATGGTGGAGCGGATGGAGTCGAGTAATGTTGGGTTGAGACGGTGTTCGCCGTCGCCGGTGAGTTTTAGTATGAAAAGCCGACCACGTTTCTCTAATGAACACATGATGTCTCTCTCTTTGTGACTGATTACAAATTAGTGATTATGTGTATTAGTATTAATAAACTGTTGTAAAACACTTGGTGGACTCTATCCAACCGGCCCATTATCAGTCCGTCCGTGCGCAGCCTCTCGACCACACTTGGTCGAGAGCCTTCGGCCCGTTAGTCGAAGCCTATTGGCGATAGCATTAGTATGTCGGTTTTACCTTAGGATTTGTAACACTATATATACTTGTTGTAACCTCAATTCCTATCAATAATAACCTAAGAGATTTATTCCCTAAACTCCCTAATTTACAACACGTTATCAGCACGATAGCCTCTCTCCCAAAACCCTAAAGCAGCCGCCTATTCTCCCTTACCCTAAAACCCTAAACCGACTTCCTGTTCTTACTTCCATCCGAGATCAAATCCTTCCTGTTCGAAGATCCTCTTGTTCACAAGCAACCCTTAGCTTGTGATCAAAGTTCTCTCGACAGCTTGGTCGAGGTTTGCTGTTCGCGGTTCGTCGATCGGGGGTGAGTGCGAGAAGCTGTTCGCGGGAAGCAAGGAGCTGTTCGTGGGGAAGCTGTTCGTGGTTCGTGGTCAAGAGATATCTGAGGTCTTTAGCTCCCAGATCAATTCCAGTCAGAATCCTTGTGGTGTTAAGGTAAACAAAATTCAAACTTCTTAAAACCACATAATTGAATCTGGAACTATAAAAACTATTGAACCTTAAAATATCCAAGTAAACTAACAAACAAATTTAAGATCTATAATCCTATAAACTTTAAAATCTATTCACATAGGATTGTTAGGTTGTTTGTTAAATTGCACCAAATTATATCAAGCTTTAAAATTGTTGAATGACTGCTTGATTGTTGCATAAGAACCTAGAACTGATTTAGATTCATAAGGATCAGATTATTACAGATTGTTCTAGGAAATTAAAACTTGGATCATTCATGCATAAAATTGGACCATGTTTAGGTTATTATAAAATCGATTGCATGAATTATATTTTAGGATTGTTTAAACTGTTCTTGAGAAATTCAAGAAGAAAATTCCCTAGATCCTAAATTCATAAACTCGAAAATTTTAGAGTTGTTCTAGGATAATTTCCAAATTAAAATTATAGTAATTATCCTAAATTAATCCGATT
>NC_025689.1:24712542-24738316 GCF_000633955.1 Camelina sativa
ATCTCTTAAGAAAAATCCAGAAGCAAACTATGTACACATCGATGATGAAGGAGACTTCGATCATGAGAATGATGATTTGCTAGGATATGAGACCTCCGACTGCCTCAAAGATGTTGAATGAATTTCGAATTTATTTTGGTTTATTTTCTATGCTTTATGATTTAATTTCCTTTTTAATGTAATGGATAATTGCTTTGAATTAAATTCAATGGATTTTATTTTATAAACTATTCTATTAAAATCCAAAATTCTTGTCCTATTTATAGACGTGGCCGAGGACATGAGTGAATTAGTAGTGGATAGTGGCTCCAGCCACACCATACTAAAAGATAAGAGATATTTCATAAATCTTATAATGAAAAGTGCAAATGTTAATACAATTGCGGGTATAGCAAATCTTATAGAAGGCTACGGCCAAGCACACATATTGTTGCCTAACGGAACTCATATTGAGTTATGTGATGCTTTATACTCACCCAGCTCTAAGAGAAGCTTATTGAGCTTTAAAGACATAAGGTCAAATGGTTATCATATTGAAACCAAGGGTGAAGGATCTAAAGAGTTCCTCTACATTACAGAAAATGTGAAAGGACAAAAGAAGATCCTAGAGACTATACCTGCCTTAGCCTCTGGTCTATACCATGCTAAGATTAACATGATAGAAGCCAACTTGGCTAAGCACAAAATATACAAAGAAAGTTTCACTTTATGGCATGACCGGCTTGGCCATCCGGGAACTAACATGATGCGTAAATTGATAAAGAGTTCAAAAGGGCACAACCTTAAAGAAAGAAAAGTTCTCCCTAAGAATCTCACATGTGTGGCATGTGCACAAGGGAAACTTATTGTAAGACCTTCACCAGTAAAAGTCACAAGAGAGACTTTACATTTTCTGGAAAGGATACAAGGTGACATATGTGGGCCGATACACCCACCTAGTGGGACATTTCGATATTTCATGGTGATGATAGATGCATCAACCAGATGGTCCCACGTATGCTTGTTATCCACGAGAAACTTAGCATTTGCTAAGCTCTTAGCTCAAATCATTCGATTAAGAGCACATTTTCCAGACTTTCCACTTAAGACTATACGTCTAGATAATGCTGGTGAATTTACATCCCAAGCGTTTAATGATTACTGTATGTCCATGGGGGTGAGTGTGGAACATCCTGTGGCACATGTACATACACAAAACGGATTAGCTGAATCCTTCATTAAACGAATACAATTGATAGCTTGACCATTGTTAATGCGATCGAAGCTTCCTGTGTCGGCTTGGGGACACGCGGTCTTACACGCAGCAGAACTTATACGCATCAGGCCATCTAGTGAACACAAATATTCCCCATCCCAACTCCTATCGGATCAAGAGCCAGACTTATCCCAACTTAAGACATTTGGTTGTGCCGTTTATATACCAATTGCTCCACCACAGAGAACAAAGATGGGGCCACAGAGGAGAATGGGAATATATGTGGGGTATGAGTCTCCCACCATAATAAGGTATCTCGAGCCACTGACAGGAGACCTGTTCAAGGCCAGATACGCGGACTGTCAATTTATTGAGTCCGAATTCCCTATGCTAGGTGGGGAGACCAGCAAGCTGAGCAAAGAATTGACATGGAATCAAACATCCTTAGAATGGCAAGATCCTCGAACTATAGCATGTGATGCAGAAGTTCAGAAGATTATACATCTTCAACAGCTAGCTAATCAATTGCCAGATTCCTTTGCTGACCCGAAAAGAGTAACAAAATCGTACATACCAGCTTGCAATGCACCAGTACGTATTGATGTTCACAAGGAACACAATAATCAAGTTGCTACAGAGTCTATGCCACGTTTGAAACGGGGTAGACCATTAGGTTCCAAAGATAAGAATCCTCGGAAAACAAAGAGTGCAAAACAGACCGAGGCTAAGGGAATTCTAGAAAAGCCAGACGTTGTCACAGAAACTCCTACGGCACCAAATGAGGCTCAGGACGCTGAACCTCAAGAGCCTGAAGGAGTTGACAACAATGAGATCTCGATAAACTATATAATGTCTGGAATACAATGGAACCGAAAAGATGTCGACATTGATGATATATTTGCATACAAGGTAGCACTTGAAATAAATGAGGATCATGAGCCCACATCTATACTAGAGTGTACACAAAGCAAAGATTGGCTTAAATGGAAAGAAGCCATAGATGTGGAGCTAAACTCTTTAAAGAAGAGAAGTGTGTTTGGTCCGACCTTAAGGATAACACCAGAAATTAAACCAGTTGGACACAAATGGGTCTTTGTAAGAAAGAGAAATGAGAGAAACGAGATTGTCAGATACAAGGCAAGGCTCGTAGCACAAGGATTCTCTCAAAGACCTGGCATAGATTATGAGGAGACATACTCCCCTGTGATGGATGCAACGACTTTTAGATATCTAATAAGTCTGGCCATAAGAGAAAGTTTAGATTTGCGGTTAATGGATGTTGTAACTGCATATCTATACGGTCCACTGGATAATAAAATTTATATGAGATTACCAGAGGGTATAGAACTCAAAGATAAGAAGGGTTCTAGAGACCAATACTGCATAAGGCTAGACAAATCGCTTTATGGACTGAGACAGAGTGGTCGAATGTGGTATAACCGGCTAAGTGAATATTTAGCCAAAGAAGGTTATAGGAATGACCCGATCAGTCCTTGTATATTCATAAAGAAATTCGCGAATAAGGGATTTGTGATAATAGCAGAATATGTGGATGATTTAAACATCCTTGGAACCTCTGGGGAAATCGCCCAAACAGTAGGATATCTCAAAAGAGAATTTGAGATGAAAGACCTAGGCAAAACAAAATTCTGTTTGGGGTTACAGCTTGAGTACATAAACAATGGGATCCTTGTGCATCAAAAGGCATACACAGAAAAGGTACTCAAGAGATTTAACATGGAGCAAGCTCACTCATTGACTAGCCCAATGGTTGTGAGAAGTGTAGAAGTGGATAAAGATCCATTTGCTCCTAAGAAGGACAATGAAGAAATTCTTGGTCCTGAAGTGCCTTACCTCAGTGCTATAGGAGCATTAATGTTCTTGGCTAGCCACACTAGACCTGACATATGCTTCGCAGTAAACCTTCTGGCAAGATACAGTTCTTGTCCGACCATAAGGCACTGGAATGGTATAAAACATGTTCTGCGTTACCTACAAGGAACGACAGACTTTGGTTTATTTTACACTAACCATAACAAAGAAGGTTTAGTTGGTTTTGCTGATGCAGGTTATCTGTCCGACCCACACAATGGTAAATCACAAACAGGTTATGTGTTTACACACTGTGGTATAGCGATCTCTTGGCGTTCTATGAAGCAGACTCTAGTAGCCACATCCTCAAATCACGCGGAGATCCTAGCCATGCATGAAGCCAGCCGTGAGTGTGTTTGGTTGCGGTCAATGACTCAACACATTCGGACAGACAGTGGCATGGACATAGACAAATCAGCAACGGTTATCTATGAAGACAATACAGCCTGTATCGCACAACTTAAAGAAGGTTACATCAAGGGAGATCGGACAAAGCACATCCTGCCAAAGTTCTTCTACACACATGAACTACAAAAGGCCGGAGAAGTTCAAGTGGTGCAAGTTCAGTCATGTGACAACTCAGCCGATCTCTTCACCAAGGCATTACCGACAACAACATTCAGGAAGCTCACGCACCAGATTGGAATGCGGAGGCTTAAGGACTTGGAGTGATGCTTGGAACAGGGGGAGCAATGTGTGCTGTACTCTTTTTCCTTCACTAAGGTTTTGTCCCAATGGGTTTTCCTGGTAAGGTTTTAATGAGGCAGCATCCCCTAAGCACATTGCATCGATCCCTTCCTCGCATAGGCACGGTTGTATCGTCCAAGGGGGAGTGTTGTAAAACACTTGGTGGACTCTATCCAACCGGCCCATTATCAGTCCGTCCGTGCGCAGCCTCTCGACCACACTTGGTCGAGAGCCTTCGGCCCGTTAGTCGAAGCCCATCGGCGATAGCATTAGTATGTCGGTTTTACCTTAGGACTTGTAACACTATATATACTTGTTGTAACCTCAATTCCTATCAATAATAACCTAAGAGATTTACTCCCTAAACTCCCTAATTTACAACATAAACATGTACTATTTAATTTGTCACGTTTGTTTTTAGACACGGGAAAGAAAAAATTTAGGTTTACCGGTTTTTTTTAATTTTAATACTGCATTTAAGAAAAAGTCTAAAAATGAAGAAAATGAATTTGAACTAGTATTTGACTTGCGGTATACCGCAGAAATATAATTTATAAAATTTAAAATTTATGTTGTATTTGTTTGTTATTTTTTTGTTATTGTTTAATTAATTTTTAGATTTTTCTAGTTATCAATATTCATTTGATTTACTGAGATGAATTTAATTTTTTATATATAACTTTATGTTTTTAAATAAAATGATTAAGTTTTATTGATTTTTAATATATATATTAAAATATTATTTAGGTTTTAACCCATGGTACAACGTATAATTGTGTTTTTTTATGTAGAACAATATAGAGATATGTCATAAGTAATTTCTTTTTATGTAAATACATATATAACGTGAGTAGAATATACTTTAGAACTCATATGACAATAATTTTAACCCTAGTCTGTACTATTGAATCACGTTTTATAGATTTTTCACTAATCAATAAAATAAAATAGATGATTTGGCTCGAAATAAAATAATTTGGTTAGAAATAATAGATATTTAAAATAAGTTCTTAAAATATGTTTATTTTAAACAATCACAATTAGATTAGTGAAATATATTTAAAATGATGAAAATTACCCTTTTGAAAAAAAAATATATTCTGAAGCTGTATATTGTTTCAGTTCTAATTGAAAATGTAAAATAGTCTGCTTTAATAAAACAAAACTAACGTTTCATATATGAATTATCACCAGACCCACGTTAGAAACACCATCATCACTTGTGATTTTTAAAAGCTTTCATTCTTATAATTAAAGATTTTCTCCTTCCTTTACTTCTTCCCGACCTCCTCTTCTAATTTTCTGCAGTTTTTTTATTATTATTTTTGTTCTTAATTCCATCGGTCCCTTAATCCCATTGGTCATCAACATCTCAGCACTTAATCGGGGATTAAGCTCCGATTTGGCCGAGTTTATAAGATTTTTCCAATCTCAGTTAGAAAGATAAATTTTTATAAGCTTTGGGTAAAAGTATTGCGTTTTCTCTCGATCTCAGTTACAAAGACTTATGATTTATTTTAAACCGTGGGTAAAAAAGATTATTTTTTCTCCAGTCTCAATCACAAAGACTAATGATTTTTGTATAAGTCGTTTGTAACTTGATCTTACACCAGCTTTGGTCTAAACTCAGACGCACAATATCCCCAAAAGAGAACATGACAAAATATCATTAATTTGATATTTTGTCTTGTGATCTCTCTTGGGTACTAAAGAAAACCAGGCCAAAGAAGGAAAAAAAAAAGACGATTAACAACAAACGACAAACAAAAAATACACGAAAAAGAAAAGAAATTCACATAAACCTTCGTTTTGCATATATCTATCCGTTTTGAAAAAAAAAGTCCAAAAAAAACTAAAGCATTGAGAATAATGATATAGATTACCAATTCACCGATGACCATATTTATAGTGAGTAGAGAAAACTTTGGTGAGAAAGTATATGAAATCTTCTGAAATATCTTCAGACCTACACTTTTGAAAATAGTTGAGTAGAAATTAGAAATTAACTATGGAATATGCTGATAATATGCTATTATGTTTATGAACGTGAGAATATATTATCTATAGATTATTAATTGCAATTCAAAGTTGAAATCATATAATATAGAAATAATTAATTACTCTGTAATGTTAATTAATATGTTTCCAAAAATAAAAGGCAATTAGAAATACGGATCATTGATTATGTGATTTTTATGTCATGTTGTGTTTAATATATTCCTAAAGTTCTGAATTTATGGTATTTGGTTATTTATTTTGTCGATTTTGTGAGATATATTTTAGGAAACTAACTCATTTTGTCGATTTCACATAAATTGAGGGGGGGTTATTGGATGTATGATTTTGATGGATTTGGAAATCCAAACAAAAATCATGTGTTATTCAATCATTGATTTTAAAATACTTATCAAAATCATGTGTTATTGGTTCTGTCATTTACAAATACTTTTTAAAATCCCTTGTTATTCATTTAATGATTTGTTTTTGGATTTCAAATTCTACATTATGTTTTATATGGATTTGAATGGATTTGATAGTGTAAAATAGAATGATTGAAATCCAAGGATAAAACATGTTATTTCAAAATCCATCTATTTTGATTTCTAAAATTTACAATTACATATGGATTTAGAAATCACCTCTCCAATAACAGCCCCTGATTATAGTTTTTTTTGCAAATATGTAGAGAAATTTTGTAGATAAATTTTAAATAAGCAAAACTGAAGGGTAGAACCCAAAATGTACTTCAAAAATATATATAATGTATTTATTCTTGTTAAAGTTAAATATTTGGTAATATTGGTTTTCTAATAATTCAAAATTTGGGTTGTCATTTTTAGGAACTTTATTAATGTCAAAATAATTATGGGGATTGTAAATTTTTTGTTATAGAAAATTGATTATATCCTCTAAATTTGAGAGATTATGTCATCTCTAAAGATAGTTTCGAATATTTTATGGGAATAAAATTTTAATGGGTAGAGTAGTTTTGGGAAAAATCAAAATGTATAGATATTGTCTAGATTTTATGCGAATAAACGTAACAAAATTGGTTTGATTTAAGATGTTTTAGGAAATGAGTTTCTGTTCAATTTTATTTTTGGAAACTGTTTAGGGATTAATCTTATAGAAAAAAATTTAATAAGCAAAACTTAAAAGGCATAACACAAAATGTACTTCAAAAATGTTAATATAGATATTAATTTGGCTTGTTTAGAAATTTGAATGATACATAGACACTAAAAAAGAATTCAAGGGTGTGACTTGTTAAGAAACAAATTGTGATCAAATTAATATTGTGAAGTAATATTTTCAAGAAGGGTGTAGAATTTTTATTTATTTATTTGGTGTGATTATTTGAGATTTAAGATATAATTTTTAGAGAAATTAAATACAGTCACACAAAAATATTTAAAATTACATATAAGTATAAATATCAATACATATGTCCTCTGAATTCAAGTGCAAATCCTCTAAATGCCTGACTATATAATCTATATGCCTATTTTTTTTTCTACAATTTTATTTGATTATCGTAGATATTAGATATTGTTTACATACAAACCCAAAAGTGGTTGGGTAAGTACTTTACATGCCAAATTATACATTTTAACATTAGCTTGATGAGATACCAGAATTAAAGAAAAAACCAGAAAACTAATTTTATCGTTTGAATTTTTCTAAGTAGGTGGAGAAACCTGGCCACCTGGCTAGAAAAAACACCATCTTCACTAAATTTGAGCAGTCGTTAACAAACACCACATCTCTCTTATTTGCTTCCATCATACATTTCATACCGGTATTTCCATTTCTGCGTGCAAAGACAATAAACTTCGACAGAGATTTGCAGCACCCATGGTCAGCGAGGAGTCGTCACTACAGGAACAATACCATCCTATACCTGCAAAAAGATTGCTCTTTTCAAAATCCATCAATAAAATATTTGTATCCGAGGAAATCTTGCAAAATAAAATAGATTATGATTATTTTAAAAAAGAATATAATTAATATTTATAGAACCGTAAATAGCTGGCCAAAAGTAAAAAGAGTACCAAATCTCATTATTATTTTTTACATTTAAAAATGACATACAAATACATGTGGTTGTGATATCGGATTGCACGTCTCAAATGAATTTCACTTTTTTTTTTTTTTCACATATTTGCTTCGAAATAGGTTTTCACTTTTCACAAATTTGGGAACTCGAATTGCGTTTTTCACGTCACCTGGCGGTTTTGACACCAAAATACAACAATTCAATGAAATCAAGCACATCTATTCTCGATTTTATTTCAACCGCAAAAACAGTAGTAATCGTATCGTCATTCTTCGACTGGGTGATATACATTTCACATTGTTTCGTCGTGGTAAATATAAAACTTCTTGAAGAAACCAGTAATGTTGAAAACAAAGAACCTCCTCCCTCTGAATATGAATTTTTTTCTCTTTTAGTTTCTAGAAATCAGAAATATTAATCATGAAATCTCGTCAGCTTCAGCATCTTGAAAACAAACAATCTCAAGACTTGGTAGTAGGCTCGTCTGTCTCGTCAGCTTCATCATCTTCGATCTCGCTCGCTAACTTCACTAAATCTTCCACCAGTATTTTGCCATCTATTGCAAAAACCCCAAGAAAACTTCCATCATACAATCCAACGCGAATAATCCGGAAAAAAAAAGGAAGTTTAGAAGTTAACGCAATGGAAGAAATAGAATATAGAGTGTGACCTTTATCTTTAGAAAGATTCTGGATAAGCTCTTGGATTCCCTCTTTGCCCAATGTGTCCTTCAAGTACATCGCAGCCGATGCAACCTCATCTGGACTTACCTTTCCATCATAATCTCTGTACAAACAAAATTGAGGTGATTGATTGCCAAATCAGTCTAAGGCAAGAGGTAATATAAAGGATGGTTACACAGACCTGTCCAGGAGTCGCCAGCGGTTGCCAATCTTGTTATCCACATCATCAATTTCCTTTTCGAGTTTCTGGAGCATTGTCTCCACCTAAAGATAGAAGATATATGAAGAGATATATTAAAGAAAACACTACAGAGTTTGTGATTAAAAAAAATGAGAGAACTGTTGTTACCCTATCTAACAACCGAGAGGAAGTTTTATCGGCGATAGCTTTCTGAGCACTTCGGTCACTATCTTCTCGAGCAGCTAAATAAGCTTTCCTAGCCTCTTCCTCATCATCTGTACCACCTTTCTCTACCATGCTGTTGTATAGATCAACCTGTATATATGGAAAATATATTTACTCACATCAATCTAAGAAAGCAAGATAGAGCCTGGAAGAAAATGAAGAGAAACTACAAATATTTGAAGCCGATTTACCTCTTTTTTAACTAATTTTAAGAACTCCTCACGCTCCATGCTAACAGACTGGAATCCAAGTTAAAAGAAACAACAACCATTAACCCGTTTGATAACTTATGAAAACTCTGATAGTAAGCAAATGGGAGTGTGGTAAAGTGTCCATACAGATGCGGAAGCTAAAACTGCCAATGCACGGCTAAGCTCACAGAGCTGCTCATGCTTCTCCAGAGTTTTCGCTTTTGCCTGTTCATTAGCATCTTTAGCTGTAGAAGCCATCATCTCATCCAAAGCTACATCTTTCTGGCTTGAAGCAGACTCTTTCATCTTTGCCATTTCCTCCTCTTCTTCTTCCTCCTCCTCCTACATTCAACCGAATAAGAAGTAAGAGAATATTTTATGCATGAAAGGGAATTTCCAGACTTGATAAATGGGAAAGAAAACATAGTTGTCAAGCTTTGCTTGGTAGGGCATCAAAGATAAAAAAAACCTTGATTAACTCTTCTTGCATTTCTAGGTACTCCAACTTCCTCTTCCTTTCTGATACAGAATCTTCCGATGACAGAGCTGTAACCCCAACTGTGTCCACAACCTCATCTGGCAGAGAGGAGAGAGTAGCTTGAACAGCCTCTTCAGGCTTGAGTTTCCCAGCCATTGAGAATGATCTGTTAATACACACAGCAATATCATTTTCTAATCTTGTCGTATATAGTATTTATATCTACCGTAGTGCAATAGAAGATTACCTAGAGAGAATTAAGAGGGATGATGGTACTGAATGGTTGAGGGACAAATCCAGCCAGTCATTTAGCTGCAATGAAAGATTTACAGATCAGCAATCACCTCTATCTTTGATTTAACTTTTAGAACAAAAACCATACAAGATCTTTCGTCTTGTTCACAAAGAGTAAAACTTATTAACAACTCCACAAAGATTTATAAACGATAACCTGCTCTCTCATTTTTTCAACTGAACCTAATTGAAGCATTCCTCTGTATCTGCAAGCTTGGCGAAGTTCAGCTTCTGTGAGAGACTCCAAACCTTCAGCCTTGATCAACTTATCATCTTTTTTAATCCTACAAAGTCCAAAGAATGGCATTTCCCAATGATTATATGAGAAAGAAGAACATAAATTTAGATGAACGTATACTTTGCAATGAGTTCCTTGTGGAGTAAATTGATGCTCACAAAACTCTTACGATGCCACCAGAAACAGAGATAATTATTGTAGGACAGTAGGACTCATTGTCAGACATTTGAGAAATATGAGAAATGTTGAACTTACTCCTGTAATCTTTTCCGAAGCATATACCGTAAATATGCATCAGTTCCGAATGGGCTAATACCCATGTATTTGCACATATTTACCAATCGAGACCTGCAATAAGGAAGATAATATAAACAAAACAAACCAAGCCAGAAGCAGTATATTTACCAAGATATACAGTTTAGACTAATGCGTAACCTGTTAATGTTATCTAATGTAAGCTCATCATTGAAGAGCTTCGCAAAGCCTAAAATTTCATCATTTGAAACACCGACTCCTCTTCTAACCTGTGCAATTAATAACACAGCTATCAGTTCATCTAGAAGATTACCGAAGAAATTCAGTTGTGTAGAATAGCAAGGAAGATGAACCTTGTTCATAAATCCATCAAGATCTTCCGCAGTCTTTTTAATCTCTCCACTACGCGAGGTTTGGACTTCCTTTGCCATTTCCTTAACAGTATCTTGGAGAAACTTAGCATACTCCATTCTTGCATTCAGCCTTCTTTTCAGTGCCTCCTGAAAAAGAAACGTGAAGTTTTAATTAGCATGAAATATCAAACGAATTCATACTTTCCAGATCAATGTAAAGTGAGTATAAAATTAGTATGATCTGTATTTCTTTAGCATTAATAAGTATCACTTGGATTACAAAACAAAAGAGTATCACTTAGAGGTAGCCTCAATAATGATCACTGTGTAAACCAGTTTCAAACAAAACTAATTTCAGTATCCCGATATACGCCTTAGTTTAAACATGTTTAACTTTTACAGGGAACACAGATGTTAACCCGAGATTAAAATTTATAAAAGAACTTATACTACATCAAAGGGCAAAATAAAACAAACCAATAGAATATTTCCAGCACTAATTTGCCATAAGCTGAAAACAAAGGTAAATTTTGCTGTCCCATGATGAATATAGAAAGCCACCACTTAGGTAGAAACGACTCCTGACAGTCTTAGGCCAGTTACCAAAGAAGTAACTGGCAACACTAAAGTGCTGTAGTATTTGGTCTATGCAAATGTTCCTTCTGAACCTAAAGTGTACTACATTATCTTGGGGATGGAAGAGCAAAATATAGATGAAAATGTGGAAATATAGCTCCTCAAGTCTGTCCAATAGTCATGCAAAAGTTCCAGTACTCTAGTCGGTATATATAGAATAACCAGAAACATCTCACGATTACTTTTTCAGACAACTGAATTTGCAATACCAGTAAATAAAATGGATAAAACACTTATAAAGAACAGAGAAGCAATAAAATAGGGTTTAACAGTACCTCTTCTTTCATCTTATCCTGGAAAGTTGACGGCAGCATATTTGGGAACAACTTTAGAAATACCGGCAGCAAGAACTCCATGAATGGAACAATGATGAAAACTGCAACCGGGACTAATCTAAAAATGTCGGCAGTTGTTCGAGTGAGTTGCTGTCGTTCCCTCCTAGAGAGACCTTTTCCATTAGCAAGTTTAACAAGCAGCCTTACACTAATCCTGACGTCAGCCCAGAGCAACTTTGTTCCCAGCCAGTAGTGTTGCAGGGTAGATTTAAATTCATCTTTCCAATGGCGAAGCTTCTTGGCCCAATCTTCCCTGCGGAATAGTTCATACGTTAATAAATAACAATAGATAGCATTAAATCGCTCAAAAGCTATACAACATAGAAAACGCAGCCATACCTGCTCATTGATGCAATAGCTCTCAAAGCAGGACCTATTCCCAGAAGAAACGACCTCACACGCTGCATAATGGATATATCAGATTTTTGGGATTCTTCGAGTTTCATGGCTTTAGCTTTGGCTTTGGCCAAACTTAACCCCTCAACAGCTTCATCACACTCCTCGGGGGAAGCTTCTTTGGTTTGTGAGGTAACCTTTTCTTCCTTTTTATCATGGTCAGGCTTATTGGCCGTTGCTAGAGAGGAGTACATAGATTGTCGAACCAATCTATATCCCAAAGGGTAAGGGACTTGTAATTTTCCAACTCCATTACTAAAACTTGGAGACTGAAGCAATCTACTTCTATAAAAACCCTCCAACGACACAGTCGACTCTTTATTCTTGACATGTTTGAAATCAGAAGTAATCCCTCTAACGTTCTCATATCCTTGTTGTCCTAGCCGCTCAATGCTTGAAAGACAATGAATCGCAGGTAAACGTTCACTCAGAGATTTAACTACGTAACTCCTCCTTCGAAGCAACGCTCTTGAAGCCATATTTGCAGTAAAACGTGTAGATATATACAGTATGAACCAGCTACATACCAGCAACAAGCCAAATTCTATACCAATCTGCACAATGAGTATAAAGATATATCACTACATTGATGCTTAACCCAGATATATAGATCATTCAAAAACAGCCAAAAAAAACAATGAATAATTCAGATTTTTCAAATGGATTGATTCGTACATCATCACAAAGCTCAAACCAGAAAAAAAGTCCTAAATCCATTTTCTCGGCAAAGTCCTAGAACACCTAAAGATACTGTGAAATTCGCACTCGATACACTGGTTTGAAAACATATTATGAATACTAGCAGCAATCTGAAACACGATCCTTGGGTATTATTAATAAAACTGATCGCGACGAAATTAAGATGGTAACCAAAAAAATCAGAAACTTTAATCGGATGATGATAACGGAGACGACTTACATCTACAAAGAAGCAGGAGTGGAGAAGAAAGGGATCGATCAAACGTGGAAGATGATCTAAAATTAGTTAAGAGGAAACGAGCGTCAAACGAATTGTCGTCACTGAGTCGGAGAAGAAGAAGGAGGAGGATTCTTCAACGTGTTTCTTCTGCTGATTTTGACCGTTTTGTTTCGGGTCGGGTCCATACGGATCCGAAAATACTCATTCAATTATAATTCCAATATTGTATTACTAATAATAAATTAAAAAGAAATATCCTATAATAGCACTACTTTAGTTTTGTGTTCCAAAACTAGCACAGATGCTTATATATTCCAAATCTAGCATGAGTGAATATATTAAGTATTTAAACGAAATAACACAATTGTTTATTTAATAGCAAAAAAAATCAAACACACGATTTTTTTCCAGGGAAGCTTGAATCTTCCAAGTTGAGATCTTCATTTCCGATCTCAGATCTTTCAATTAAATGCTAAATTGATCGTCATAAGCTTCAATCAAATGATTTAATCAGAGTTTCATCGATTTCATTACCAATCGAATTCGGATTCGTTGCTCTGTTTGGTGTTGGTGATTTTAAGCAGCTACGAAGTAGAGAGACGAGACAGTTTAGTGTTGTTAGCTTAGTCTTCTACTCCAATGGTGAGATCGAGATCTCAAGGAACCACTAGGCGAGTGACTCCAACGCCTTTAGGTGACGTTGAGAAGCCGCTTCTCAACGGAGATCTCTACGTCGGAAGTTTCTCCGGCTTATTTTCAAGGAGCTCTCTCTTCCTATCAACATAAATTCAGTATGAGAATTGTTCATCTTCTTATGTATTTCTTTTCACCAATAGCAATGCCCTGAAAATTGGTTAGCTTTCTTCTATATGCTTTTGATTGATTGAACAAGGATTGTTGTTCGATAACGTTATTATGTCCATCTCTTCATTTCATTATTTGTCTAAGATGCAAAATTCATACTTTGGGGCATATCGTCAATGTTTTTTCTATTAGCATGCTGGCAATTTTAACAATATTTTGTAGACTTCTCAATGAATAACGTACTATTGCACAATTTCACTATCATCTTTTTGAATCTCTTTGTTTCATTATTTTATTTCTAGTTGAATTTATAAATAATCATTCTAGTTACATTCATTTCTCTTGCTAGCATAGTTTTAAATTGGTGTCTTGTACTAACTTGAGAAGCCTCCACATTTTGTAGGACCTAAAGAGTTTACTGCACTTTTCTACTAGTTCAGAACTGAAAGGTAAGTTTTATAAATGTTTTCATGAATCTAATTGGGTTTCTGCTAGTGATATAGCATAGCAACATTGTTTGGAAGTTCCCTCATGTGGTTTGTATTGGGAATGGTTCAGTCCATTTTTGAGAAGTCTCACAAGGACATGAGCCGAAAATAGATGTAAAGGAGCTGAGAGATGCACTTTTGAGCCTTGGGTTTTGGTTTCTCCTATGATTTTGGATCTGCTTGTTTCCAAGTTTGACAAAAGTGGAGGAAAGAACAATTTTTTGGGATTTTTATATATTTTGGAAGACCTTCCTAAATATTCAGGATATCTTCCTAAACATTATGAAATCCTTCCTAATGTTTTTAAATTTGAGTTTTTGAATCCTTTATTTATGTTTTGTCTTAATGTATCACAAATTACTCATTTAGTGAGAGATAATGATTTTATTTTGTGCACATCCTGATATTTTATCTACACATACAATAGGTGTAATGATTTGATTTTGTGTCTTCCTAAATATTTATGAAGGTTATCATGAAATTTAAGATGTCATTCCTAAATATTATTGAATCCTTCCTAAATTTAACTAATTATGTTTCTATATATCTTTTTAATGCTTTGCCTCAAAATATCAAAGATTCCTCCATCAATGAATGATACAGATTTCATTTCATGAAGGCTATCATGAGTTCCAAACTTTTTATGAACATCATCCTGAAATTCAAAAAAACTTTTCGGAATTTCGTTCTTGAAATTAAAGAGAATCTGTATCAGTAATTATGTTCAGGAAAGTCTTCATGAATTTTAAAATATCCTTTCTAAACATCGTTCAATCATTTCTAAACATGGTTCAATAATTTTGTTTGTATCCAGCCTGGTGTTTTACCTGTATTAATGTTTATTGTGTACTTTCTACGAAGGAACAAATTGGTTTATTGTTTTGACTTATTGATTACACTCTCTTAGACCTTTCGTAAAGGCTTCAGGTTCAGATCCGAACATATGACAAAATACTTAACTTCTTTTTTTTCATGAAAACCATCCTGAATTTTAAAAAATATTTCCTAAATATTATTCAATCCTTCCTGAATAATTTTGTTTGTAAAAACGAGCAGGCTTGTTTAATACAAGCATCTTTTTTCTTTCCTCAGATCTTTGAGCCATACGGTTTTTTGTTCTTGGAACCTGGTTCCTGACCTTATCAAAGTTTGCTGCATCCACCTATGATTAATCAATGGTCACAACTTGTTTACAAGACATAATCACAACGTAACAGATCAGACACTCTACCTGCAACCAGAAAATAGAGTTATTCGTCAATCCTCAAATACACTAAAACCATCTTAATGGCTTTGAAAGAACTTAAATTTGAATAGTAGCAGTCAAGTTGTTTAACTTTTAATCCAGCAAAATAGGTTTTAAAGACCAAAA
Organism: Camelina sativa; assembly: GCF_000633955.1. Lineage (NCBI taxonomy): Eukaryota > Viridiplantae > Streptophyta > Magnoliopsida > Brassicales > Brassicaceae > Camelina > Camelina sativa. Next base: position 24,728,202 of record NC_025689.1, read on the forward strand.
TGTTCAGAAGCCAATTCACAAGAATTCGATAGAAAAATTTAGATGGAAGTAATAACTATAGAGCTTAGAGACAATATATTAAGAAAGAATGAAATTTTCCAGTATCAAGAGCACATGGAACAACATAAGTCCTGAAGCAAGCAATTGTAGCCTCATGTGTTCCTTATCTCAGCAGCTAAATAAATTTATTCACAGCAAAAAACAAATTTGAACAAGAGTTACATGGTTTAAAATCAATCCTCGACATTTAGCTATGCCCAAACATAAAAAATATTCTTTTAAGTCATTTTATACCTCTGCTAGTAACATTTCACATAACTGTGACTTGAACATTTCAAAAGTGAAAATCCCAGGAGAGGACTCAACCATCATGTTTATGAAACTTTGCTCCGACTTCTGACTAAAAGCTTTGTGAAACGAAGGCACAAAGAAACTTGTAGGGTGAAGAGAATAATTCTCTCCGTGTAGACGCTGAAAAAACCAGATTAACACAAAGCAAAAATGATTGAAATAACCAATTCAAGATTAAGACTTTTCAACCCAACTCGGTAAAAGAAAATTACATGGTAAGAGACAAGACTTTCTTCTTGTATTCGTTATGCCTCATAATCTGGAAAATGAGATATGAATACAAAGTCACAAAAATAGAAGCTTGAAAACTATTAAAAATCAGGTAAAAAGGAGAAAGCTTTGACTCAAACTCGCTCAGTGTCATGGATGTCGATGGCGGTCTCAATGTCACCGGATTCAATCGAGTTTCAGATCCGGCGAATGATCAATCTGGAGTGGTAAGACGAGAGGAAGGAGACGATAATGGAGATGAGGATGATGAATTGGCGTCGTCTTCACTCATGTCTCTTCGTCAATCTCCTCTTGTCGGCGATGAGAATTGGCCGGGGAACACACAACTATAGTAATTTTAATTTTAGTGGTTTAACTATTTAATTAGAATAAGTGCTAAATTTGGAAAATAGAAATTATGTGCTAAGTTTGGAACAAAAACTTAAAATTGTGCTATTTTTGTCAATTGCCCGTTTTGAACAAAACACCAAAAAAGATTGTAACGGTAAAAATAATATAAGAGTCATATTTCACTAAGTTCTTTTACATGTATATATATAGATAATTTTATATAATTATTAATTTATAATATTGATGTGAATATATATATATATACACAAATGTGTTTTAAAAAATATTATATTATTGAATTATGTCTAAAATTACATTGGCCAAACTTGAGACTAGATAAATTTATTAATTTATAAAAAATATATATTAATTTATCAAATATTTTTAATATAGGCTTTACTTTTTTTTTTTTGACAACAAATACTAAACAAAATTGACTCAATCAAGCCAATTTGGAGGGGAACTGTGAACATAAGTAACCATATGCGGTTGAGTATGAACTTTTCGTGCTAATCGATCCGTAAGTACATTCGCCGTTCGTGGTATCAAAGTCAAAGAGAAACTGGAGAATTCCTCTAAATCCACTTTGATGTCATCGAGATATGCAGAGAAAGCCGGCCATTCGGATGGTGAAGACACCATCTTCACCAAATCTGAGCAGTTTGTGAGAAAGGCTACCTCCCGAAAATCATGGCCTATCATGCACCGCAAAGCCCACACAAAGGCTTCTACCTCAGCGTGAAGTGGTGTGACACTACGCCAAAAATTCGAGGCGCCCATAAGCGGAGAGGATTCTTGGGATGACATACACACCCAGCCGGCGCCAGCGAGCTTGTCGGTATTCTTCCAAGAACCATCCACAAAGCACTGGAATCCGGTAAAAGCAGCAGAGAGAGAAAAGCCGCCCCTCAGTAACCGAGGCCCAACTGTCGTTGGAGCCGGAGTTCCCTCCTCCTCTTCCACCTATAGGCTTTACTAATAGGTAAAATCATTTGTAGGGACTAAGAATTTTTCACAATATTCAACAAGTACCAAAAGAAATCAAACACAACAAAATGCTCATCTTGATCTTGCGTTCGTGAAACTCACTTCCTCAAACTAATGGATCACAAGACCTTTTTGTTTTAGTTGGCAAGAAGATACTACACATAATGCAATATACATTCAGAAACAAATCACTCCTTGGCAACACGAACAACTTGTTTACCAATGTTTTTCCCAGAAAATAGCCCAACAAGTGCAGCAGGAGCGAGCTCGATTCCTTCGGACATATCTTCGATGTAAACAATCTTCCCTTCCTTGTAATATCCCTTGACGTGTTCAAGAAACTGTGGGAAAATGTGGAGGTAATCGCTCTGCAAGAACCCTTCTAATCTTATGCGTTTAGGGATCGCGTTGTATAAGTTGTTGATTCCTTGTGATGAGCTTGAGAGGCTTTGCAAAGATACCATTCCACAAAGCGCGATTCTTCCACGGACCTTCATGTTTAGGAGAGCTACATCAAGCATGGATCCACCCACGTTGTCGAAGTAGATATTGATCCCCTCCGGGAAGTACCTATTAGTAAGATAATGAAACATTTTCAGCTTAACAGTTATGGACAAATTCACGTTACGCGCGATACCCTACCCTAGAGCAAGCGACAAGAATTCACTTTAAGTGGCATAACCAGAGTACCTTACTATTACCTTTATGGAAATTTGGTCTAGTGATTGTTTCTGTTTTTTCTTTGTCTAACTAGAGTGACACAAGTGTTGATAAGATGTGTAAATAGAGTTGCAATGATGGTGAAAATAAGTTCCTTATGGCACATTTAAAAGCCTAGAGATACAAGCCATAATGACCTCAAGACAAGCATTACTCCACAAGTGACCTTCCAATGAACGAAACAGGTTTTGCATTTCCCAAACAATGACAATGACGATATGCAGGAGAACGAGCGAGTGAGACTATTTAAGGTAATTGATTTGTTAGGTTGAATATTGCAGTATATTTACCTCTTTAAAGCAGCATCAAGGTCAGCCTCTTCCTTGTAGTTAAAAGCTTCATCAAACCCAAGCTTGTGTTTAAGAAGATCAACCTGAAATAATGTCCACAAAAAGTTACTTCACAAAGACAAGTGAGTAACAAGAGTTCCTAAACATTATTAGTATAGAGACAAAGTAATAATAACCTTTTGTTTACTACCGGCACTCCCAACAACATAGCAGCCGTGTAACTTAGCAAGCTGACCTACAAGTTGTCCTACTGCTCCTGATGCTGCAGAGACAAAAACACTATCCCCTTTCTTAGGACAGCAAATCTCGTAAAACCCTGCATATGCTGTAAATCCAGCCATCCCTGTCAAAAGTCAGAAGAATCAGAGAACTAACTATAGGGTATGGTAATGGTGAGCTCAAACTGTTTAGATCAAACAGAGGATGGGGTCATACATACCGAGAAGTCCAAGATGATAAGAAAGTGGAATATCTTCATCCAACTGAATCTTTCTCAACTGCAGGCTATCTGAACTACGAAGCAAACTGTACTCTTCCCAACCTATAATCCCAGAGATTATGTCGCCCGGCTTATAGTTGACATCATCAGAATCTATCACTCTTGCTAAACCAAACCCTTCAATACGCTGCATCAAAATCACAAAACCATCAATCGCTTACTACAGAGTATATATAACGAAGGAAAATTTCAAGCCAAGAATCATGTAAAAGAGTCATCAAAGAATATGAATATGAATAACAAAACAAATCTCGAGATGCTCTCAGCATATCTGTATACATTCATCAAAACATCAAACAACTGGTGTGCATAATTTCTCTACCGCACGAATACAATAATTACACATCCCTCTTTAATTATGAACAAATTCACCAATAAAACAAGATAAAATATCAAGACTTGGCAGCATTTCAAGTTCCGTCAAACCGTCGAACACTTGGTGTGCAAAAAAAACTCTCTATAGCACCAGTACACACCCATCTTCAAAATTTGATTTTCCAAAGAACAAAACAATACCCAAAAATACCAATCACAGAAGCAATTGACACAAATGTAAAGTATGATAATGTTATATACAGTACTTGACCAGGAACAAAAGGCGGGAGGTAGGAACCGTGAAAATCACGCATTCGACCTCTCATGTAAGGATCACAAGACAAGTAGAGATTTTTAACGAGGAAACAAGAAGACCCTTTTGGTGCTTTAAGCTCTATCGTCTCCCCAAGCTTCACTTCCATGTCTTCTTCTGTAGGAATACCATCTACATACTTCTTCAAGATCACTTTCTTGTTCTCCACCATTTCAACTTGTTCCATTTTTGTTTTTGAATCTGTGACAAAGAAGATGAATAGCAAGTTTTGTTGCAAGAGATGATGATCTGCTTTGATATTTTTAGGGGCAAGAGTTTGGTAAAACGAGTGTTTCTCGTTGTGGCCGCGCGCTTCGTATAGTTGAAGTCATTCAATGTACATTCCTTTTACTAACAATAAGTCATTCAATGTACATTTTAGTCTTTCGAATGTTTTATTTCTAGGATATATGTTCCTTTCATCTGTGTAAAAATATTATATTTTTTTCATCCCAGTTCATCGTATTTTGCTTCAATTTTCCATTAAAGTTAATTTAATTTTATGATTCTACTGAAATATATATATATATATATATAGTTTTTTTTCTTTTTCTTTTCTGTATTGTGACATGTTTGAATTTCTAATGTCAAAGACATTTTTCACCCTATTTCATATTTTGCTTCTATATTTTCACATAAATTAATTTAATTTTATGATTCTACTGAAAAAGAAATAGATTTCTTTTTTTGTAGTGTTACATGGTTTGAATTTCTAATGTAAAGATATATAATTTTTCACCCCATTACTTCATATTTTGCTTCTATATTTTCACATAAATTGATTAATTTGATTTTATGATTATTTTTTTTGTATTGTGACATGATCTGAATTCCTAAAAACGGACACAGTTACACATGACAAAGTTATGAGTGAAACAATTTATATAAAGCATGTTGTAGGCATAGTTTTTGTGCTTACTTCCTTTCACGGCCGGTCCTTGAATTTTGGTGACCTAAAGTATAGAAATTTAATTTTGTTTATTATATAAAACTATGATTCAGACGCGATGTCACAGGGGAAATACTTTAGAAAAAAAAAAAAATTAAAATTTAAAATTATATATTATGAAATTATTTGAATATAATAGAATAGTTTGAATACATAAAAATTAAACATAAATTGTTACTAAAAACACAACCATCAAAATAAAAACTTAAAATATTATATAGAATAGAGACAACTTTGCAAAACATATTGTTTAAAGTATTATAAATATAAGATATTTCTATGAAGAAATATGGTAAAGAGTAAAATTAAAAAAATTATTATGACAAAGTGATCCTAATTGAGAATATTGAAATAATGGTTGTAATGAGTAAATGTATTTATCTATTAAATAATTATAATTAAAAATATATATATATATATATATTTTTTTGTCAACCATTGGGCCACAACAGGCCGGCCCATTAGCCTAATCCCTACATTTGTAGGGAGTGGGACTCAATCCCTGGTGTGATGGTGCCTTGTGCATTAAGGACTTACCTTTGGCCACTGCACTAAGGTCACTTCACAATTAAAAATATATTTAATAATGAGTGAGACTGTATCAACGAAAAATTAAAATTAAAATACACAACTCTTAACACAAAATAAAATAAATTTTAAATATTAAAATAGTTTTTAACAAAAAATTACGATAAATAGATGCAAATGTAAATTCTATATTAAGTTTTATTAAATTTCTATATTACTATAATCATTTATAAAATTTTAGTTAGATTATAGAATAACATTGTATATTATATATTAATATTCAAGATTGAACAAAAAACAAAAAAAATTGTTTCAACGAACGATGATTTGTTAGTTATTAATGAAGAGACAAATATATAGAAAGTTCAAAAGATATGACTATTTAAATAGACACACCTATTAGAACGATAAATTGTGATGAAAAAATATGAATAAAATATAGTGAAAGACATAACTCTACAATGAACAAATACAACTGTTTGAGTTTAAAAAACTACTAATAAAACCATTTTTTACAAAAAGTACTACGAAAAGTCGCAACTATTGTTCGCATTTATTCAGTTTGTTACTATTATTTTTAAATATTAAATATTTTTTATCGAAAAGTTACGATAAATAGACGCAACTGTAAATTCTATATTAAGTTGTATTAAATTTCTCTATTGATATAATCATTTCTAAAATTTTAGTTAGATTATAGAATAACGTTGAATATTAGATATTAGTATTTAATTATTTAGATTTAACATAAAATGGAAAATTTGTTTCAACGAACTTGTTAGTTAATGATGAAGAGACAAATATAAAGAAAGTTCAAAACGCATGACTATTTAAATAGACACACCTATTAGAACGAAAAGTTGTGAAGAAAAATGTAAATAAAATATAGTGAAAAGACACAACTCTACAATGAACAGATACAACCGTTTGAATTAAAAAAAAAACAAATAAAAACAATTTTTTTACAAAAAGTTGCAACTGTTGTATTTGCACTTGATTATACCTACAAACTCATATAAACTGCTTTTAAATAGAAAACATCTTTATTACCATATTCAAAAGTCAAATCCAAAAGCTCACTATATATTCCATCTAACTCTTCGAAAAAAACTCTAGGTATTTTCATTAAATTTTTATGTATAAAATTAACTAAAAGTTGTAAATTAGATTCATCATTCCAAAAATCTTTTGTTAATTCAAGAATTGGAGGAATTTCTTTACTTTTAAAAGAATGAATGCTAGAGAATAATTTAGAGAGCTGTAAAAACCGTTGAGATTGAAATTTTATATTATTTTGTGTCATGGCAAAAAAATGAAAACAATTCAACAGACAAATATGTATAGATTTCAAAAGATACGACTATTCGAATAGACACAACTCTACAATGAACAGTTGCAACTTTACAAAATAAACTGTTACAATGAACAATTGCAACTTTTTGTAAAACATACAATTTAAATTTTTTACAGATTTTTTTAGAAAATTATCCAAAAGGTAAGATTGAAAAAACACAACTTTTAATGGCATTTATTCGGATTGCTATTATATATAGAGGAATTTCTTGACTTTTAAAAGAATGAATGTTATAAAATAATTTAGAATGTAAAAACCGTTGAGATTGAAATTTTAGTTTATTTTGTTTCATGGCCAAAAAAATGAAACAGTTCAAATAGACAAATATATATATAGATTTCAAAAGATACAAATATTCCAATCAACACAACTTTACCGTGAACAGTTGTACCTTTTCATAAATAACCGTTTAATGATCCATCATGACTTTTCAGAAAATATCCAAAAAGTACGATTAAAAACACACAACTGTTGGTCGCATTTTTTAGATTGTTGTTATTATATAGATTAATATTTTTTTCACTACAATGCTAAAATATAATTAAAAACATGGAAAAAATGTAATAACAATCTAAAATTAAATTTTTCTAACTTTTATTATAGCAAATACTCGGTGAACATCATTGCTAATCAAGAGTAGTTGGTAATAATGCATTATTATTATAAAATAAAGATTAAGGAGAAGAAGTAATTTTGATGTTCTTGTATAAAATTTTAGTTTTGTTTGAATATTATAATATCTTGTAGTCAAGTTAATTCAATTTTTTGTAGATTTTAATGTTAAAAACGGAAATTAAACCAAAAAGTAATAAATAAATTTTTAAAAATGTTCGACTATTCCAAAAAAGAAAAAACCAAAACCTGTAAATAAAAAGCAAAAGAAAAAAAAACAATATTGTAAACGTACCAGCAGAGTTGAAGGCTTGAACCCATAACTTGCCACATGATTGCATGATATTGACCCAATAGACCTGTCTATTCTCTCAAATATGTGTCGACAACGAGATGTGGAAAAACATCAGCAGTGAGATGAGATCTGAGAAACATTGGTGGCGAGATCTGAAAGGGAGAGCTCGCGGTATATTAGATGAAAAAGATTCGATTTAAAAATAAGAAGAAGAAGAAGATGATTGTTATGAATATAAGTAATAGAAGAAGAAGATGATTGTTATGAATAGAAGTAGAAGAAGAAGAAGATGAAGAAGATGATAACGAATAAGAAGAAAATGATGATGAAGTAATCGAAGAAAGATGAGGGAGAAGGAGATGAATGCTCGGCGGCGGCTAGGACTAGTTGTTCTTAGGAGGTTAGGGTTTTTGTTCTTCGGTTAACCGTTCGGTTTGAGAAAACCGAACCGAAAATCTCGGTTAACCGATTCTAAATTAAACTCATTCCGATCGTTTTAATCAATTAAAATAACCCGAACCGATTTATCCAAATTTCGGTTCGGTTCAGTTCGGACAAATCGGTTCGGTTCAAAATCCCAGACCTAATTGTTTTTGTCATTCTAATCATTTTCTTAGACGAAAAAGGCCAAAAAAGGAGCACAACATTTCAACTCTTTGGTAGAAAAAAACCAAAAACACATGAAAGGTGGTGAGTGGTGACTGGTGAGTGACAAAGAAACATCAACACAACTTATGGCCAATATATCTCCACATTCTATCGCCTACAGTTAATTTTCAAACTAATCTAAATAAGCTACTCTATAAGTGGTATAGGACTGTGACAGTATAAAGCAAAAGACCAACGTTCACAAGTCACAACAAAATAATTAAGTCCGAATGTTCTCAAATCCCCTCTCTCTGGGAAAGGAAAATGGAGATATCAGTAGCGTCGATAACAGTTTCAATAGCCATAGCTGTTTTGTCGTGGTGGGTATGGAGAACTTTGAACTGGGTTTGGTTTAAACCTAAGATGCTTGAGAGTTACCTGAGAGGACAGGGGCTTGTCGGAACTTCTTACACGCTTCTTTTTGGTGACATGAAGAAGAGTTATAGCATGATGATGGCGGCTAAATCCAAACCCGTCAAACTAACGGATGATATCACGCCACGTGTTGTGTCTTATCCTTTGCAAATGCTTAAGACTCACGGTAGGGTTTTTTTTCTCTCTGTTTAGGACAAAACTATTCAAGAGTATGTGATCTAGAAAAGGTCTTAATTTTTGAATTCTATGTGGTTGGAACAGGAAAGACTTTCTTTACATGGCTTGGAACTATACCAGTCATCACTATAATGGATCCTGAGCTAATCAAGGAAGCGTTCAACAAAGTTTACGATTTCCCCAAGCCGCATACGTTACCTTTGGTCAGACTGATAGCAACTGGACTTGCTGACTATGATGGTGACAAATGGGCGAAACCCCGAAGAGTCATCAATCCGGCTTTCAATCTTGAGAGAATCAAGGTTTAGGCTTTAGAATCAGATTAGCTTTTCTTTATGTATGTGTTTATTTGGCTCTGATTTGTGCTGATATGCTCAAATTTACCCTGAGCTACTCTCTCAAATTAAGAGATCACTGTAATACTTAGGGGTCAAATTCCACAAGAACTCAAGTCTACACAATAAATTATAGAGTTTTATAATTATGCTAAACAAATTGATTTAAATAAAGAAAAGCAATGCAAAATATTAAATAAAGCTGTTGTAAATTCAGAAGATCAAAAAGCTAGGTCTAGGGAATTTCTCAGGAAATTATGAAATATTAAATCAATCAATAAATTAGGATTCAAGCAATTAAAAACAGATCTAGAACTCTAAACACTTTTGTAAAATAAATCAGTTCTCACTGCAAATATTATCTAAATTTAAAACCAGAAAATCCAAATCTCTTTGTAAAATTCTAGGTTAAAAATCAGCAATAAAATCAGGTTTAGATTGTTCACAAAATTATTAAATCAAATCTCTTTGCAAGAAATAATTTTGCTCATCAAAAGGTTTTATCAGGAAAATCAATTATATTCTCATATCAATTTATTTTCCTAAAGTATTAATTCTAGGTGATCAATCAAGAATTAATATGAAGAACAACCTAAGATGAAGATCTAGAAAGATAATGAATCCTAAATAAACAGATCTAATAATTCATAAAATCCCTGTGAAAAACCCTAAACCTAACAAGCAAACTACTCAGACATATTTAATGATGAACAAAACATAATTCTGAATAATAAGCAATAGAGATTAAAAAGAGTAAGAAGGAGTTCAAGAATTCTTCTCTACAAAGCAGATCTGATCTCTCTCTC
>NC_025689.1:24739011-24764029 GCF_000633955.1 Camelina sativa
TTTCTAAGCTTCAGTTCTGAGATCAAGCATAAACAAATAATCATTAGAGTGTTAGCCAAATAAGAGAAATCATTAATCAAGATCATAATTCCCAAAGACAAAAAGAAAAATTTTGAAAAATTTGACTCAAACTTTATGGTTTTGACTGACACAACTGAAACTCAAAAACAGAAATCATAGTTAGTAACTAACCTCTCCCAGACTTAAACAACACTGTCCCCAGTGTTATCAAGTAAGAGGAAAGCAAGAATAAAAATAAAATAAATAAAAATCAAAATCAAAAGAAAAAGAAAACCTACCAGTGGGTTGCCTCCCACTAAGCGCTTGTTTTCAGTCATTAGCTTGACTGTGTTGGAGCTCAGGCATCCGGAGGATCAGAACATGGCATTGAGGTCCTCTTCATCCAAGGTGGTGTATAAGCTTTAGGTGCATGAGGCTTGCCAAGGATGTTAGGAACAGGACCAGTGTGGGATTTAGGGATGGGTGTGCTTCTCTTATGTTCTGCAAAATCATCAACAGAAGAAACAAGCACTCTACGATAATCTCGTGGCTTGGTTAACTGCAAAATAGTTTTTCTCTCTTTGAAATTCTTGTTGATGATAGGAGGAGGATTAGGTGCAGAAGAGGTGTACCTTTGCCTTACCTGAGGGCTCTGGAGTGTGGATTGATGACTCTTCTGTTTGGGAGCAGGTTTCTGACTTGGAGCATCAGTTTTGGACAAGTTTTGTCGCGGTCGTGGAGGGGTGTCGATCGATACCCTCTTGGTGGGATCGATCGACACTGAGTCTGATGCTCGTGTTGCAGAAACTTTTTCAACAGAAAAAGTCTGTCCATCAATAGTAGGAGCCTTTCTCAGCTTATCCATCTCAAAATTCAAACTCAAACCATCCACATTCAATGCTATATGTCCCTTCTTCACATCAATGATGGCACCAGCTGTAGCCAAGAAAGATCTTCCTAAGATGAGAGGATCTTTAGGCTTTGTATCATACTTCAACACCACAAAGTCAGTGGGAATCATGAAGTTGCCAACCTTAACTGGAATATCCTCTAAAACACCTTCAGGAGTTCTTCTGGATCGATCAGCTAGGATTAGAGAAATTTGAGTTGGCTTGAATTCTGTCATCCCAAGTCTCACAGCAACAGAATGTGGCATCAAGTTGATGCTAGAGCCAAGGTCACAAAGTGAGTGAGAAAACCTTCCTGCTGAGATTAAGCAATCAAGTACAAAGCTTCCAGGATCTGATAACTTCTTAGCAGTCCTACATTGAATGATTGCACTCACTTCCTTAGAGAAACCACCTCCTGTTTCTTCTCTTTCTACCTTTGTGGAGGCTGGTTTAACAGAATTGCACTAACATCCTTAGTTAGCAAGGCTCCTTCTTCAGGGCTCAAACCATTCGATACCATTCTCTTGACATAGCGCTTAAGTGGTGGTGAAAGCTTTACTGCATCAATCAATGGCATCTCAATCATCACCTTGTCCATCATTGCTTTGCATCTAGCTTCCTCCATCTCTTGCTTAGACTTTCTTGGCTTGGGAAAAGGAATCTTAGGCTTGTAGACCCTTTCAGCAGCTGAAACCTGAGATTTTGCAGTTTCTGGGTTCGTCTGAGAGGAGTGTCGACCGACACCCAGGTGGTGTCGATCGACACCATCATCTGAAACCGAGAGATTGGTCAATTTCTCTTCGTTTTCTGCAGAAGCAATTTCAACATCATCTTCATCCCTCACAGATATGGCATTACAAGCATGCTTGGGGTTTGACTCAGTTCTTCCAGGAAGAAAACCTTCTTGTTGTTTGACAGACCCAGCAGTCTGAATAACTTGATTCTCTAACTTTTTGACATGAATGTTCAATGCTTCTATCTTCCCATTCAGCTCAGTGTAGACATTGTCAATCTTCCCATTGAATGTCACTGTCAACTTCTCTTGACCTTGTAGAAGCTGCTCAAGCATGGCCTCCATTCTACTCTCTGAAGAATTCTTAGGAGGTGGAGACTGATAGGATGAGTTCCCATAGGTCCTTGTATAGCCATTGTTCTGTTGCTGCTTCTGGTCACCATTGTAAGGTCTGTTACCTTGCTGATTACCGAATCTTTTTCCCTGATACCCAGCTCCATACACATAGTTGACATTCTCCTCTGTATTCTCTGGCTCTGGCTCAAATGTCTCAACTTCAGCAGCAAATTGGACTGACTTCTTTCCCACAAGAAGATTGTGCACTGAATCAAGCTTAGCATTAACAGAAGCTAGCTGATTTGAATCATATCCTCCATGTAATCTCTTCCTTTCAGCATCTGCTCTCTTAGTACTATTGCTAGCAGCTAAGTTCTCAATCAACAATTCAGCATCTTCTGGCATTCTTGTCTTGAAATTCCCATGACTTGCAGCATCTAAAGCTAACTGATACTCCCAGTCACACCCTCTGAAGAAGATACTTAGCAATTGAACCCTTGAGAAACCATGGTGTGGACAGTCCCTTTGGTAAGCCTTGAATCTCACCCAAGCTGCTTTGAAGGCTTCATCTGGTCTTTGCTTGAAAGAAGACAGCTTGATTCTCAACTCATCTGACATTGCATCATCATAGAAATGGTTGAGGAAAGCCACTTTGACATCACGCCAGCTTGTCAATGATCCAGCAGGCAGCTGTTTCAACCACTGAGATGCCTCTCCCGCAAGTGAGTAAGGGAAGAGTTTGCAGAAGATGTAGTCCTCAGTCACCCCATTAGCCTTGATGCTAGTCACCAGATCCTCAAAATGCTCAATGTGATCCAAGGGCTTCTCATTGGGCAAAGCAGAAAAGGTCTTTGCCCAACTAGTTGAAAGTACACAGGTTTCAACTCAAAATCATTCCTCTGAAAAGGGGGAGGAACAATAGCAGACCGGTTCTCATACACCAGATCAGCCCGATTGTAGTCAGCAATGGTCCTGATCAGATCCCGGTTGTTCTCCTGTCGTCGAACGGGGTTCTGTACGTGGTTGGCAGCTCCACGCACGTCTGCAGGTGGGTGTCGATCGATGCCACCTGGTTGGTGTCGATCGACACCAAGATCCGGATCATCAACGACACCAGCTTGCTGGTTCACAACAGCCTGCTCGTTGACAACAGGTTCAGGAATCACGTTTCCTTCTGCATCAAGCTTTTGGCCCTGCTCATTGCGCAAATGGCCCTCTTGATCCCTCAAAACACCAGCCTCATCACGCATCAGAATGATCGTATTAACCATCTTCAGAGATTTAGCTGCTTTTCTGTTCTCACGCTCAAGTTTTCCCAACTCTTGGTTTGAAAGCTTCAGAATTGGACCAGTGTTGTTGCTCCTTGTGTTAGGCTTATTAGGCATACACCTGAAACACACAAGAGAGAAGAAAACAAAAGCGTGTTAGTTTGAAAATAAAAAGAAAAATTTAGACAAAATCTAAAACTCAAATCTAATGGTAGATCAAAGAGTCCCCGGCAACGGCGCCAAAATTTGATATGCTCAAATTTACCCTAGAGCTACTCTCTCAAATTAAGAGATCACTGCAGTACTTAGGGGTCGAATTCCACAAGGACTCAAGACTACACAATAAATTATAGAGTTTTATAATTATGCTAAACAGATTAAATTGAATTAAAATAAAAGCAATGCAAAATATTAAATAAAAGCTGTTGTAAATTCAGAAGATCAAAAAGCTAGGCCTAGGGAATTTCTCAGGAAATTATGAAATATTAAATCAATCAATAAATTAGGATTCAAACAATTAAGAACAGATCTAGAACTCTAAACACTTTTGTAAATTAAATCAGTTCTCACTGCAAATAATATCTAAATTTAAAACCAGAAAATCCAAATCTCTTTGTAAAATTCTAGGTTAAAAATCAGCAATAAAATCAGGTTTAGATTGTTCACAAAATTATTAAATCAAATCTCTTTGCAAGAAATAATTTTGCTCATCAAAAGGTTTTATCAGGAAAATCAATTATATTCTCATATCAATTTATTTTCCTAAAGTATTAATTCTAGGTGATCAATCAAGAATTAATATGAAGAACAACCTAAGATGAAGATCTAGCCAGATAATGAATCCTAAATAAACAGATCTAATAATTCATAAAATCCCTGTGAAAAACCCTAAACCTAACAAGCAAACTACTCAGACATATTTAATGATAAACAATTCTGAATAATAAGCAATAGAGATTAAAAAGAGTAAGAAGGAGTTCAAGAATTCTTCTCTACAAAGCAGATCTGATCTCTCTCTCCAAAGCTCTCAAAAATCTCTCAGGGTTGCAGGAAAAATAAAACTCTATAGAAAATAACTTAAGGATTTGGGAAACCTAAAAACTATATATATATATATATGTCCTAAAACACGTTAGGGACTTATGTTGCAAATATGAAAAACTTTGAGGCAGATTTGTAAAACTTCCAAATTTGTGATTCTTCATCGCCTAAAGAGGGTGTCGATCGATGCTAAGGCAGTGTCGATCGACACTCCCTCTCTGTTCTGACTCCAAGTTCTTTTCCTCCGAATTATTGCTCCAAACTGATCCAAATCGCTCCACTTTGCTCCATCCATGCTAAAACCTGTAAAGACTCAAAAACAATCTAGAAACAAATGAAAAGACACTAAAAGACTCCTTATATCATGGTTAAAAACCACAAAAACCATGATATATCATGTGCCTTTTGCTTCTATGTATAGAATATGGTACCAGCGTTTCACCAGAGCTGCAATGAGGTTGTTGACGAGTGGGATAAGTTAGTTTCCAATAAAGGGTTTCCATGTGAGGTGGATGTTTGGCCTTGGCTTGTGAATATGACTGCAGATGTGATCTCTCGTACTGCTTTTGGTAGCAGCTACAAAGAAGGACAGAGGATATTTGAGCTCTAGACAGAACTAGCTGAGCTCGTTCTACAAGCTATTCGGAAAGGTTCTGTCCCTGGATATAGGTAAAGAAAGATAGAACTATTTTGGTGTTCTGTTCCTACAAGCTATTAGGTGTTATGAACCATATTCTCTGTTCTGTTTTGTTGTTTGCATAGTTATCTCCCAACGAAGCTTAATAGAAGGATGAAAGCATCATATAGAGAAATCGAAGTTATACTGAGAGGGATCATTAACAAAAGGGTAAGGGGGAGAGAAGCTGGGGAAGCACCAAACGACGATTTGTTGTGTATGCTTCTTGAATCAAATATGGGTCAAGCGAAAGGAAATGGATTGAGCATTGAGGAAGTAATAGAAGAGTGCAAGTTGTTTTATATCGCCGGGCAGGTGACAACCTCAGTACTTCTGGTTTGGACAATGGTTATGTTAAGCCAACACCAAGACTGGCAGGATCGTGCAAGAGAAGAAGTGAAGCAATTTTTCGGCGATAAAGAACCAGATACAGAAGGCCTTAACCAGCTCAAAGTTGTATGTAAAATCAAATTTAAAACGTATCAATACTTTTGTTGTGTGTTGTTAACTTTTGCTGAATTATTTGATCCCTTGCAGATGAAAATGATATTATATGAAGTCCTAAGGCTATATCCTCCAGTAGTTCAGCTGATGCGAGCTACTGACAAAGAGATGAAGCTAGGAGACTTGACACTACCAGCTGGGGCTCAGATTAGTCTACCTATTATGCTAGTCCAACGGGACCTGTGGGGCAACGATGCAGCAGAGTTCAAGCCCGAGAGGTTCAAAGACGGTCTTTCAAAGGCAACAAAGAACCAAGTTTCCTTCTTTGCCTTTGGCTGGGGACCAAGGATATGCATCGGCCAGAACTTTGCTCTATTGGAGGCAAAGATGGCAATGGCTTTGATTCTACAGAGATTCTCATTCGAGCTTTCTCCTTCCTATGTTCACGCACCTTACGAAGCCATGACCATTAACCCACAGTTTGGTGCTCCTGTTATCCTTCACAAGCTATAATTCTATAACCCTATGTGTTGTGTTGTCAAATAAACTAGTCATTCACAGAGGAAACAAGTCCACACCATAATATATATACAAAACTCATCTTATTTATAATGAATATTTGATAAGGTAAAGACCACATCGTCTATTAGGCCTTGCTTGAACCTTTGTACAAGTCAACACAGAAGATATCAAGTATATACTTTTGAATGTCTTAACTTTATAATATGAGCACTGCAGCAATGATTCGTTTGCGTAAAAAGATTGAGCTCCTTTATTTTTTTTATTTAATTACAAATCAGTAGGTACTACAACCACATGTTCTGTACACAGAATCATTTACAAGGGTAACAAAGTATATAAAAATAATGAATTTTTGATGCACATACAAATATATTATGTACAACTTACCAATGTCATATGTTTTATTCTACAAATCTTGGTCTGAGCAAACGTATAGAGTTTCAGAGACATCCACTAGGTGTAACCAAACCAAGTTGCTTACCAGAAACATTTATGCAAGAAGTCTTTGCTGCTTCACCATAGTAAGTTAGATTAATCGCTTGCATTCGAATCCCAGTGCATGGTACTCGCTCACTGCAATCCATCTTTATAGCAATCTTTGTGGCTGATGTTCCCATGATTCCGCTATATATTACATCGTTTATTTTGATTCCCGACTCCTGTAAAAAGTTTTGTTTTCATATTTTAATTAAAGTTTCACTACCACTTTTTTTTTGCTGATTTTCTCGCTTTTGTGATTTGGTAACAATCATATAAAAAGTTACCAATCAAACTCATTATTTCTTAAAATCAGACATAATTATTTTGAGTTATAAATATGAAACGGACCTGAGAAGGGCAAGAAGAATCGCCTGGGCAATAGTTCTGGTCGATGACGATAGGATAAGAAACGTTGACCATAAGAGCCCCTAAGAACCGAACCCTTTCCACGAACCCGTTACTATATCGTGGCCACGACTTTATCCTTAGTCCATTGTCCGTTTGTACAAACACAGCCTTCTTCACAGTCACGTTTTCCACGCCTTGCTCCTCTGTGGACTTCGCTAAGCTCCCAATGCTGATTCCGTGTCCAGGACCACAAGTGATTCCATCTACCATAAGGTTCTTTGTACCCGGTCCGATCGAGATACAATCGTCTCCGGTTTTGATAGAAGCATTTCGGACCTCGATGTCGGTTGATAGCTGGATGTGAATGCCGTCAGTGTTGGGGCTATCATCTGGTGCTATGATCCGGACATCTTCAATCTTTATGTTTCTGCAACGGTTTATTGCTATGTGGAACAATTGGCTATTCAATGACAATACTCCTTTGATCCTCACGTTGAACGAGTCCATGAATCTCAATGTCTACATTAAATAGCCTTTATTAAATCTTGATTTGCTTTTTTGTGTTCTTTTGTGATTACTAAAAAAATTAAAATATATATTTTCGTAAACAAATTTTTTGTTTTCATACAATTTCAAGCAAATGCATAAATTATTGGGACATGTAGCCTCGTAGTTGTAATAGTGTTGTCTATATGTCATCGGTAAAATTCAATTCCGCATAATGCATGTTATTGAAAAAAAAACACGCAAATGGATAAATTGAAGACTTGTAACACATACCGTTGCACCTTCAGGGCAGTTGTAACCATTGGCTTTGCAGCTCCACAAGGTTGATCCCTTAGCATCAAAAGAACCACCAAGAACCGTAACATTGTGAACACCAATAAAACTAAACCAGTTTTCTCTTTTCCCAAGCAATCTGTAGTCTTGCGGACCAATTAAAGTTCCGTCAATCCTTAATGTTATGTCGCGGCTTTTACAACTTTCTCCTTCAAACCGAACCTCTCCGCTAACCAAATACCTTCCTTTAGGTACGTAAATCACGACCGAGTCTGCCACTTCACACGCGGCATCCCATGCATCCGAAAAAGCTTTTACCGAGTCTACCACTCCGTTTGGTTTTGCGCCAAAGCTCAGAACGTTAAGACTTGTTCTTGCGTCAGACTTACCAAAGTGGGACATAATGATTGTTGTAACGATGCTAAAGACCTGAACAAGGCTTAGAGAGAATGTCATATTTTGTGTTTCTTTTTTTTTAATGGAAGGATTTTATAAAGTTTAAGATTATTGTATTTTCTGATGAAAAAGTAGAAGTGTGCCACGTGTGTATTTATATAAGTTTGCTAGGGTCTTGGATAAAGAGAAGAAGGATTCTTTGTGGTTTAAGAATCAAAGTATGAAGCAAACGGCGGGCGTCACCATATTATATCTCTCAAGGTATTTGAAAACGAGTTGCTTGATTTCCAAGTAGTTTTTGGAGCCTCCGTACGTAACGTTGAATAATCATTCTATCTATTATTGTAAGTCGAGTAATTATCAAGTGATCTTGAGCTTTAGTCGCTTTTTATAATGGTAATTACATTAATAAATTTACAATCATGATCGTTAGTTAATTTAGTTATCATGTCATTTAAAATCAATGAAAATAGCCTTGAGTCCGCATTCCGATTTATAATTCATAAAACCTTCAACCTAAGCTATTTCCAGCCCCAAACCAAATTTTGATCAATAATTATGTCCTATAGATCAGATTTTGGTTTGAAACTAGAGATTGTTTAGGTTGGCAAATGAAAAAAATTACCAAAGTGTAATTCAGACTCAAAGCTATTTTTATTTAAATGACATTATAAACAAATGATATAACAGAAAAATCGATTAATGTTGAAGGATCATTTGATAGTTACTTGACATATAACAGAAAAATACATTATTTTTTTTAATAAATAAATAAATAATGCGAGATTTTAATAATTTATTAATTATAACGATATGAATTCATCAAATATACAAAATTTTAAAAGTTGGTTATGGTAAAAAGATTGACCATCATTTTCACTAATCATGTAATGGTATTGTTTTAGATGATATCAATTCTGTAAGCTTCATATGGATAAATTTTAAAGAATTTAGATGCATTATCTTGTGAAATAACATTCATAAATTAGAGATAGAATCTTTCTCGTATAAGTCAAACTCTTGATGTCTTGAACATAAACACAGTGCCACTACCATCCTTGATATCTATATGACATTGAAGACATAAGATACATGATATCATTTTTCTTGTGTACATACACATTTCTGGTAATGAACATCTTGTTTTAATGTATACTTTAAAAATGAATACGACGACTAGAAAAGCGTATATTTCAATTGTGTTTTAAAAGACATATTTTTGTACTAATTGTAAAGAATCGCTGAAAAAAAAAACCACTCTTTCAATTATGAATTTTAAGACATTACAACAAAACCGATCCACCGGTTTTGAAAGATAATCGGAAAATGATGCATACTAACGATCTGAATGGTTAGACACCACTTCATATCCTACTAATCAATGGGGATCGAAAAGTCTAGATAAGTTCTTATCACACATTCACGAAGCATATGGATGATTTAAATCATATTCATATGTAACTACAAGATGATATTGGTCGGAGACACCTGGCTCCAGTTGCGCATAACCATGCATGTGCAACACTGGGCAGAGGGTGTTTGGTTTCCTCAAGCAACCCCAAAATATGCTTTTTTGACTTGGCTCGGCATGCTTAATAGACTCTCCACTGGAGACAGAATGTTGAAGTGGAACCAGTCTGTTGACTCCTCTTGCTCGTTCTGCTCGGCACCTTTGGAAACTCGATCTCACATCTTTTTCCAATGCTCTTACTCGCATCAGATTTGGCATGCGCTCACCTCGGGGTTCCTTGGGGTTCACTCAACATCTGATTGGGAATCCATTAAGACCCTCTCCTCGAACTCAACCCTTGACAACAATCTCCGGCTGTTACTACGATGTTCTCTTCAGGTTGCCCTCCACTCCATTTGGCTTGAACGCAATAATCGTCGCCATGGTGAATCCCCTGTACCTGCCACTACCCTGCTTCAACGGATTGATCGAACCATCAGAAACAAGCTTCTGCTCCTTCAAGATTCGGGAAACCGTTCATCTAGGGAGGCTCTCACCCTATGGTCCACCACTAGAATCTAACTAATGTATGCTTTTCAACAAAGCTTAAACCCAGCTTACATTTGATGTAAAGAGAAAACGGCTTTTTTGATGAATAAAATTTTACATTCATTCAAAAAAAAAGATATTGGTCGGAGATGATAAAATAAAAAAAGACATATATTTCATCCTACATCTTGTGACCAAATGCTGTCATGATTCACAAAATGTATCTATATAAATACTAAGGGTACTTTTAAGAAAAATAGAAAATCAAGACAAAAATAAAGGAGAACTCATTTTGCTTTAGTAGTAGGTTATTAGATAACTCATCGGTCACGAAGAAAACAAAAATATATGTCGAATAACCATATATGTATATGGTGGTGATTCATGGAATAAAACTTTAATAAATTTCATATGGCTTGCAAAAATTCAACGATCATTGTTTAAGCTTATTGTATACTATTGGAAACTCCTTATTCGGTTTTTGTTCTTTTCAGTAGACCTATATATCATACATGCTTAGTGGAATATTAAGCATCGCATTGCTTATTAAAACAAAGAACAAAACTTATAAAATCATCGACCCAAAAATCCCTCGATTTGGCTTCTATTTCAACTCTCGCTCTGTAATCTGTATGACTTAATTACAAATTTAAATATCATATTATGTGTTCACATTAAGCATAATTGCTTATTGAGAGAGACTACTTGCTTACTTAGTACTTCATTTAAAGGTTGTTCACATTAAGCACAATTGTTTAAACTTACACAGCTATATAAAGTAAGAAAACGAAGGCACTAAAATTAAATTTCATCAAAAGAGTTTCGTTTACACGTACATAGTAGAAGTATCAGAATGCTTATTGAGAGAGAATTACCGAAGCAATAAGGTTACATTATACAAATACATTACTTATACAGAGAAATAATATAACACTTGGTAGACCATATCCCCTGCATAACATAATTAGCCTCTTAAAACAAAAAAAAACGTAAGAAGCTAATCTCATTTTTTCCTCTTTTCACACAAATTTTTCAATTAAAACACACGAAAACGAGTTACGAATTACTTTGGAGGTTTCGATTCTCCTTCTCTTGATCTCACTGTACACTTTGAATTGGATCTATGGACTGTGCAAGTTCCTTAGCTGCTCAACCACATCTAGAGTGTTGCTTAGTTGTTGATAATCGGAGCGATGGAGAGCGTTTATTTGTCCCGAGGATTTGGGTCTATCGTCATCATATTTTTTCTTTCCACGAGGGCAGTGACGCACACGGATTTTATGGTTTCTTGTCACAGTCGAGAACCTTCCATGTACTACTAGGACCAATATTACTTCCTCGTCTCTTGTGTCTTCACACCATGAATTCTGAGCAACACCATCCACGAATTCTTCTACCGTTGGGAAGTCTTCGAGATGGACTGAAACCTCGGCTATTTGGTTTGGCTTGATTGTTCCAGTTCCTGGGGATACCTGTTTAAGAAAACATAAATATTTAGTGAAATCGATTCCAAAGGATATTCTCAACTCAAGAACCACGACATGATATATGCAAAGGCAGACATATGAGGCTTAATGTTTACGAACTGAAACTTGTATGGCATTACTAAGGGGTTTTCATTCCTGAAAAACAAAACCAATCCGAACAAAAAACCTGACTCCAAAACCAAAGAGCCTTAATTGGGTTAGAACTTTATTATACAGCTGAATCTAAAACCACAGACCATACCAAATTTACACATACAAGATTATGTTTTACTTTGGCAACTATTTTCTAAAACCAAAAACCCAACAAAACCGAACCGAAACCCATATTCAACACCCCCGAGGCATTTAAACAACAACACACATCCTCTCTGCCCGATCTGATTAAGGCCAGATTGTACCATATCTGCAGCTATGATGTCTATCATTACGGTAACTACTTACGAGTTTAACTTTTTTGAGTTTTTAGAAATCAAAAGAACAAGCTCACGTTTCTGCTTAGTTACTTCTCTCGGACATGCCAGTTAAGTGTTGCTTCTTATAAAAACGAACAGTAAGACAGGACAGTGAGAATCTAGGCTGCAAGCGTAAAAGAACAACTAACCTCCAGCCACTGGGGAAACCCGAAAGAGCCTCTTGCTCGGTGATCGTGTGCCTGACCGTCCTCCTCAATCTTGGCTTGGCCTTCACAAATTATTTGAAAGAAAGCGATGTTCTTCTCACTCTTATTTGTAATACGCAGAATAGTTGAATCCTGATTTTGGAGAATTATATTATTAGTGCTGACAATTGTCTCTGGAACCTTGCTTAACTCTCCAAGCATGACCTTGATTTTCTTATTCGAGTTTATGATGTTTCCAAATTCTTGTCTCCTAACTGATTCATCGACCCTCGCAATCTTGACACTAAATACACAACGAACAGGCTTGTGGTCACTGTCTGTCACATCCATGCAGGCATCATACCTTACAAAAAAAAAAGAATCGTAAGTCTTAATCCTTTATCAATAAAAGGGTTATGACTATACTATAAAAGTTATAAAGTATCACATAAAATCATCATTTACTCAACTCTGTGTCTCACGGACTCTACACCTCAGTCTCTGAGATTATAAAGTAACATTAATGTCCGAGCAAAGAAGCATTTAAACTGATAAGAAAGAACATCTAATAAATGCCATGTTTCTTCGCCTTAGTGACTCATGTAAGATAGAAGTCATATACATTCTGTCGACACCTATTCCTTTTCTCTAAAACAAGTTAGTTTTACAAAGAAAAATGCAATTCACAAAATGTTCCGATTAGGAGTCATCATAGGCAGATTAAGCTTCAGAGAACATATGAATGGTTGGTGAATATTGCAATCGGAGTAGCAGAACTGAAGGAATAGGGAAAAAAAAACAGGAAGCTGATAATTTGATATAGCCATTTAGTTTAAGAAGCTACAACCCGTGAATCAGTTGAGGAATGACACACTCTTCAAAATCTACTGACCAAATAAAACCGATGTATTCGTAATGTGAACCTGCCTATATGTAACTAACAGGAAACTTACTGAGCATTTCCAAGGAAAAAGACAGGAGGCTTACTGTGATACAGAAGACACCACTGGACAATCCAAACTGCACTCAGCTCCCAAATGTTTCTTGTTATCGCGATATAGAATCCTGTCACACCAGGCAGGAATCCGCTTCTTTTCCCCTGAATCATATCCTGCAGAAACATAGCTTCAATCGTCAAATATGGTTTCAGCAACTAAATGCCCTTAAAATCCCAAAAACCCTGAGTATAGTAATCAGAGATCTAGCATCTTCCCAGTACAATTGACAAGAACCCCACGACCATATCACAGAACCCAGCAGAACTTGGCTCCCATCAGATGAAAGAAAAAGTGTGAATATATTTTTGAATGCTCTTAGGTAGATGCAAGAGTAACTTCATCTTATTTGTAGTATTTCTCAGAAGTACTTACAGAAATCCACACAACTTTTCATATTATGACCTTTGGGTTTTGGGCTACCTAGCTAGCAGAGAATACTTGGACGTTCACAATTCATAATGCTTTCAATTTTACTCTCTATTTTTTGGAGATTTATAACAGGGAATTGGTATCAATTTGAACACTACCAGATGCAACAAAGTGTAAGCAAGTCACTGACCTGCTAGACCAGCTTGGTGCCTTTCAAACTTGTATGTTGGAGGGAATTTAATAATTGCTTCACGCATCCCTTGAAAAACATTCCCAGCTTCCATTTCAGCATGGAGCTGATCTTTTTCTCTTAGCCAATCAAAGCACCTTTGCGAAATGAAATCCCTTGTTTCATCATAAGTTATATCATCCAAACGGTAATTAAAATCTCCAAGAAATATGACCATGTCTGCCTCGGATAATTCAGGCCTTGCTTCAACTGTGTTGACACCCACACCCTGTGAAAATACAGCTCTTAGACTTTTTAAATGAATTGCACATTAGTTTCTGAAAAAGAATAAGAGTAACTATACTAATCAAAGGAAATACATACATTGCCACCGCGAGGCACTGAAACACCAAATGAAGCAGTAGCTGCAATGGAGGAGACCAATAACAAGAGTGACCAATGAATAGGCAAAAAGTAATAAGCTGAGCAGGCAACACAGCATGATAGAAATAAATTTCGCAGCATACCAACTCCCGTATTGAGCGAAGTAGACTGCCGTGAGAAGGTCATTGTTCGATAAACATGGTCGAAGTCAGCATTTCGCCGGCTAACCGCTTCTAGATGTGCAGCAAAATGACAATTTACAAAGCACAGTACTCGATCATACATTCTGAGTCGCACACCTACAGCACCCTAATTTGAAGAAAAATAATTGTGCGATCATAATAGAGATAAAATGACAAAAATGGAAAAGGGGCAAGAACCATTTAAGTAAACATCAGATAATGTTTAAGATAATCCATTGTTTCACTTTTTTGACATCTTTCTTATTGTCGATAATATTTGTGATCAACTTTTACAAATATGGCGTCATACCTTATTGCCAATCGCTCGTCCAAAACCACAAGGAACCGCAGCAGCATCAACATCTCCCACATGAGGTTTAAGGTCATGTCTAACCCTGAGAAAATTATTTACTCTGTAAGAATTTATCATATTCATCCAGTACTCACAAAAAGGAAATTGGTAAGACATATTCCCCAGAGGGTAAGCATGCAGGATAAGTAACACCAAAATCATTACTCTTTCCATAGATTAAATAACAATCAAAGAAATCTGAGAACCAAGAGCAATATAACATGGAGTATGCTTCAACAAGACAACAATAAATATAATTTGTCACAAACTCACAATATGACAACTGATGCTCGCAATAATTGAACAGAAGAAGAGCTTCACTAAAAACAAAATACTAACCATACACAAATGAGTAACCCTGCCAGCTGCCTAGAGCCAACACGAACAAAAGATGATCCTTCATCCAAAGTTTTCCCGATCATATCCAGCCACCACTGACCAAGTGGACTACCCTCAAGTCCCACCTGCATTCGGGGAAATGGAGTAAACCTGAGGCGCAAATTCCAGATAGGCTCATAGCTTTTCAATTATAAGAATTAGCCCCCTAAAAATTTGTGACCAGAAAGAGAATGAAAAAAAGGATGGGTGTGTGTGTGTGTGTGCATGTGCACCTGCATGTTTTACTCGGGGAAGGCCTCGAGTATTACGCACAACAGAGACCAATCAATTAGGGGAGTTAATCCAAATATTTTCATGCTGTGCATTCTTTTCTAAAAGAAAGTCATTGTAGAACTTCAATGGCATTGATAGTGGCATATGCCTTAAGAAATACACTTTCCCTGCTTAATAGTAGGTAAAAGAAAGCTTACTGTTTCTTTTGCTGCAGACATTGCAAGAACTCCTGCTCCCATTTCAACTTCTTGCAGTCCAACAACAACAACCTCAACTCCAGTAGCAGCACAGCCTAGCCAAGATACAAGTGAGTCAGTCGATGCTCTCCCCTCTCCAACATTCCATGTGCCAGCTAATATTTTCAGATTCTCTATCCTTGAATACAAAAATTCTTTCCCAGCCAACTCAGCTCGCAATACATTGTCAAGGGGCCCTGGAGAAGTAACATTCCATCCACGAATGCCTCCATGATTTGCAAGGGTAAATAGATAACCACCCCCGATAGCCATTTTTATCACAGGACCACTATGAGCTACCCATCCTCCAAGGAGCTTTCCCTCGAGGTCCAATACCTGAACAGTGCCGTTGGAATAACCAACCCATATTCGAGAACAAAAAGTGAACATGCAGAGAATACCAGAGGACTGGTATGAGTACTCTTGCAAACAATTACCATTTCCATCCCATCGCATAAGTACACCATTTGAACTTCCTGTCCAAATCAGTCCATCAACTGATATGACAACAGCCTCAGTTTTCCTACTATCATCACAAAACCCCCCTTTTGTTGCAGCACGACGAACAGCATCAGCTGCTCCCATAAGGGCATTGCGAGACCTTTGAAAGAAACCAAGAGAAGATTGAGCTTTCTCTTTCTTTGAAGCAGTTATCTTCATCTTCCCCTCTTCTTCAGTCCCAAAATCAGGATATATAGAATTGTCAGTTCGCTCGAGCTGACCGTCAATACTGAATACTTTGATTAAATCCCTTGTGCGAGCATCCCTGCCATGGAACCAAAAAAAAAGAAGCACTAAGCTATACACATAAACTTAAACGGTGTGCCAGAAATTGAAAAACTAAGACGGTAATTGGCAAGCAATATTGTAGACAAAATTGAATAATTCCCATTAAGACTTTTTCGGATAGTCCTGGTATATTCTTGATGGTCAATCCGACTCAGAAAGGGTGATATATAAGAAAATCAGACAAAAATAAGTATCCACTTTACCACAAAGCAAATGTCAGGGGACTAGCACTCCATATTCTTGCCCTTTTATGATCAGATACGAGGACTGTAACATCTGCCGTTAATGTATTAGCAAATCCATTGGCCGAAACCTGGTTCCTAGGGTCAATATATGATCTTTCTACTGCTAACGCAGCCATGTGCCTCACTTCCATCTTCAAAGAAAGAGACTTCCCAAGAGCATCGTCCCAGGGCCAAACTTTAAGAGCACCTCCCTCCGACCCAGACCATATATCTCCTAGATAATTGATAACAAAAGCTGTGTTAAGATATCTCAAACTTTGACCAAAGAGAATGAAATAGAGATGTCAATAGCAATAGGCAGTTAAACGCTAAAGAAAAACATTTTTTTTCCTGAACAGGAAAGTAGCTACTGGACGCTGGAATGAAGAAAAAGAAATAATGTCCAGCGGCAAAGAAAGTAATTACAAGAAGGATTGTTTTGTGGCTCTACAAGCTATTTCTAATTTACAACTACTACTATTACATGATCACTCCAGCCATCTTGTCTGGTTGATTTAGAAAAGCCTATATATGTGTTAGTCAGTATAACAATCAGAAATTGGCAACCAAGACTACTTTGGTCCTCAACCCAAGACTTCCACAATAAGATACTCTGATGTCAACATCAGAGATCTTTCTCCTTTCACCTTTAAAAAGCTACTCGTAATAACAAAGATTCTAATAGCTAAACTGAGTAAACAAGTAAAATTTAAAAAAACTTACAATAAAAACACACTCACCATAAGCCGAGATGGCAATGGAGAGAACAGGACCACGATGAGCTTGCCACGACAAAGCTTCTTCAATACCATGATCAACTCTCAATCTCCAACATTTAATCCTCCCATCTCTATGCCCACTCCAAACTACTCTACTACCTTCATCACCAATCATACAAACAACCGCAGACCCAATCTCATTCCCCAAACTCTCCTTATACGGCGCCGTATCCTCTACCTCTAATCCTCTCCCACTTCCATACAATTCCCTAAACTCCCAAACTCTCAACGCACCGTCCTCACCTCCAGTCCATAATTGTCTCTGTGTACTTGTCATCGTCCTCAAAAACCTCCCAATTTGAGTTTCCCTAAGTGGATGAGGTCTCACATCAAGACTCGGCGGCCGACTCGGATGAACAGCCGACCTAATCGGAACCTTAAAGATCCCGGATTCACCACAATTACCAACAAACTCCGGTAAAGAATCAGACCTATCCGTACCATTCCTATCACCGATCCCGTCGGAATTACCGTCTTCGCTGAGTCTCCGGTCTAGAAATTGGATCATGTAATCGATTCGTTTGTTGCTGTCGTCAACGGAAGGCTGAGAGGAGTCCTCATCGTCGCCGGAGGAAGAAGAGGAGTAAGCTGAACGGTTGAAAAGCGTGGACGGAGTCGCGGCGGAGAAGGTAGATTCGTAAGGAGGTGCGAAGAAGGAGAAAACATCATCGTCTTGGTTGGTTTGACGATCTTCCATGAGTATGATTGACTTGAAGTTTTTACTTGGAGCAGAGAGACGACGAGTTTTTCGGTATTAAGCCTCTGAAGATATTTTATTTCTGAGGTTAAATCGAAGAAATGCTTGAAACGTGCTGTTTCAGACCTCTGGTTTTCTTTTTTTTTCTTTTTCTTTTTTTCTAGACGTTCAATATTTTATTTACTCTTTATGACAAATTTTATGCCAATAGTACAGTACAACTGTAAAAACTTTCCTGTCTGTTTTTTTTTTTTTTTTTTTTTTTTTTNCAATGTATGAGTGTCCCTAGAAGGGAACTCAGGCCCTAACAAAGCATTGAGATCATCCGAAAAAAGCACCTCCTGCTGCACCAAAACCCTAGAACTTGGCTCTGTTGCATTCGCATCACCAGTAGCAGGAAATAAATCCTTACACACCCTCTTGTCCACACCTTGTGCAAGAGCTGACAAAGATTCTACAGAAGAGTTACCAGTAACGACAGCCTCCTCAACATTAGGACCCAAAAAATCATCAAGCATCTTTTGCTCCTCTGCAGTAAAGGTAAGTCCCACAGCACTTGTGCTATGTTGAATCTGATCATTCTCCGAGATCGGAACCTGAGAGGTTGAAGCTGTTTCAGGGACCACAGGCACCGACTTTTTCTCAAACCGCGCCTCCACAGGAACTCCCCTCTTAGGGCCAACTGCTATGCTAATGCTCGATTCATTCATTTCTCCCTCTTTTTTTTTTTTTTTTTTTTTTTTCTTTCAACTTCAACTATTCATTATCCAAAATACAGACAATTCATGTTTACTTCAATACATCCAACTAGGCTTTGTCAAGTAAAGCTTAGAAGCATAATCCAAAAAGGTAATAGCTTCTCTTGCTACCCTATCCACCATTGCATTTCCTTCTTTTGGAATGTACTTGAATTTAACCTCTTCAAAACGGTGGAGCAATCCTTGAATATCTTGGAAGGGTTGATACTTAGCCAATGTTTGTGGCTACTCAAGAGATTGATAAGTGCTTGAGCATCCGATTCAAATACGACCTTGTTATAACTAAACCGGCTTAGAGTAAGAATCACCCATCTCATAGTCTTTATCTTCGGTAATGCTCTGGCCCCCACTGGTTTGGTTTTACCCATTGGTTTGGTGGTGGTCTCCAGTGTCAATTAATGCTTCTATCCACTCTCAGGGCTGCTACACGAGCTTCAGTTCCTTGTCGAATTTCTCATTCCTCACAATCCTCAACTGCTCTTCTCAGGACATCTAGAGTATTATATTCTCTTCCTTTATATACTAACTCATTTCTGTTTTTCCATATTCTCCAAAGTAACCGGGGCACTAGTTGAGCCCGCTTTTTTTACTGCATTTTCTCCTCTGCTAGTTTTATTACCCAGAAAAGATTAGTATATAGGGATTTTGTCCATTCACCACCCCATGGTCCCGGTATCGGGGAGATAGCCCACACCAATCTTGCATAAGTACATTTGAACAACAAATGATTCACTCTCTCCTTACACTCTGGGCATCTTGGGCATGCAGCTTCTCTTGACAGATGCATATAGGCTATATTTCCTGCAACTGATAGACAATTGCTTAAACATCTCCAGAGAAAGTGTTGTACCTTCGGGCTAGCTTGACTTTGCCAAAAAATTTCATAGATGGGGTTTAGGCTTGGTTGTAGAACCTCTTGGGGGCTATTCCTCTTGTGAATTATCTGAGTGAGAACCCAATACCCAGATTTAACAGTATATCTTCCATTCTTTGTGTAGTCCCAGGTGAAGTTATCCTTCATCTCTCTTCCCCCTAGACGGAGTTCCTCTAGGAATGCCATTTTAATGATGTCTCTTCTCCATTCTCTACCACTCCCATCTATTAGGTCGCTAACAGAGGCGATGGTGCTTTGATGCTGCAGAGAGATGATTTTTCCTTTTAGAATTCCACTTGTTGGCTTTGATCTGGTCCACCTATGTTTCCAGATATCTATACTTTCTCCATTTTCAATTACAGCTCTTGCACCTTGTTTCAAGAGCTCTTGTGACGCGTGAATACTTCTCCATGAAAATGAAGGTCTTGAGCCTAATGGAGCGTTCAGAGGGTCTGATTTGCAGAAATATCTGGCCTTAAACACTTTTGCCATCAGAGAATCCGGTCTCGTGAGCATTCTCCATAATTGTTTCCCCAGCAGAGCTAAGTTAAACGCCTCTAGATCTTTAAATCCTATTCCTCCTTCATTCTTGGGTCGGCATAATTGCTCCCAGTTTTTCTAGTGCATCCCTCTCGTGTCTTGTTTGTTTCTCCACCTAAAGCCAGCTAATACAGACACAATCTGCTTACAAACCGCTTTAGGGAGGAGGAAACAGTTCATTGTGACCGTTGGGAAAGCCATCACCACTGCTTTTAACAATACTTCTTTACCTCCTTGGGATAGCAGGTTGTTCTGCCAACCATTAACTTTCTGATTCAACCTCTCTTTTAGAAATCTAAGTGTTAAAACCTTAGACCCATCGAAAGATTCAGGTAGTCCGAGGTGAAACCCTTCTCCCCCTTCTTGGCTAATCCCCAACTTCTTCTTTATCATCTCTCGGTTCTCCATTGGGATTAACTTACCAAAGTAAACACTTGATTTTCGATAGTTCACCCTTTGACATGATGCCAGGCTATACTCCTCTATTATTCTAACAATGTGATTCAGCTCTTCCTCATCATGTTTGCAGTTGAACATACTGTCATCAGCGAATAGGAGGTGAGAGACTGGAGAAGCTGACCTGACAACCTTTAACCCTGTGATTTGCTTCTTATCTTCTGCTTCCTGTAGCATTCTTACCAAGATCTCCGTGCAAATCACAAAAAGGTAGGGTGATAGGGGGTGTCCCTGACGTATTCCTCTTGATGGGGTGATCTCCCCATGAGGGGTGCCGTTTATCAGTACTTGATATCTTACTGACTTAACACACTGCATTAGCAGGTTTATCCATTCTTCTGCGAAACCCAAAGTCTTTAATCCTTCCTTAAGGAATGACCACTCCACACG
This sequence comes from Camelina sativa, assembly GCF_000633955.1. Classification (NCBI taxonomy): domain Eukaryota; kingdom Viridiplantae; phylum Streptophyta; class Magnoliopsida; order Brassicales; family Brassicaceae; genus Camelina; species Camelina sativa. Next base: position 24,759,819 of record NC_025689.1, read on the forward strand.
ATCATAGGCCTTGGAGATATCAGTTTTGACTGCAATAAACTCCTCTACGCTTGAGTTAGACGAGTTCAAGGCGTGTAGGAGCTCGTGAGCCACCAAGATATTATCCGTAATCAGCCTTCCCTCTACAAATGCAGCATGATTTTTTGATATTACATGGAGAACCTTCTTCAGCCTCTTTGCAAGCATCTTAGCAATTATCTTATACACAACATTGCATAGACTGATAGGTCAATACTCTGATAATCTCACTGATTTCAGCTTTTTCGGGGTCATACATATGTTAGTTCTGTTTAACTCTTTCTCTATAATTCTTGTTTCAAAGAACTTCTGAACCATTTCAGCAATGCTGTCCCCAAGGCAATCCCAAAACTGTTGGTAGAAATGCCCTGTTAATCCATCTAGAACTGGACTCTTCCTAGGATTTATATCAAATGTTGCTCTTTTTACTTCCTCTTTCGAAAATGGGCCTAGCAACATCTGATTCATCTCCAGACTAACTCTCTTCCTCCCTTGTGTCGAGATCTCAACCTGGTACCCAACATCTTCTGAGGTGAACAGTCTCTTAAAATACGCTTCTGCTACCATCCCTAGGTCTTTTTCTGCAGACCACTCCTTTTCTGTATCATCTAGGAGGCATCTGATCTTGTTTTGTGCTCTTCTAGATTTAGTTTTGGCATGGAAATATTTGGTGTTTTTGTCTCCTCCTTGGATCCAATATGCTCTACTCGTTTGTTTCCATAATAATTCTTCATTTCTATACTCTTCATTAAGAGTTTGTTTTAATAGTTTTATCTCCTCTGGTCTGAAAGGGGTGGACTGGGTTGCCAAATCAATTTGATGATGCAGCTCTTGGATCCGTCTTCTGGAATTTGGTTTTGTTGCTCGCTTCCATCTAGAGATTTACTTTCTGCATTCAGCTAACCTTTCTGCATTCAGCTAACCTTTCTGCAATTGGTTTATAACCATTTGATGATCCCTGCATCCAGAAGCCTGCAACCATCTCCTTGAAACCCTCCCTTACAACCCATCTTTGGTCATACTTGAAATTTGCACGTGGCTTCCAATGTATTCCAATCAAATTGGTGATGAGTGGACTGTGATCATAACTCACTTTCTGTAAATACATAGCTTTATCCTGAGGGAAAAGCTCTGACCATTCTTGATTTGCAACAGTTCTGTCCAACCTACACTAAACTAACTCATCATTTCTATTCCCATACAAGGAGAACTGGTATCCAGCATGTCTCACTTCCCATAATCCACAAGCATTCAACATTTGTCTAAAGTCTCTGCACTCAGCATCTTGTCGTTTTGGTCCTCCGGTCTTCTCTGAGGGATCCACCAGTTCACTGAAATCACCAGTCATCATCCAAGGTCCTCTTCTACTTACTCCAATTCTTGATAATCTTTCCCACACCTTTCCTCTTTCACTTCTAACTGGATATACACACGTCAAATAGAACTATTTATCCTGCCATCTAGGGATGTTAAAAGTGGGTAAAAACCGAGTGGGTACCCGAAACCTGTATAAAATGTAGAGTTTTCGGACCTGTTTTTTAGTCAGAAAAAAATGGGTAAAAAACGGGCGGGTACCCGAAATATAATGGTCTTACATGGGTTTACCCTATAAGATTATGGGTACCCATCGGGTTTTTTTTCTTAAATTTTTTTCTCAAAACGACACCGTTTCACATAACCCTACTCTAACTGCTTCTACTCGATCAGAGAGATAGAGACCATTGTGTTCTCGTCGGCGGTCCAACAAAGAGGCGAAGTTATGATCAGAGCTTCAGGTCCTCTCTGTCTATGATCAGAGTCAGAGATTCACAATAACCCTCTCTCGTGACCCTCTCATCACCTCCGCATCAGGTCCCTTTCCGGCGTTAAGCTCTGTTTCAACTTGGGTTCTTAGTTCTTAGTTCTCATCATCTCCGCATCAGGTCCCTTTCCGGCGTTAAGGAAGCAGGTACGACTCTTTGATTTTTCATTTTCTGGATTGGTTTTAAATTACAGCCTTTGATTTAGGGTGTAATCAATTTGTTTGTTCACAATCATTAGAGACAATGGCAGCTTTAAATGCTGAGCATGAATATCATGCAATGAATGAAGATGGTCAAGAGGCTGAAACTCAAGGAGGAGCACATAGTGAAACGCAGCCTACTCAAGAGACTACTACTGACCAAACGGTATTTAACTCTAATAAACGCTTAAAGTCTGATTGTTGGAAAGAGTTTATACCAGTAGCAGGACTAGAAACAGATGGTAAACATAGAGGTCATTGCATTCACTGTAATAAGAAGATGATTGTAGAAACTAGTCAAGGAACATCATCTGTTAAGCGTCATTTAGCTATTTGTCCAAAGAGACCTCCAGGGGTGAGTGAAGCAAGTGAGTATGATCAGAAAGTAGATCGTGAAATGGTTACTGAAATTATTGTATACCATGATATGCCTTTCCGTTATGTTGAATATGAGAAAGTGAGAGCTAGAGATAAGTATTTGAATCCAAACTGTCAGCCTATATGTAGACAAACTGCTGGGAATGATGTGTTTAGGAGGTATGAATTGGAAAAAGAAAAGGTGAAAAAGATTTTTGCAGGATTCAAAAGAAGAGTATGTTGTACAGCAGATTTGTGGACAGCTCGTGGCACTCTCACTGGCTATATTTGCTTGACCGCCCATTATGTTGATGATGAGTGGAGGTTGAACAGCAAGATTCTAGCATTCTGTGAAATGAAACCTCCACATACAGGTGAAGAATTAGCTAATAAAATTCTTAGTTGCTTGAAGGAGTGGGGTTTAGAGAAGATATCTCTTTAACTTTGGATAATGCTAAGAATAATGACATTATGCAAAACATCCTTAAGCATTGTCTTCAGATGATGAGTGGTATTGGATTGTTGTGTGATGGGAAGTTATTTCCATGTGAGATGTTGTGCTCATGTGTTGAATCTTATTGTGCAAGAAGGTTTATCAGTAGCTACTGATCTTTTGAAATATATTAGAGAGAGTGTTAGGTTTGTCAAATTCTTTACTTCTAGGAGAGAAGCATTTGCAGCATGTATTGAGAGTGTAGGGATTAGAAGTGGTGCTGGATTATCTCTAGATGTCCTTACACGCTGGAACTCAACATATGATATGCTTGCCAGAGCTTTAAAGTTCCGCAAGGCAATTGTTAGTCTAAAAGAATGTGACAGAAACTACAAGTCATCGCCTTCCAAGGATGAGTGGGACCGTGGAGAGAAAATTTGTGACTTCTTGAAGCCATTTAGTACCATCACTACTTATTTCTCAGATGTCAATATCCTACATCGAATGTGTATTTTCTGCAAGTTTGGAAAATTGAGCGTCTTTTGAAGACCTATGCAGTTTGTGGTGATTTTAGAGTAGAAGAGATGGCTAGGAAGATGCAGTTGAAGTTTGATAAATATTGGGATCAGTACAGTATCATTCTAGCTATGGGAGCTATCTTAGATCCACGGTTAAGGTGCAAATTCTTCAATCAGCTTTTGATAAAGTGGATCCGAGTACTTCTGAAGAAAAGGTTAAGGTTGTTGTGAAGAATTTAGAGAATCTTTACAAAGAACACAGAGAAAAGGTTTGGACTTCTTCAACTTTCTCAACAACACAAACTCCGGTTGATCTTCTTAATGAATCACCACTAGAGGATGATCCAAATTATGTAAGTATTTTTCTCCATTTATTTAGCGTCTTCTTAATGAATCACCACTTGATCTTCTTAATATCTAATTAGTGTCTCTTTAATGCAGGATGTGTTTGAGCTTGAGAGGAGCATACAAGCTGGTTCTGACAACACAAAGTCGAATTTGCAAAATTATTTGGAAGATCCAAGGCTAGATTTGAGGTCTTTTACAGATATGGAGGTTTTGAGCTATTGGAAAGGCAACGGGCAACACTATGGTGATTTGGCTTCTCTAGCTTGTGATGTTCTTAGTATTCCAATTACCACAATGGCAGCAGAGTCGCCATTTAGCATTGGAGGTCATGTATTGTGTTGATGTTTATATATTTCACCTTGTTTTCCCTTAGTTTATTCACATCTTTTGCATCTTTTCCTATCCATTTAGTCCATTATTGTGTAGCTTTAGCACTAATCATGCATTATAGTTTAGATGCATTGCATTTGCATCTTTTCATGCATATTCAGGTGATTTTGGAGCTTAAGGAGCTTGGAAGCAATACTGAGGAGAA
>NC_025689.1:24765278-24773616 GCF_000633955.1 Camelina sativa
CTACACTCGGTCGAGTGCTTGCTCGAGTTCATCCCCAGAACTCTTGTTTATGATTTGTGATTGTTCTGTTTCATTCCTATTTGCATTTCTGTTTCATCTACTCATTGTCCTGTTCATTATTGTCTTGCATTAGATCATCATAGTAGTTTCTATTTCTGTTCTAGCTTCATATAGTCATAATCATTCTGTTCCATTCACATCTAGTTCTTAGTTCTTGTAGTTTTACTTTCTGCATCTTTACATTTTCATCTTAGGATTGTAGTGACAAACAATCTTTGCATTTGGCTTAACTTAGATTCATATACATATCTTAATTGTTCACAAACACTCATCCATCTATCCATTCATATCTCACCATTGCATACATTCATATCATTCATTCATCACCCACATAAAAAAAAGCTTGTTTCATGTGTCCTTACAGAAACCGCCTCCTTCCAAAAAATGTACAAGCTTTGCTATGTACTCGAAACTGGTTACGTGGTTTTGCTGAGTTAGAAGGTTAAAACATAATCCATATTTTTTTAAAATTATTTTCTATTGTTTTGTTGATTTATATTTTCAAATTACAGGTGACATTGAAGAAAACTTTGATGATGGAGCTGAGTGTACTACATCGGTGGCAAGTAGCTCAGGAGTATGAACCTTTTATGTGTTTATGTTTGATTGTTGTTGCCTTGTGAGTTAAACATTTTATGTATTTAACGTTGCTGAACCTTTTATGTATTTAATCTTTGTTTTTGGTTTTTGCTTAATCTAATTAGATATTATTTTGAAAATTGTCACAGATATAATAAAATACACAAAATACATAATAAAATCATATTTGTATACATAATACATAATATAAATACACAATGTAAAATGCAAAATACACCACATGAGACAAAACAATTTGGGTACCCACGGGTTTACCCACAAGAGTTAATACCCGTTCGGGTTTATCCACTAGACCTAAAACTCGTTCGGGTTTTTTGAATCTGGGTTTTATTTGGGCGGGTTTTTTCCGGGTTTTGGCCGGGCCGGGTTTTTTCACCCATTTTAACATCCCTATTGCCATCTGATCTGTAAATCAATAATCCTTTTGTTGGACTGGATGATCTTCACATAAACTTCTTCTTTCCACATTACTACCAATCCTCCACTCTTGCCTACAGGTTCCACTGTATGTAAATCATAGTAACCCAAGTGACCCACCACATTCTCTAAATAGCTTCTTTTGTTTTTGGTCTCGCAAAGGAATAATGCCTCTGGGAAATACTAACCACATATTTCCCTTAGGTGTCAAACTGTCGGGGTATTCCCCACCCCTGACAGTTCCAGCTCAATACTCTCATATTGACTTCGAAGGGTTGGAATATCCATCAACCCTTCTTTCAATTTTGTTCCTATCTCTCGATCAAGAATCTGAAGTGAGAGAGTCGGACCTGTTGCTACGCAACTCGCAGAATGACTCGATAACTGAGCTGCTCCTGAAGCAGAATGATCAGATTGAGATTGCTTCCCTTGGTAGTTCAGGTCAGAATTTGAAGATTGAGTTACCAATCTCTCGAACACTGATGGGGATTGCTTCTTCTTCTCAGTTGATGAAACATGCTCCTGCCCTTGTAACTTTTCCCTGCTATTGCCCAATCTTTCAAACACAGATGTGAATGACTTGACTTCTCAGTAGAAGCTATTTTCATCTTCTTAGATTGTCGAGCTCCTCCACTGTCACTCACTCTCCTTCTTTTACTCGGTGTAAAAATGGAGTCTCCTGAGCTCTTTGATTCTCCTTCTATAGAATGTTTCTCTTCGGGCCTCTCTTTAATCCTCCATTACAAATGCGCTTGAGAGCCAACTCTTCTATCACCATGCTTCTCCCATTGAAGCATGTCTTTAATATTACTTCTCCTCCTTGGTTGCTCACCCTGAATAGGCATGGAGACCGCTTATCTGGCTGGTCCCTCCTTCTGTGTTAGCTCCTTTTCCCCTTTTATTCCTTTCCCCTTGATTATTCGACTATCTTTTTTGCTCCCTTTTCTGCCCCCCTTCATCGGTTCCGGTTCTTTCAATTGAAAAGGGCAGTGTGCTTGATCATGGGTCATCCTCCAGCACTCAAAGCAAACATTCAGAAGCTTTTCGTACTTGAGCTATAACCAATCCGTTTCCCCCGACTTAAAAGTAGCAGACTTTATGAACTAAAGAGGCTCATCTGCTTTTATCCAAGCTCTTGCTCGAACATACTCTAGGGACGTAGAATTTCTTGCGTGCAGTTCTATCGCTTCTACTTTTGCAAAGGGTTCGATAATGCTTTCCACGGTTTGCTTCTTCAGTAGATGGATCAGGATGTTTCTAATACGTATCCAAAATAGGATTCTATTTAGAAACTCTGGACCTGGGTTAGGCTTCCATTGGTCAACCGTGACAATCCATCCATTGACGAACCATGGTCCTCTGTATAAGACATGAGACAGATCTCACTCACTTTCGAAGATAAATTGGACTCGGTCTTCTCCTACCCCTCGCCCATGGACTCTGTCTTCCATTCCCCATATAGATGGAAGGGCTTTTACCAGTCCTCCGACCTTGTGAGCCGCTGGGTTGAGACATCTAACAATCACGCTTTTAGAGTTCTCTTCTATCAGGTCTTCGTTCTCCAGCTCAGGGATTTCCACCGGATCTCCTTCACCAAGTCGGTTCCTTTCCCTTAGTTGTTCCATAAGGGATGACTCCTTTTTTCTTGGGCGATGAGTTCGAATCTCAACACCCAAATAGCTCCTCACTAATCTGGGTTCTCAATTCTAATCTGCCTACCCGAAGTTGCCCAGTACTCTTTAAGAACCAACAAATCGATCTTGAGTTCGCCAGAAGAAATCTGGGTTACGACTTATAGATCTAAGAATCTTCTTTTACGCAGTCACTGTACAGACGGAACCCTAGAAATCGCCTCCATGAACTCTTGATAAAGAGCATATTCTCATAAAAGGACAACTTTCCTGTCTGATTTATTTTTAAATTTATGACTGTAAGGATATTTATAAACAAAAATACTTAAAAAAAACTTATAAACAAAATAATTAAATTTCTAAAAAAGTACTTAAAAATTAATGTGAATATTTTGTTTGAGTAATTTTTTAATTTTAAAAAGTAAAATTCGATTTTAATGAAAAGAAGTGTATGTATAACTTCCCACATCGGCTAAAAAATTTTAGACAATAGTTCAAAGCTATTATACATAGAATAATATGCTTCCAACTATGAATAAGTCAGAAGCTTGATTTATCACGCATCCAAATTCAAAATTTTATTCAATTAATCCAGTTCTCTACTTGAGCAAAATTAAAATTTGTAAAAAATGTCAAAATGTTATAATATATAAACTTTTAAAAAAATTTAAGTATTATAAATACTAAAACTTTTAAAAGTTTTACAATATTATAATTTTAAAATTTTATAAACTTTAAAATATTATAAAGATTGAAACTTTTAACTAATCTTTTATTCGATTGAGGGTTTTATCCAAAATGGTACTTATAATACTCAATGTAGATATTAGCTAGATGACTTCTTACCAGAAGATTAAGATATCTTTGCATATAATGCTTCTCTTTAGAAATAAGTTATGTTCTACACGCTGTAGAAAGTCAAAACAGTATCAAGATGTGTTTGTAACAATTTCATAATGCCTACATATATGATGTATACTTAGTGATAACTGTTTTTGTGGTTTGAAAGATGAAACTATATTCCATGATTTTTACTTGCCCTTTGGTGAATCAAGTTTGGATGTTCTCGAACATTCTTTATATGAAACAAATGACTCGGAATCCCTACTCATATGAAAGAAAACTTTTCATGAATTCTTGCAAATATTGAAAATCAAGAACGCTCTTGTCTTTTTTTTTAAAAAGATTATGATATCTCTATATTGGTGAAGAAAGCTCGAGCCTCGAGAGATAGAACAATTGATTTTAGCGAACTATGATGTTTAAGGTTCTATGACTATAACTTTTCCAATTCAGCAATTCAACCTTGAATCTTGGTGATGTGATCGCAGGACGCGACCTCAGCCAAGAAAACCAAGACACGCCGGACGCGACCGAGACGCCTGACCAGGACGCATCGGACGCGACCAGGACAACCTCTTCAAACGTGGCCAAGGCTCCAACGATCCTTCCCGGAGCCACCACACGTTCCAAGAGCTCAGCAAAGGCGGCCAAACAACGGCTCAACCTATTTGTCCGAACCTACGTCCAACACCAGCCACCCAACGAAGACTCCGAAGGCTCAGTCCGCTTAGTCTTCACTCTTACCCAAGAGTGAAGACGGTCAAGTCGTTAAGCGAGGAAGTGTACTCTTTTTCCTCACTCCGGGTTTGTCCCAATGGGTTTACCGGAGGAGGTTTTAACGAGGCATGGAGCTAAACGCAAAACGCCTAAAGGCTAAGTTGCTTCACGCGCAAGGCCAAGGCGGTTATCTCTCTTTCCCTCTTATTTTTGGTTTAATTTTGAACTTGAGAATATTCTCTTTTGATCCTATGTTTGTGAACGTTGGAGAGTGTTTGTGGCTAAGCGTGTTAGTCAAAAGGTGGCGATGTGTTCTCTTTGTAAAGGGGACACGTCAAAAGGACGATGTGCGGATCAAGATGAATCCGCGTGTCCTTAAGCTCCTATCTAGACCTAGCTATTTAAACTCTCTTTAAGNAAACATTTTATGTATTTAACGTTGCTGAACCTTTTATGTATTTAATCTTTGTTTTTGGTTTTTGCTTAATCTAATTAGATATTATTTTGAAAATTGTCACAGATATAATAAAATACACAAAATACATAATAAAATCATATTTGTATACATAATACATAATATAAATACACAATGTAAAATGCAAAATACACCACATGAGACAAAACAATTTGGGTACCCACGGGTTTACCCACAAGAGTTAATACCCGTTCGGGTTTATCCACTAGACCTAAAACTCGTTCGGGTTTTTTGAATCTGGGTTTTATTTGGGCGGGTTTTTTCCGGGTTTTGGCCGGGCCGGGTTTTTTCACCCATTTTAACATCCCTATTGCCATCTGATCTGTAAATCAATAATCCTTTTGTTGGACTGGATGATCTTCACATAAACTTCTTCTTTCCACATTACTACCAATCCTCCACTCTTGCCTACAGGTTCCACTGTATGTAAATCATAGTAACCCAAGTGACCCACCACATTCTCTAAATAGCTTCTTTTGTTTTTGGTCTCGCAAAGGAATAATGCCTCTGGGAAATACTAACCACATATTTCCCTTAGGTGTCAAACTGTCGGGGTATTCCCCACCCCTGACAGTTCCAGCTCAATACTCTCATATTGACTTCGAAGGGTTGGAATATCCATCAACCCTTCTTTCAATTTTGTTCCTATCTCTCGATCAAGAATCTGAAGTGAGAGAGTCGGACCTGTTGCTACGCAACTCGCAGAATGACTCGATAACTGAGCTGCTCCTGAAGCAGAATGATCAGATTGAGATTGCTTCCCTTGGTAGTTCAGGTCAGAATTTGAAGATTGAGTTACCAATCTCTCGAACACTGATGGGGATTGCTTCTTCTTCTCAGTTGATGAAACATGCTCCTGCCCTTGTAACTTTTCCCTGCTATTGCCCAATCTTTCAAACACAGATGTGAATGACTTGACTTCTCAGTAGAAGCTATTTTCATCTTCTTAGATTGTCGAGCTCCTCCACTGTCACTCACTCTCCTTCTTTTACTCGGTGTAAAAATGGAGTCTCCTGAGCTCTTTGATTCTCCTTCTATAGAATGTTTCTCTTCGGGCCTCTCTTTAATCCTCCATTACAAATGCGCTTGAGAGCCAACTCTTCTATCACCATGCTTCTCCCATTGAAGCATGTCTTTAATATTACTTCTCCTCCTTGGTTGCTCACCCTGAATAGGCATGGAGACCGCTTATCTGGCTGGTCCCTCCTTCTGTGTTAGCTCCTTTTCCCCTTTTATTCCTTTCCCCTTGATTATTCGACTATCTTTTTTGCTCCCTTTTCTGCCCCCCTTCATCGGTTCCGGTTCTTTCAATTGAAAAGGGCAGTGTGCTTGATCATGGGTCATCCTCCAGCACTCAAAGCAAACATTCAGAAGCTTTTCGTACTTGAGCTATAACCAATCCGTTTCCCCCGACTTAAAAGTAGCAGACTTTATGAACTAAAGAGGCTCATCTGCTTTTATCCAAGCTCTTGCTCGAACATACTCTAGGGACGTAGAATTTCTTGCGTGCAGTTCTATCGCTTCTACTTTTGCAAAGGGTTCGATAATGCTTTCCACGGTTTGCTTCTTCAGTAGATGGATCAGGATGTTTCTAATACGTATCCAAAATAGGATTCTATTTAGAAACTCTGGACCTGGGTTAGGCTTCCATTGGTCAACCGTGACAATCCATCCATTGACGAACCATGGTCCTCTGTATAAGACATGAGACAGATCTCACTCACTTTCGAAGATAAATTGGACTCGGTCTTCTCCTACCCCTCGCCCATGGACTCTGTCTTCCATTCCCCATATAGATGGAAGGGCTTTTACCAGTCCTCCGACCTTGTGAGCCGCTGGGTTGAGACATCTAACAATCACGCTTTTAGAGTTCTCTTCTATCAGGTCTTCGTTCTCCAGCTCAGGGATTTCCACCGGATCTCCTTCACCAAGTCGGTTCCTTTCCCTTAGTTGTTCCATAAGGGATGACTCCTTTTTTCTTGGGCGATGAGTTCGAATCTCAACACCCAAATAGCTCCTCACTAATCTGGGTTCTCAATTCTAATCTGCCTACCCGAAGTTGCCCAGTACTCTTTAAGAACCAACAAATCGATCTTGAGTTCGCCAGAAGAAATCTGGGTTACGACTTATAGATCTAAGAATCTTCTTTTACGCAGTCACTGTACAGACGGAACCCTAGAAATCGCCTCCATGAACTCTTGATAAAGAGCATATTCTCATAAAAGGACAACTTTCCTGTCTGATTTATTTTTAAATTTATGACTGTAAGGATATTTATAAACAAAAATACTTAAAAAAAACTTATAAACAAAATAATTAAATTTCTAAAAAAGTACTTAAAAATTAATGTGAATATTTTGTTTGAGTAATTTTTTAATTTTAAAAAGTAAAATTCGATTTTAATGAAAAGAAGTGTATGTATAACTTCCCACATCGGCTAAAAAATTTTAGACAATAGTTCAAAGCTATTATACATAGAATAATATGCTTCCAACTATGAATAAGTCAGAAGCTTGATTTATCACGCATCCAAATTCAAAATTTTATTCAATTAATCCAGTTCTCTACTTGAGCAAAATTAAAATTTGTAAAAAATGTCAAAATGTTATAATATATAAACTTTTAAAAAAATTTAAGTATTATAAATACTAAAACTTTTAAAAGTTTTACAATATTATAATTTTAAAATTTTATAAACTTTAAAATATTATAAAGATTGAAACTTTTAACTAATCTTTTATTCGATTGAGGGTTTTATCCAAAATGGTACTTATAATACTCAATGTAGATATTAGCTAGATGACTTCTTACCAGAAGATTAAGATATCTTTGCATATAATGCTTCTCTTTAGAAATAAGTTATGTTCTACACGCTGTAGAAAGTCAAAACAGTATCAAGATGTGTTTGTAACAATTTCATAATGCCTACATATATGATGTATACTTAGTGATAACTGTTTTTGTGGTTTGAAAGATGAAACTATATTCCATGATTTTTACTTGCCCTTTGGTGAATCAAGTTTGGATGTTCTCGAACATTCTTTATATGAAACAAATGACTCGGAATCCCTACTCATATGAAAGAAAACTTTTCATGAATTCTTGCAAATATTGAAAATCAAGAACGCTCTTGTCTTTTTTTTTAAAAAGATTATGATATCTCTATATTGGTGAAGAAAGCTCGAGCCTCGAGAGATAGAACAATTGATTTTAGCGAACTATGATGTTTAAGGTTCTATGACTATAACTTTTCCAATTCAGCAATTCAACCTTGAATCTTGGTGATGTGATCGCAGGACGCGACCTCAGCCAAGAAAACCAAGACACGCCGGACGCGACCGAGACGCCTGACCAGGACGCATCGGACGCGACCAGGACAACCTCTTCAAACGTGGCCAAGGCTCCAACGATCCTTCCCGGAGCCACCACACGTTCCAAGAGCTCAGCAAAGGCGGCCAAACAACGGCTCAACCTATTTGTCCGAACCTACGTCCAACACCAGCCACCCAACGAAGACTCCGAAGNGGACGCATCGGACGCGACCAGGACAACCTCTTCAAACGTGGCCAAGGCTCCAACGATCCTTCCCGGAGCC
>NC_025689.1:24773716-24785368 GCF_000633955.1 Camelina sativa
TAACAAATCTGTTTGGTGCTTCTAAGCAATGTTTTCTTGGTTTTAGCATCTTCTGGGATAAAATGGGTATAAGTGCCTTTTAAACTCTCCACATACATCTCAAACTCTTATAATTAGTCAGTTGCATTGGATTATGACACATTTTAGCCCCAGAAACACTAACATAGCTGTTTACAGCTTCTAAGCAATGTTTTTATGGTTTTAGCCTGTTTGGGGAAAAATTGTTTATAAGTGACTTTTAAACTCTCGACATCTATCTCAAACTCTTATAATTAGTTAGTTGCATTGGATTAAGACACATTTTAACCCCAGACACACTAGCAAAGCTGTTTAGTGCTTCTAAGCAATGTTTTCTTGGTTTTAGCCTGTTTTGGGACAAAATGGGTATAAGTGGCTTTTAAACTCTCCAAATACATCTCAAACTCTTATAATTAGTTAGTTGCATTGGATTAAGACACATTTTAACCCCAGACACACTAGCAAAGCTGTTTAGTGCTTCTAAGCAATGTTTTCTTGGTTTTAGCCTGTTTTGGGACAAAATGGGTATAAGTGGCTTTTAAACTCTCCAAATACATCTCAAACTCTTATAATTAGTTAGTTGCATTGGATTAAGACACATTTTAACCCCAGACACACTAGCAAAGCTGTTTAGTGCTTCTAAGCAATGTTTTCTTGGTTTTAGCCTGTTTTGGGACAAAATGGGTATAAGTGGCTTTGAAACTCTCCACATCCATCTAAAACTCTTATAATTAGTTAGTTGCATTGGATTAAGACAGATTTTAGCCCCATAAACACTAACAAAGGTGTTTAGTGCTTCTAAGCAATGTTTTCTTGGTTTTAGCCTGTTTTGGGACAAAATGGGTAAAAGTGGCTTTTAAACACTCCACATCCATCTCAAACTCTTATAACTGGTCAGTTACATTGGATTAAGACACATTTTAACCCCAGAAACACTAACAAAGCTGTTTGGTGCATGTAAGCAATGTTTTCTTGGTTTTATCCTCTTTTGGGATAAAATGGGTATAAGTGGCTTTTAAACTCTCGACATCCATCTCAAACTCTTATAACTGGTCAGTTACATTGGATTAAGACACATTTTAACCCCAGAAACACTAACAAAGCTGTTTGGTGCATGTAAGCAATGTTTTCTTGGTTTTATCCTCTTTTGGGATAAAATGGGTATAAGTGGCTTTTAAACTATCCACATCTATCTCAAACTCTTATAATTAGTTAGTTGCATTGGATTAAGACACATTTTAACCCCAGAAACACTATTCTAGAGGCTTGGTTGTTTGATTTATGCTGCTGTTAGGTTACTAGAATTGAATGTTGTGGTCTAGAACGGTTGTTTAGGTTGCTGATTCATTGTTTTATGACTTGGTTTATGTTATTTGGTATTTGATGGTTAGATGTTATTGAATTATTAATTTGGTTATTTAATTCATTGATTTAATGTTTGGTTAATTTCTGCTGTTTGGTTAGAATGTGGTTAGGAGGTTACTGAGTATGGGATCACTAGATTATTATTACTATTATTATTCTTATTATTATTATTATTATTATTATTATTATTATTATTATTATTATTATTATTATTATTATTATTATTATTATTATTATTATATTAAAAAACGGGTTGGATCGTTTCAGTTTGCTATTAGAGCCCTTACGATTCTAGGTACTGGTTCACTAGGTTTCTTCAGTTGGTGTTTGGGATTACATGCGTTGATTGATTATGTGAGTTAGTCAATTGTTTGTGGCATGGGGTCCTAGAACAACCTCTTTGAGCCTTCAATGTGATTCCACAGTAAGTTTTGTTTTATGTTTGGTTTGGATTGCTTGCTTAGCCTTCTGTCCATGGTAGTAAATATGGTTAGAGATGGTGTTGATGCTGGTCGTGCACGCGGACGTGGTCGTGGTAGGGGCTGAGGCACATCGGTTAGTGACATTGTGGATTAGAGTGTGACAACAAAGAGCTTCGGCGAGTTGCATGCATTCTAGGAGGGGTCCATGAGTGTGGCCAGTGGAGGTGCCGAGGACCGTTGGCGCCGAGGGAGTCGGTGTGGGCAGTGTCGGTGCCGGGTTGGCGGGTGATACTGGAGTTTTGGGTGCGGGAGTTCCAATGGGTGGAGCCCATGGTGGAGGTGTTGACCTGGCGGGCTTGTTGGCGCAGCTGTTGGAGCGGTTGTCGGGAGTTGTACCGACACAGGCTCCAGTGGTGCCGCCTATAGTGGCGGAGGTGCATAAGCTATTGGCCATGCTGAGGAGATGGGCAGGATCGGTACAGAGCGGTTATCGGGTGGTACCGACCCTACTGTTGTAGATGCGTGGAAAACGAGAGTGGATAGTAACTTTCAATCTCTCAGGTGTTCTCAGATGTTTTGGGTTGACATAGTGGTCCACAACCTGATAGGCCACCCTCACCTGTGGTGGAGGGTGCAAAAGTAGATGTCTTGGGTTGATTTTGTGGAGGAGTTCAACCGCAAGTATTTCTCTATGGAGGCATTAGACCGGTTGGAGGTGCAGTTCCTGCAGTTATCTCAGGGGACTAGGACGGTGTGGGAGTTGGACGTGGAGTTCAGTCGGCTTTTAATGTATGGGGCCTGGCGATGGAGTCCGAGTAGGCACAAGTCCAGAGGTTCATGAGGGCCCTTCGTGATAATTTGAGGGTTCACTGCAGAGGACATAACTATGCTACGCGGGCGGAGCTGGTGGAGACCGCAGCAGAGGTCGAGGAGGATATCCAGGCATAGGCAGTGACGGTGAGTCCAGAGGTCAAGCCTTGGAAGGCTTAGCATCCTAGAAGTTCTAACAAGGGCGGCAATCCTGCACAGGGAAACAAGAGGAAGTGGGAGGCTACACAGAGGTTGATTGGTGTCGGGTGCTAAAGGTGTGGTAGCATGGACCAAAAGGTGGCCATATGTCCATAGAGGAGTGATACGACGGCAGCGCAGTCACCGGTTTGTGTCTGCTATCACTGTAGGGAGTCTGGGCACATCAAGCCCAAGTGTACCAAGTTGCAGTAGATGGCGGTAGAAATGGTGCAACATGGATTGCAGCCCGTAGTGCTGCCGGTGGTGCGGATCGAGTAGGATCCGTGGGTGTACACGACCGTGGAGTTTGGTGGCACCAGTTTTGGGGGATTGCGGGTATAGTTTCTCAGACTTGGACTTTGTGATTTTCAATAGTTTAGATTTTATTAATGTTTGTTATAAGAGTTAGGATTCTTAGCACATGAGGTTTGTGTAGGGACCTTATTGGTGGGTGGGTTTAGGTCCCACGTCATGTTTGAATCTAGAGCAACCCATTGTTTCATTACCCCGGAGTGCACGGAGAGCACCAATATAAGAGGAGCTCCCAAAGAGCGAGAGACAAGTTTCTGAGAGTCCTTGGGCGGGCGAGGGGAGTTAATATTCAGATTGCAGGAGAGTCGAGGCAAACGGATTTGCTTATTAGTCCCGTGGAGTTGTATGATGTTATCCTAGGGATGGATTGGTTGCGATATCACAAGTTTCATCTAGATTTTCATCGGGGTAAAGTGGTGTTTGAGCGTCCAAAAGGAAAGTTTGTATTTGAGGGAGTAAGATCCACTTTGGGGAGTCTCATGATCTTGGCCATGCAAGCTGGGAAGAAGATCGAGAAGGGACGTGAGGCTTACATGGTTACAATATCGATGCCGGAGTCAGTGGGGCAGTATACGGTTGGTGGTATCAGGGTTGTAGAGGAGTTTAAGGATATGTTCCAGTCGTTGCAGGGGTTACCACCATCTCGGTCTGATCCCTTCACGATTGTGCTTGAACCGGGGACGACGCCGTTATCCAAGGCGCCTTATAGGATGGCTCAAGCAGAGATGGCATAGCTGAAGAAGCAGCTGGAGGATCTTTTGGACAAGGTATTCATTCGTCTTAGTGAGTCACCGTGGGGAACGCCAGTGTTGTTCGTTAAGAAAAAGGATGGGAGTTTCCGCTTGTGCATTGATTATCTGGGTCTGAACCGGGTTACTGTGAAGAACAAGCACCCTCTTACCAGACTCGATGAGTTGTTGGATCAGCTGAGAGGTGCTACATGGTTCTCCAAGATTGATCTGACGTCCGGTTACCATCAGATCCTAATAGATGATGCAGATGTGAGGAAGACTGCATTCAGGACGAGTTATGAGCATTATAAGTTCGTGGGGATGTCTTTTGGGTTGACTAACTCACCAGCAGCGTTTATGAGATTAATGGACAGCGTGTTCTAGGAATTTCTAGATGTGTCTATCATCATTTTCATCGACGACATCCTGGTTTATTCTAAGAGCAGTTCTGGAGAAGCTGTGAGAGCATAAGTTGTTTACCAAGTTGAGCAAGTGTAGTTTTTTGGCAGCAGGAGATGGGATTTTTGGGTCACATTGTGTTTACAGAGGGAGTTTCTTTAGGTCCAGAGAAGATTCAGGCCACCAGAGATTGACCTGGACCGTAGAATGCCACGGAGATCAAGAGTTTTCCTGGGCTGGTAGGTTATTACAGGAGGTTTGGGCAGGGGTTTGCCAGCAGGACACGGCCGATGACTAAGTTGACAGGGAAGGATTTCCCTTTTGTTTGGTCACGAGAGTGAGAGGAGGTCCAAACCTAAAGGAGATGCTGACTACTACGCTAGTGTTGGCATTGCCAGAGCAGGGTTAGCCCTATGTTGTTTACACATATGCATCCAGAGTATGATTGGGGTGTGTTTTGATACAGCATGGGAAGGTTATTGCCTAGGCTTTGCGACATTTACAGAAGGACGAGGACAATTATCCTACTCATGATTTGGAGATGGCTGTTGTAGTCTTCGCCCTGAAGATTTGGAGGTCATATCTTTATGGAACCAAGATACAGTATTTATAGATCATAAGAGCCTGAAGTATTTATTCACTCAGCCTGAGCTGAATTTGAGGCAGAGGCGGTGGATGGAGCTGGTGGCGGATTATTATCTAGAGATAGCCTACCACCCTGGTAAGGCTAACCTGATTGTAGATGAGCTGAGTTGGAAGCGAGCGGCTTCGACTCAGGAGCAGGACATAGAGTCTCTGGTAGGAGAGATTAGTGCTATGAGGTTGTGTGGTGTCTCTCAAGAGCCGTTGGGGTTTGGAGGGGGTTGATCGAGCAGACCTTCTAAGCAGAATGCGGTTGGATTAGAAGAAGGATGTGGAGCTGGTGAATGCCTCAAGACATATTTATTCAGAGTATCAGGTCTCTGCCAATGATACCATTCTTGTGCACGGTCGGATCTGTATGCCCAAGGATGAGGAGTTGAGGCAAGAGATCATGAGGGCGGCTCATGCGAGCATGTTCTCTATTCATCCAGGACCGACTAAGATGTACTGTGACCTCAAACGGTATAATCATTGGGTCGGGATGAAGAAGGATGTAGCTAGTTGGGTCGCGAAGTGCGATGTCTGCCAGTTAGTGTCTGAGAATCAGGTTTCGGGCAGCTTATTCAAGAGTTTGCACATTCCAGAGTGGAAGTAGAACATGATCAAGATGGACTTTGTGGTAGGACAGGCAGTATCTCGGTCCTTTGATGCGATTTGGGTCATTGTCTACCGTTTGACTAAGTCGGCACACTTTATAGCCATCAAGAAGATCGATGGAGCAGCGGTCTTGGCTAAGAAGTATGTGAATGAGATAGTCAGGTTGCACGGAGTACCAGCGAGGATCGTGTCTGATAGAGATTCCAATTTTACTTCGGTGTTTTGTAGGGAATTTCAGGGAGAGATGGGCACTAAGGTGCATATGAGTACAACTTACCATTCTCAGACATATGGGTAGTCGGAGAGGACGATTCAAATGTTGGAGGATTTGCTGAGGATGTGTGTTCTGGACTGGGGTGGCCATTGGGTTGACCACCTGAGCTTGGTAGAGTTTGCTTACAACAACACCTACCAGGCGAGTATTAGGATGGCTCCTTACATGGTATTATATGGGAGTCCATGTTGTACACCGTTATGCTGGACTCAAGAGGGGGAGAGGAGCATATATGGTGCAAGTTTTGTTCAAGAGACCTCAGGAAAGATTTGGATTCTGAAGCTAAACATGAAGGAAGCTCAGGATCGGCAAAAGAGTTATGCGGATAGGAGGAGGAGAGATCTTGAGTTTCAGGTGGGAAACAGAGTGTACCTCAAGATGGCCATGCTGTGGGGTCCGAACAGGTCATTGACAGAGACTAAGTTGAGTCCGAGGTATATGGATCCGCTCAGAGTTGTTGAGCGGGTGGGGCCGGTATCATACAGGCAGCAGTTGTTTGATATTATGCGTGCATTTCACAAGGTCTTCCATTTGTCGATGCTACAGAAGTGTCTCCGCGAGGATGATCAGTTGTTGGCTAAGATTCCCGAGGATCTTCAGCCCAACATGACTTTGGAGGCGAGACCGGTGAGGTTTCTTGAGAGGAGCATCAAGGAACTTTGGAAGTGCAAGGTTCCTTTGATGAGAGTCTTATGGGATTGTGATTTTGTTGAGGAGCAGACTTGGAAGCCAGAGGCGAGGATGAAGGCAAACTTCAAGAAGTGGTTGGAGAAGTAGGCCACGACTTGAACTTGTCTAGTCTAGTCCCAATTATAGTCCTGTGGCCAGAGCGGAATGGAGTATTCCAGCCCATCTCTCTTGTTACTTGGTCGCTTAGGGGTAGTTGGTTGTGCGACTAAGTACCAAGATGAGGTTGTGTTTGGGATAAATTAATCCGTGAAGCTTGTGCTAAAAGAGGAAGGTTTCCTGAAATAAAACTTTCTAAAAGTGGAAAGTGCTACAA
This sequence comes from Camelina sativa, assembly GCF_000633955.1. Classification (NCBI taxonomy): domain Eukaryota; kingdom Viridiplantae; phylum Streptophyta; class Magnoliopsida; order Brassicales; family Brassicaceae; genus Camelina; species Camelina sativa. The sequence continues at coordinate 24,780,488 of NC_025689.1, forward strand.
ATGGAATGTTTTATGTGAATTAGAATTTGTCCATTTTTAGTGGTTGAGAGCCTTGGTGGGGCTTCTGTGGCCTTCGTGGCGGATTTTTGAGTCATTGTGTGTCCCATGCGTGGCGGTCTTTCGAGACATTGTATGGCCTTTATGGTGGGCTATTTAGCCAATTGTGTGGCCTTTGTGGCGTATTGTTTAGCCAATGTTTTATGTTTAGGCGGTCCTTCAGGATGAATGGTCTTCGTGACACTCCTTCAGGACGTGTGACATGTTTAGGCAATCCTTTGGGATGCATGGTTTTCGTGACAGTCCTTTAGGACCAATGTGGACTTTGTGACGGTCCTGCGGGATGAGTGGTCTTCGTGATTGTCCTTCAGGTTGATGACCAAACCGACCCAATGAGTAGAACCCCAGTTCATGGGGACGTTCACATCATCAACATCTTTAAGAAAAGCAGACTTCATTAAATTGCCGGTCGACTTCCCTTGGACACAAGCCTTCATACTTGGCCCTCAGTTAAATTTTTCCTTCTCATCACTGTTGGTGAAATCTTCGTGATGTGTAACAAGTAAGTCAACAAACTTGGGGTTGAGAAAGGCTACNGTTGTTGGATCAGCTGAGAGGTGCTACATGGTTCTCCAAGATTGATCTGACGTCCGGTTACCATCAGATCCTAATAGATGATGCAGATGTGAGGAAGACTGCATTCAGGACGAGTTATGAGCATTATAAGTTCGTGGGGATGTCTTTTGGGTTGACTAACTCACCAGCAGCGTTTATGAGATTAATGGACAGCGTGTTCTAGGAATTTCTAGATGTGTCTATCATCATTTTCATCGACGACATCCTGGTTTATTCTAAGAGCAGTTCTGGAGAAGCTGTGAGAGCATAAGTTGTTTACCAAGTTGAGCAAGTGTAGTTTTTTGGCAGCAGGAGATGGGATTTTTGGGTCACATTGTGTTTACAGAGGGAGTTTCTTTAGGTCCAGAGAAGATTCAGGCCACCAGAGATTGACCTGGACCGTAGAATGCCACGGAGATCAAGAGTTTTCCTGGGCTGGTAGGTTATTACAGGAGGTTTGGGCAGGGGTTTGCCAGCAGGACACGGCCGATGACTAAGTTGACAGGGAAGGATTTCCCTTTTGTTTGGTCACGAGAGTGAGAGGAGGTCCAAACCTAAAGGAGATGCTGACTACTACGCTAGTGTTGGCATTGCCAGAGCAGGGTTAGCCCTATGTTGTTTACACATATGCATCCAGAGTATGATTGGGGTGTGTTTTGATACAGCATGGGAAGGTTATTGCCTAGGCTTTGCGACATTTACAGAAGGACGAGGACAATTATCCTACTCATGATTTGGAGATGGCTGTTGTAGTCTTCGCCCTGAAGATTTGGAGGTCATATCTTTATGGAACCAAGATACAGTATTTATAGATCATAAGAGCCTGAAGTATTTATTCACTCAGCCTGAGCTGAATTTGAGGCAGAGGCGGTGGATGGAGCTGGTGGCGGATTATTATCTAGAGATAGCCTACCACCCTGGTAAGGCTAACCTGATTGTAGATGAGCTGAGTTGGAAGCGAGCGGCTTCGACTCAGGAGCAGGACATAGAGTCTCTGGTAGGAGAGATTAGTGCTATGAGGTTGTGTGGTGTCTCTCAAGAGCCGTTGGGGTTTGGAGGGGGTTGATCGAGCAGACCTTCTAAGCAGAATGCGGTTGGATTAGAAGAAGGATGTGGAGCTGGTGAATGCCTCAAGACATATTTATTCAGAGTATCAGGTCTCTGCCAATGATACCATTCTTGTGCACGGTCGGATCTGTATGCCCAAGGATGAGGAGTTGAGGCAAGAGATCATGAGGGCGGCTCATGCGAGCATGTTCTCTATTCATCCAGGACCGACTAAGATGTACTGTGACCTCAAACGGTATAATCATTGGGTCGGGATGAAGAAGGATGTAGCTAGTTGGGTCGCGAAGTGCGATGTCTGCCAGTTAGTGTCTGAGAATCAGGTTTCGGGCAGCTTATTCAAGAGTTTGCACATTCCAGAGTGGAAGTAGAACATGATCAAGATGGACTTTGTGGTAGGACAGGCAGTATCTCGGTCCTTTGATGCGATTTGGGTCATTGTCTACCGTTTGACTAAGTCGGCACACTTTATAGCCATCAAGAAGATCGATGGAGCAGCGGTCTTGGCTAAGAAGTATGTGAATGAGATAGTCAGGTTGCACGGAGTACCAGCGAGGATCGTGTCTGATAGAGATTCCAATTTTACTTCGGTGTTTTGTAGGGAATTTCAGGGAGAGATGGGCACTAAGGTGCATATGAGTACAACTTACCATTCTCAGACATATGGGTAGTCGGAGAGGACGATTCAAATGTTGGAGGATTTGCTGAGGATGTGTGTTCTGGACTGGGGTGGCCATTGGGTTGACCACCTGAGCTTGGTAGAGTTTGCTTACAACAACACCTACCAGGCGAGTATTAGGATGGCTCCTTACATGGTATTATATGGGAGTCCATGTTGTACACCGTTATGCTGGACTCAAGAGGGGGAGAGGAGCATATATGGTGCAAGTTTTGTTCAAGAGACCTCAGGAAAGATTTGGATTCTGAAGCTAAACATGAAGGAAGCTCAGGATCGGCAAAAGAGTTATGCGGATAGGAGGAGGAGAGATCTTGAGTTTCAGGTGGGAAACAGAGTGTACCTCAAGATGGCCATGCTGTGGGGTCCGAACAGGTCATTGACAGAGACTAAGTTGAGTCCGAGGTATATGGATCCGCTCAGAGTTGTTGAGCGGGTGGGGCCGGTATCATACAGGCAGCAGTTGTTTGATATTATGCGTGCATTTCACAAGGTCTTCCATTTGTCGATGCTACAGAAGTGTCTCCGCGAGGATGATCAGTTGTTGGCTAAGATTCCCGAGGATCTTCAGCCCAACATGACTTTGGAGGCGAGACCGGTGAGGTTTCTTGAGAGGAGCATCAAGGAACTTTGGAAGTGCAAGGTTCCTTTGATGAGAGTCTTATGGGATTGTGATTTTGTTGAGGAGCAGACTTGGAAGCCAGAGGCGAGGATGAAGGCAAACTTCAAGAAGTGGTTGGAGAAGTAGGCCACGACTTGAACTTGTCTAGTCTAGTCCCAATTATAGTCCTGTGGCCAGAGCGGAATGGAGTATTCCAGCCCATCTCTCTTGTTACTTGGTCGCTTAGGGGTAGTTGGTTGTGCGACTAAGTACCAAGATGAGGTTGTGTTTGGGATAAATTAATCCGTGAAGCTTGTGCTAAAAGAGGAAGGTTTCCTGAAATAAAACTTTCTAAAAGTGGAAAGTGCTACAAATGGAATGTTTTATGTGAATTAGAATTTGTCCATTTTTAGTGGTTGAGAGCCTTGGTGGGGCTTCTGTGGCCTTCGTGGCGGATTTTTGAGTCATTGTGTGTCCCATGCGTGGCGGTCTTTCGAGACATTGTATGGCCTTTATGGTGGGCTATTTAGCCAATTGTGTGGCCTTTGTGGCGTATTGTTTAGCCAATGTTTTATGTTTAGGCGGTCCTTCAGGATGAATGGTCTTCGTGACACTCCTTCAGGACGTGTGACATGTTTAGGCAATCCTTTGGGATGCATGGTTTTCGTGACAGTCCTTTAGGACCAATGTGGACTTTGTGACGGTCCTGCGGGATGAGTGGTCTTCGTGATTGTCCTTCAGGTTGATGACCAAACCGACCCAATGAGTAGAACCCCAGTTCATGGGGACGTTCACATCATCAACATCTTTAAGAAAAGCAGACTTCATTAAATTGCCGGTCGACTTCCCTTGGACACAAGCCTTCATACTTGGCCCTCAGTTAAATTTTTCCTTCTCATCACTGTTGGTGAAATCTTCGTGATGTGTAACAAGTAAGTCAACAAACTTGGGGTTGAGAAAGGCTACCCTTTTGGCTGCAAAAGCTGTTGCCTTACTCCTCAAAAGCATTGACGTAATGACCTGCATATGATGTGTTTGACAAAGATAAAATACGACACCTACTCAATTTCGTAATTTTGTAAGGAACTAAAATTTATATAAGCAAATTATGCTACCTCTGTTGTGATCCATTTTTTTCCGTTGCAATGTCTAAAAAATGACGATTGGAGAGTTTGTGACCAGTGCAGACGGTGTAATTCCTATCAAACACCAAATGTGTACAATTTTTTCAAATAAATCCAAGTATATCATTGTTTGAAACATCAAGAAGATAAAAATTAACTTACTGATCCAAGTTCTCATCCAGTACAGCCTACAATTTTTGGAACTCAGCTTCATCCACTTGGGGGAATTGAGAGTAGGATGGTTTCTTCTTACAGCTGTTAAAAAGAGCTCTGATTCTAGGGTCCCCAACAAAATCTTCATCATCAAGCAGCCGAGAATGTCTAGGAATACGCTTTGGTGGCAAAGGGAGACAAGGTTTCGTTGTTTCATGAAGAAAGTATGCTGGGCTAACCGCAATGATCGCAGACAGGTGGCGGTATTTTCGGACGTACTCGCTACTTCCAGAATCGTTTGATTCATTGACAGACTGAAATGATTTGTTAAGACATCTTTTAAATGAATGAAAGGCAAGTTTTTCCCCTAAACAACCAAATAACGAAATGAAACATAATTAAACCTGAACAGGTGTTGCTAATGTAGAAGGGGTTAACACAGAGGATGCATCCATGCTGTCCAGAACAACTGCATCCACAAAATCATTCATATCTTCAGGTTCCTTGTTTTCATGAGGGCTAGGGACTCCAGACTGATCAATAGCCGGATCAATACCCTGAGTAAAAATAAATGTATCTGTTTAGTTTGTGGAGAAAGACATTCAGGAGAGGGAATATAGTGTTAATAACCGGTGAGTGGGGGGGCGGGG
>NC_025689.1:24785738-24816032 GCF_000633955.1 Camelina sativa
GTGAGTGGTGCCATTGTATGTGTTGCTGCCCAAGTATGATCAGTACTTGATAACTCTCTAATTTACATGTTTTAACCATCCTTTTTTGTCCATATTTTGTATTATATTTACTCTAACCTTAGCATATTTAGGTCATTAACTATAGAATTTTGCATTTAGGCCATTTAGGGTGTTGCATTCTTGCATTTGCACATTTTGGATGAAAACATGTGCTTTAGAGCCTAAAATAGGGAGAAACAAGGTCAAATCTGAGCATGTACCCGAAGGAGCTATTGAGTAGGAAGAACAGTCTGAACCCCAACCCGATCTAGGAGGATTCAAGAGAAGGAAGAAAAATCCGAAGACCTACCCGAGGAACAACCCAACCATATCCTCGTGCACCCCATCGAGCAGAACCTTGGGCAGGACTGGGAAGCTAGGTTTAAGGGGTTTCCATATATAAACCCCCCCTGTTCTTCCTCTCGCCCTAGAGCGAGAGCTCCTGAGAGAGATCTTGAGCGACTCAAACACTTTTTCTACTTTGGTAGGATTTATTTTTATTTCTTTTTGCTATCCTTTTAGATTTCTACTCTGTACTCTTACTTCTATCTGATTTTTCAATACAATGCAATTTTTGTTTATGTTTGTTTTTATGTTTTTCTGCAATGAGATCTGTGTAGTGAAACAAAGTTTCTAGGGATGAGATAGACAATTATGTGTTCTTGATCGGTTAGGATGTCTTAGCTTGGTTGTTTACATTTTATAAATTCCTTTCTAGATTGGTGTTCTTAATGTTATCAATAGACCGAGAGGTTGAGATTAGATCTAGGGTATTTTACCATCGAGAGATGTAGATGTAATGCTTGAATAAATCAATGCTAGAGATTTACTCACTTAGCCTAAGAGATTAGATGTGTAAGGAGTTTACTGACAATAATGAATCGGTTTGTAATGCCTGCTTGGTCATGTTTCACCAACGAGAGTTGGGTAGGGGAGTGATCAAGGTTCATTGTTTCTATCACGAGAGGGTTTTAACAAGCTTTTAGAGATTCATTGTCTAGGGAATATTTGCTTGAGGCATGTAGGACATCCATACTGGTCAGGAACATTTAGGAGTTCATTACCCCATCCTTAGGAGCTTTCGTATCTTGACTGTTTACATTTTTATTCATAACTCGATCCCTTACCCGAACTGGTACTCGATCACCAGCTTTGTGTACACCTTCGAGTTGTTCATACTCTTCTTGTTTACTCGATTACCCCACACGATCCTGTACTCGAATGCTTGCACCGAGTGCTTAGGTCGTGTGGTTCTTGTTTATTTAATTTCTTTTAATTATTTTAGGACTGTTAGATCAAACCAATTTATTGCCTGGCTTGACTTGCATAGTTCTGATCATATCTCATCTGCTAGCATAACAACCATTTGGATTGATAACCCTTTGTACTATAACTGCATAGGGAATTGATAACAAAAAATTTGGCGACGTTACCATTTGGTTGAATTTTATTTGCTACGATTAAGATTTCAGAACTTGCTACATCAAGTTCTATTATACACTTTGGTTCGGTACTGACTTGTTTACTTTTGTTTTTGTTTCTTTTGCATTTCAGGAACAATCCGAGTATCCACCCGACCCGTCACTTGTTCACCTGGACCGGGTAGACCTTCCTGTACTCACTCGGTCAAATGATTGTGCATGCAAACACGATCCAAGGGTAGTCAATACTTGAGTCCATTCATCGACAACATCAACAGACCAAGGCTACTCCGTCAACAACAAGTGCAGTAACCACAACCAACAATAATTGAGGAGACAATGAATAATCAGAATGGTCCACCAGCTTCTCAAGAGAGGACCAACATAGTAGCAGGACATGCTCCATCTACTCATACTCAAAGACATGGCATTGTGCCACCTGCTGTTCAGAACAACAACTTTTAGATAAAAAGTAGTCTCATCCAGATGATACAAAGCAACAAGTTTCATGGATTGCCAATGGAGGACCCATTGGACCATCTGGATGAGTTTGATAGGCTCTGTAGCCTAACCAAGATCAATGGAGTTAGTGAAGATGGATTCAAACTCCGTCTTTTCCCATTTTCTTTGGGAGACAAAGCACACATTTGGGAGAAATCACTCCCTAAGGAGTCCATCACCACTTGGGAAGCATGCAAGAAGGCGTTTCTAGCCAAATTCTTCTCCAACTCTAGAACAGCAAGGCTGCGAAATGACATATCCAGCTTTGTTCAGGAAAACAATGAGACGTTCAGTGAAGCTTGGGAACGTTTCAAGGGATACACAAGCAGATGCCCTCATCATAGATTCAGCAATGCATAATTGCTAAGTACACTGTGTCGGGGTGTAGTCCCTAAGATCAGGATGTTTCTGGACACCGCAAGCAATGGTACCTTCCTCAACAAGGATGTTGATGAAGGTTAGGATCTAGTGGAGAACTTGGCTCAATCTGATGGCGATTACAATGAGGAGTATGATGGCACTATACGCTCTACTGGAGAGGATAATGCCAAGTACAAGAGAGACATGAATGCCCTCAATGACAAATTGGATAATCTCCTCAGCCAGCAGAAGCATATCCATGCTATATCAGAGGAAGACCATTTTCAGCAACAAGATGGGGAGAATGCTCAGTTAGAGGATGTGAACTACATCAACAACAAAGGAGGTTACAACAAAAGGTAAAACAACTACAAACCGAACCCGAATCTGTCCTACTGTAACCCGAATGTTGCAAATCCTCATGACCAAATCTACCCATCGGCGGTCCAAGGGAATCAGGGTCAACAAAAGCCTTTCGTTCAATACAATCAAGGCTATGCTCCTAAGCAGCAATATTCTGGTACTTACCATCAACCAATTGCACCACCTGGATTCCAACAATAGCAAGGCCCGCAGAACCAATCTCAAGAAGCTGATCTATGCGGCCTAATTCAGCAGATGATTCAAAGTCAGGCATCAGCTACTCTGGACAATGCAAAACGGTTTGCGGAGATGAGCAACAAGATCGATTCTGGGTATAATGATCTGAATGCCAAGTATGATTCTCTCAACACTAAGATGAGATACCTAGAAGGCCACCACAACAATCAACCACCTCCAAAAATCAACCAGCTTCCAAGTAAAGCTGTTCAGAACCCAAAAGATTATGCAACAGCCCAAGCCATCTTTCGTGATAATGACTTTGAGGACTACCTCATTGAGGACAGCGATGTTCAAGATGAGGAAGATATGAATCATTATGGGATGAATGAGTACCAGTACTACATATCTGAGTATGAACCCGAGCCTTTAAAACCAAGGAGACTGATCGAGTTGATGATCGAGCACTGGTTCGAGAATCACAAACCGAAGAACAACCCAAGGCTGAACCCGATGACACACCCGATGATGGTGATTGGATGATACATCGGGTAGACGTTCAGATGAGAGATCAACCTCAACTGCTTGCAGCAGAGGAAGGGAAATTAGAGGAAAGGTTCAAAGCTGCACTTGACATCCAATTAGAGGCGCTTGCAGAGCGTATGTCCAAGCGAAAAGCTCCACCTCCTAAGCTCTTGCCACCACACGAACTTCAAGAGGAAATCGTCACGGAGACAGCTCAGCTGGAGATTGAGGTTAAGGAAGCTGTCAAGGAGATTGGGAATGCAATTCTGAGGAGTGGAGTTTGTTTAGATCCTGAACTGCGAATTGAGGAAAAATTTGAGGATCCTGGCTCTTTTACTTTGCCAAGTTCGATAGGACTTCAGATTTTCGACAACTGCTTATGCGATTTAGGAGTTTCAGTCAGCATCATGCCACTATCAGTTGCCAACAAGATGGGTTTCAGCAGTTTTAAACCAAGTAGCCTGTATTTGGTTCTAGCTGATAGAACAATCAGACACCCCATTGGTATCCTGGAAAACTTGCCTCTCAGGATCGGAAAAGTGGAAGTCCCTACCAATTTTATGGTCCTTGATATGGATAAGGAACCAGAAGATCCACTGATCCTAGGAAGACCATTCTTGGCAACAATAGGAGCAGTGATTGATGTGAAACGAGGCAAGATTAGAATTGAGCACGAAGAGCACTTCAAAATGGAATTTGGCATCAAGAAGGGAATTAAGAAGCCAACCATTGATGCTCAAGTTTTTTTCCACCAGGACAAAACAGAGAAGAGTCAAGCATCACAAAGAAACCAATACTACATTTTCTGTGGAACCTGGACAAAACCAGGAAAACTGGTTGGACCAGTCTATTTCAGTGGAGAGGATTCCAGAACCTCTCCCTCCTAAAACTCATGCTTGAAGAGCATGAAGAGTCAAGCTTAGTGACTTAAAACAAGCTCACTTGGGAGGAAGTCCCAAAGGTATCCTTTTTATTTACTTATTTTGTCTTATTTTCGATTTTTACATATTTACATATATATACATATATATATATTTAAAAAATGGAAATTTTGGGGAACCCGAGACTCTCCCGACGCGCCTGATCGTGTTCCTACTCGGGTGGCGAGTGGAGTCTGAATTCCAAAAACCCTAGCCCACTCTCGGCGAAGCCCAAGTTGCTAACCCTCTTCTATTTAAAAGGACTAGGACCCTTCTCCCTCAGCATCACGAAATCGATAAGTCTCTCAACCCTAAAAGCTTTTTGCCTTCCAACTTTGTATTTTTCTCTCAAGGGAATAGAGAGCCTTTAATCTCTTGGAAACTAACCCTATTAATCTCGAAGTTTAGCTTCTTTTCTTTTCAAGGATTCAACAATGGCTCCAAAGATGAAGACTTACCAAAAGAAGGGGAGCAGATCAACCTGCGCCGCTGCTAGAAGAACAGGACGTGATGCCGTCGAACCTCGCGGTTCCCAAGAAGAAGGAGACGTTCTGCATTCCCAACCATTGGCTGGACGTTTCGCATCCCCAACCTGATGCTCAACCCGATCAGTCACCCGAGCAGGTGCTCGAGCAACCGATTGTGCAGACCCCCAAGTTCGTTCACCAAGCCCGGTGGCGAGTGCTGTCCGCCGATCTCCTCGACGTAGGGACCTGTCTACGTTCGAACGAACCGTAACCAACCCAATGAAGGTCGATTCTGATGCAGATGGAGGAACCGGAGGAAATCCAAACCTCACGGTTAAGGAGCAGAGCCGCGGTTGCAAGGGGGAAGAGACCGGCCTCTGAAAGGGTTGAGAAGGTGACCGAGAGGGCGGCTGAAGAAGAAGATCGAGACACGGGGAGGAGAGCCATGACCGAGAGGAGGAGCAGAGAAAACGCACACGTCCGGCTTTGTGGAGGCTGAAGCAGAAAGAGGTGGAGATACCGGCCAAGCTCTTCAAGGTCGTCCGCAAGATGAGCTTTGTAGGAACCCACTACCCTCACATGGAAGCAGTTGGGGATCAATAGAGATGTCGAATTCCTTTTCGACATGTGCCACGTAGGCCAGATGATGCGAGCCAACCTCGAAGCTTATGAGGAGGATACGGTTCACTTCCTCTCCATGCTGCGGCTGCACTACTTTGAAGACCACCCGACCCTACTACCCGATGGGGGGGATCGGGTTCATCACTTTCTCCGTGCGCAACAAGGAATACCGACTTACCTTCAAGGAGATGGAGAAGTTGTATGGGTTCAAGGCCGATAGGGGAGAGAACACGGAGGTGAGCAAGGAGGAGATGAAGTCCCTATGGCTGACAATAGGCGACAAGCTTTCCTCAAGTCTACAAGCTCCAAATCTGCTCAAATAAGGAGCCCAGTTTTGAGGTACTTCCACAAGTCTCTAGCTTGCACCTTATTCGCTAGGACGCAGACTGGGAATGTGAATGATCATGAGCTCCAGCTGCTAGACATTGCCGTGTGTGGAGTATTAGACAATATTAGGGATGGTAGACCGCTGGTAGGGGATGCTGCATACACTAGTATGATCTTTGTGCTGCTCGATCAGTTCCTTTACCTCGATCAGTTCCTTTACCTAAAGTCATGGGCAATGAAAACTGAGAGAAGAGAGGGAGCTGGAGATATCTCCATAGGAGGATTGGTCACACCAATTTTGGTAGCCTGCGATGTGCCTTTGAAGGGAGTGGTACATGAGCCGAGATGGCTAGACATCGAGTACCTGACACTGGCGAGATTCTTGGCCTATGAGAGGCCAAATGACATGTTACTCTTCAAATTCGTTCATCCAGCTGCGGGAGCCACCCAAATGATCCTGCCTAACGTCGTGTGCACAAAAATCCGGCTAGGGGACAACATAGACTTCATGCCACCACTGGAGGAGCTGTACAACCCTGAGGAGGAATCCGAAGTGGAAGAAATAGAGCCGACTGGGCAAGGACAGGGAGACAACTCGGAAGACTATGACTTTGAGGAGTATGTTTGCTCTCAAAAGCAACCTGTTGGGGTGAGGGAAGCTCACAAGAGGATTGGATGGTTGAAGAGGATGAATAAGTTCCTGGCTAGGAAAGTGAAGGACCTTACCGGTTCAGTGAAGGTAATGGGAGGACAGATTAGAGAATTGCAAGACAAGGCAAGTTGTGCCTCAGCTCCCACTTTGGCATATGCACCCACATGGATGAGGAGGAGCGAACCACTAGGAGGAATTCGAGGATCAGAACCTCCAGAGCCTCACAGAGCATCATCTTACGAGCCCCAAGCAAAGGAGAATGTCACCAGACCAAATAGATCGCGGAGAAGCCACTCAGATGCCTATCTGATGCCTAACCCGATGGGGTACACGATGTCGTATCCGATGCCACCATCGAGCACACATCCAGGTGACCACTCGGGTCCTTTCCCTCCAAAATATCAGATGCAGTATCCGATGACGTACGCGATGCACCCTACGAGCATTCACACGGTTGACCATTCCGGACCTGTCCCACCATATCCATCGTACTACCCGATGAGCTACGCGATGCCTTACACGATCAACCCCTCGAATGCTGGTCCGAGCAAGTCGTCTCTGCACATAACCGAGCTCTCTGATGAGTGAATCCCGGCGCCTGTTAAAGCCGGTGACGACCCTGGCTATACGTTGGCGAGCATGGAGGCTTATACAACCTCCTTCTTCACTAACCCATGAGGTACCACTTTCATCCACACTATTGTCTATACCATTGCATTTAGTTTTGTTTCATTTTGTGTGATTCTCAGACTTCTTTTTTAGACTTTTATTTACAAAGAGGACTGTGTAATTTAAGTTTGGGGGAGAGTCTGATAATGTATATAACATTGTGTTTTATTTTCTTATTTTCTTATTTTCTTATTTTCTTATTTTCTTATTTCAAATTTTTGCATGCTAGTTTTATTCATTTGAGTCTGCATCTATTTGCATTAAATAACCCAAAAAAATTTTGAATTTTTTTTTTTTAAAAAATAATAAAAAACGAGTGTTCATGTAGTTGCATTACATATTAGGATTGAGTCTAGATTACTTCATATAGGATTGTTGAATATGCATTTTAGGGGACAATGATTAAAACCACCTTGTTTGAAGTCAAACCTTAGGGTTGAAGTAATAGCCCTTAATCACAGTTCATTGTTGCTAGATCAATCCTTGGAAAAAAAAAATGAAAATCATTGTTTAGAACCTTGTGTCTTTTGAATGCTTCCTCCACTTGCTTGAACATTGAATCATCTCTATATTATTGGACTTAAACTGAACTTAAATTGTCTTTCTTATGGAATTTGAATACTTGCTCATGATAACTCTAAACTCGGGTTAGCACTCCATTTTTGTCAATCTTTTCGTTTAACCCGATTTGTTTTTCCCTACCCTTGAACCCAAACCTTTCTTTCAAGCCTTGTTGTGAATTGTTGAGTGACGCCTTTCCATTGTGCTATTGGTTGTGAAACCTTGAGAGTATTGAGAACGACAAAGATCTGGCTCTTGTTTTAGCTAAGTTAGAACTCTTGGACTAGCTAATAGAATCGGTTTTGAAAGATAGGTGGTTAGCATGTTTATTTGGGGTTGGGTTGAGGAATAAAAAAAAGGAAATAAAAAAGAAAGTCTTTAAGATTCGAATCAAGTAGCTCTAAGTCTCTTAGTAACAAAAAAAAAAGAAAAAAAAAGATCTTGCTATAGTCTCCTAGAATAAGAAAAAATAATAATATAGGAATATTATTAGGAGTTTAGCAAAGAAAGAAAAAGAAAAAAAAGAGAGCTAGATGTTTAAAGTTTAGACCTTAGGGATTATTATTATATATAAAAAAAGAGTTAAAATCAAGGATGTGGGTAGATTTATTCTAGGGGGTTTGATTAAAAAAAAAAAGTGAATGAGAAAAGGGTAGATTATCAAGAGTTAAGCTTTGTATGCCCTAATTGTTCTCAATCTTAGATAGTTTTCACAACTGTCTAACATTCCGTCTTTTAAGAGAAAACCATCCAAAGATATTGTTTGAAACCACCCTACCAAAAAGCCTTACCTTTGAATCCGATTGAGCTTGATTCATCTTCCATTTGCAAGAATTCGCCAAACACTTAAATGAATGTGAAAAAGATGTTCTTTGGAATTGGAAGTCTTTACTTTTAGTTGGAGGTTGAACTAGATCGATGCATGGTGATAAGCATAAAAAAAATATTTGTAAGTATGTTCATTGATCTTAGCACCATTAAACTATCTTTAAGGACTATAGCTTGAATCCTTGGCTTAGCATAAAAAGGTTATGAGTCCCCATTTTTTAAACCATATCCTCCTACTTCCTTGCTAGAGAACTAGCAAGATTTAGGTTTGGGGGTCTGATCACTCTCTAATTTACATGTTTTAAGCATTTTTTTTCTCCATATTTTGTATTATATTTACCGTAACCTTAGCATTTTTAGGTTATTAACTGTAGGATTTTGCATTTAAGCCATTTAGGGTGTTGCATTCTTGCATTTGCACATTTTGGATGAAAACAGGTGCTTTAGAGCCTAAAATGGGGAGAAACAAGGTCAAATCCGAGCATGTACCCGAAGGAGCTATTGAGTAGGAAGAACAGTCCGAACCCCAACCCGATCGAGGAGGATTCAAGAGAAGGAAGAACAACCCGAAGACCTACCCGAGGAACAACCCGACCATATCCTCGTGCACCCCATCAAGCAGAACCTCAGGCAGGACTGGGAAGCTAGGTTAAATGGGTTTCCATATATAAACCCCCCTCTTCTTCCTCTCTCTCTAGCACGCCGCAGACACTCAACACAGAGAGCGAGAGCTTCTGAGAGAGATCTTGAGCGACTCAAACACTTTTTCTACTTTGTTAGGATTTATTTTCATTTCTTTTTGCTATCTTTTTAGATTTCTACTATGTACTCTTACTTCTATCTTATTTTCAATACAATGCAATTTTCGTTTTCTTTGTTTTTGTGTTTTCTACAATGAGATCTGAGTAGTGAAACAAAGTTTCTAGGGATGGGGTAGACAATTATGTGTTCTTGAACGGTTAGGATGTCTTAGCTTGGTTGTTTATGTTTTATAAATTCTTTTCTAGATTGGTGTTCTTAATGCTATCAATAGACCGAGAGGTTGAGATTAGATCTAGGGCATTTTACCATCGAGAGATGTAGATGAAATGCTTGAATAAATCAGTGCTAGAGATTTACTCAGTTAGCCTAAGAGATTAGATGTGTAAGGAGTTTATTGACAATAATGAATCGGTTTGTATTGCCTGCTTGGTCATGTTTCTCCAACGAGAGTTGGGTAGGGGAGTAATCAAGGTTGATTGTTTCTATCACGAGAGTGTTTTAACAAGATTTTAGAGATTCATTGTCTAGGGAATATTTGCTTGAGGCATGTAGGACATCCATATTGGTCTGGAACGTTTAGGAGTCGATTACCCCATCCTTAGGAGCTTTCGCATCTTGATTGTTTACATTATTATTCATAACTCGATCCCTTACCCAAACGGGTACTCGAACACCAGCTTTGTGTACACCTTCGAGTTGTTCATACTCTTCTTGTTTACTCAATCATCCCACCCTATCATGTACTCGAATGCTTGCATCGAGTGCTTAGGTCGTGTGGTTCTTGTTTATTTAATTTCTTTTAATTATTTTAGGACTGTTAGATCAAACCCATTTATTGCTTGGCTTGACTTGCATAGTTCTGATAATATCTGATTTGCTAGCATAACAACCATTTGGATTGATAACCCTTTGTACTACAATTGCATAGGGAATTTATACCCTGGATGAAAATCTTGTTATCAATACTACAGTCAAAAGACCCAGCGGATGGCTCCTGATTTGCCATGCTAAATCCATCTCCCTGCCATATGAGACGGTGTATATGTTGTTATCCACATGAAACTCCGAAAAGTGTTGAAAATCAAGAAATTATGTTGGGAATACCTCAACGACTGCATAAGGAATATCAGAGCCAGCCTCGCGACTCACACCTTCTGAAGCATATGTCTGATGGTGAAGAGATTCGTCATGTTTTGCACCAAATGCCTAATGAAATGATAAACAAACATTTAAAATAGTCGGGACCAATACCATATAATTGCTTAAGAAATGGGAAATGATATAATATTTGGAGGGTAAATACATAACTGGTCAGTGTCGTCAGGAAGTTCATCACTGATGTCTTTGGCAATACCATAAAGACCCCACCTCTTGTCAAGATCAGATGTGGCAACAGCCGGAGCAGGAGAACAACTGCCGGCTACACCAACTTTGGAGAATTTTGCTGGACTACCAATAGGAAAAGGTTGGTTTACAGGTACCTCCTCAGGTTGTCGTTTTGGTATACCAGATTTAACCGTGTCATTCTCCACCACTCCAGTACCCATAGTTTCCCAAGAGTGTCCCAAAACATGTAGCATATCAGATACAATATTTTTGCGCTGCTTGTCTAGCTGTGACGTAATCCAAGACTTTAATTCAGGCAAATCAGAATGAGTTACAAACTTATCCATCCCAGATTGTCGACTTGGCTTGGTTGAAGCATGAGAAGAGGAAGGACCTTTCTTGGTGTGTCGATGTCCAACTTTACTTCTTTTAGAGGGAGGTTTGCCACCACCTTCCTTGGCATTGGTTGCTAATCTAGTGCACGGTTTACGTTCCACCAGATGGTGACGAGTTTTCACCTTTTTCGTAGGATGATTATCCTCGGTAAGATCCACAACATCAGGCTCAGCACCCCGATGAGTATGTGAAATCTCCTTTGATCTTTCTGTGTCCCGAGGCATATTAAGATGATTTAAATCACCAACAGGCCTTTCAGAAGGTGTGAACTAGTGGCTCTGGGATAACATGGAGAGGATGGTGTCCACCTTAGTATCACTCTCCTCCTCAGCCCAAGCGAGCTTAACTTCATTGACTATAACCTCTGGGAAAATAGTGTATCCAACAGAAAACTAAACAAAGAACATACGGGATAATATTAGTTTACATGAAAGACATATCAAACTTATAAAAAGACAAATGTAATAGACAACTGAAATAATGAAATTCTATAAGTTTACTCACATTTGGGTCCTTTTCAGCTTCGTTGACGTCAAACTCTCGAAGGAGACTAGGGCTGGCTATAGATTTGGAGGACCTCTGAATGAAGTTTCTTAAATCTAATGGGTCCTTTAACTTACAACATATCGCTGAAATGGAGATGAGCACTTTTAATTGAAAAGCAAGTGGAAACCCGTAACAGCAAGACGTTTGTTGTGCCAGCCTTTTCTTAAGTTCATCAAATGGTTCGTGCTTGCCAAAAACATGTCCAAACCGAGACAATGTCTGAGTAAAAGACAAGCGACCCCATGGGTATGAGAGGAAGAAATTGACATGATGTAACATCTCGACATATTCTCCAGAAACACGACCACTTAACGTGTTGATGCATACAACCACACCATCAACTAAAACAATCAAAGCTAGGCTTAACTTCTTGCAATGAGTAAGCCAGTTTTCTGGTGTAGCATACATATTAGCATCTCCAAAACATCTTGAACCATTACAATCTTCTTAAACCCAAAAAACCTATTCCATACACACAAGTATGCAAGATCGTGGTGTTCTGCGACTTGAGCCTCTGAAGTTAATGGTCCAAAAGACAACCCGGTAGTAAGGTGGAACTCACAAAGTGAAAAATGAAATGGAAATCCTCCATAAACGAACCACAATTCATGTTTTTTCCTAGTCACCAGCTAACGAGACAACATCCCGTGGATCAATTTGGCGGAGTGCAAACATCTCCCCACGGGAAGCTCGAAAAGTCTCCCAAATTGAGAGGCCCTGATAGTCTCTGATAACAGGATTTTCACCCAGGGTATCAATTCCCTATGCAGTTGTAGTACAAAGGGTTATCAATCCAAATGGTTGTGATGGTAGCAGATGAGATATGATCAGAACTATGCAAGTCAAGCCAAGCAATAAATGGGTTTGATCTAACAATTCTAAAATAAATATGATAGACAGGTTTTCACCCAGGGTATCAATTCCCTATGCAGTTGTAGTACAAAGGGTTATCAATCCAAATGGTTGTGATGGTAGCAGATGAGATATGATCAGAACTATGCAAGTCAAGCCAAGCAATAAATGGGTTTGATCTAACAATTCTAAAATAAATATGATAGACAGGTTTTCACCCAGGGTATCAATTCCCTATGTAGTGGTAGTACAAAGGGTTATCAATCCAAATTGTTGTTTTTCACTAGCAGGAAGGCTATGATCAGAACATTACAAGTCAAGCGGGGCAATTAATGGTTTTGATCTAACAATCCTAAAGTAACAAAGGAAAAGACTATAAACAAGAAACCATACGACCTAAGCACTCGATGCAAGCATTCGAGTACAGGATCGGGGGGGGGGGGGATCGAGTAAGCAAATGGGATATGAACAAGTCGAGGTATCACTCGATGCAGGTTATCGTGTACCTGATCGGGTAAGTGATCGAATAAAGAAAGAAAATCCAAACAATTAAAATATGAAAGCTCATACGGATGGGGTAATCGAATCCTAAGTGTTCCTAACCAGTACAGATGTCTTACATGCCTCGAGCAAATATTTCCTAGACAATGAACCTCTCAAATCTTGTTAAAACGCTCTCGCGACATAAACAATCAACCTTGAATCACTTTCCTACCTAACTCTCGTTGGAGAAACATGACCAAGCAGGCAATAAGATCCGATTCATTATTGCCAGTAAACCCTTACTCATCTAATCTCTTAGGCTAAGTGAGTAAACCTCTAGCATTGATTGATTCAAGCATCTCATCTACACCTCTCGATGGTAAAACACATTAGATCTAATCTCACCCACTCGGTTTGTTGACAGCATTAAGAACACCAACCTAGAAGGAAATCTATTAAAAATATACAATTAACTAAGACATCCTAACCGATCAATAACACAAAATCATATATCCCATCCCTAGAAACTTTACTACACTGCTCGGACATAATAACAAGGAACATAACAACAAATAAGAATGAAAACTGCATTATAATAAACGGTAGAGTAGAGTAAAAAGAATACATGATAGAAATCTAAAGCAAATGATAAAAACTATTGAAATTAAATGTAAAAACAAAAGGGAAAAGTGTTTGAGTCGCTCAGTTCTCTCACAGAAGCTCTCGTTCTCTGGTTTGAGGGTTTGCGGCGTGCTCGTTTGCGAGCTAGGAGAGGAGGGGTTTATATATGGAAACAACTTTGACCTAGCTTCCCAAACCTGCTCGATGGTCTACTCGATGGGGTACACGAAGATGAAGTCGGGTTACTCCTCGGGTAGATCTTTGGGTGTTCTTCTTGCTCTTGGATCTTCCTCGATCGTGTTGGGATTCAGACTTGTTCTTTCAGCTCGAAGGCTCCTTCGGGTACATGCTCAGATTTGTCCTTGTTTTTCCCCATTTTAGGCTCTTTAGAACATGTTTTCATCCAAAAAATGCAAATGCAAAATTGCAACACCCTAAATGGTCTAAAAGTGAATTCCTACAGTTAATGACCTAAAAATGCTAAGTTAGAGGTATAAACAATGCAAAATATGGACAAAAAAGGATCCTAAAATCATGTAAATCAGAGAGTTATCAGACCCCCAAACTTAAATCTTGCTAGTCCTCTAGCAAGGAAGTAAGAGGGTGCGGTTTGAAAGTGGGGACTCATAACCCTTATATGCTAAGCGAAGGATTCAAGCTATAGTCCTTAAAGATAGTTTAATGGTGCTAAGATCAATCAACATACTTACAAATATTTTTATATGCTTATTACCATGCGTCGATCTAGTTCAATCTCCAACTAAAGATAAAGAACATCTCTTTCACATTCAATTAAGTGTTTTGTGAACATTTGCAAATGAAAGGTGAATCAAGCTCAATCGGGTAGGGCATCAGATAGTATGACGGATATGGCGGAAGAGGTCTAGAATGATCACCCGTGTATCCACTCGCAGGGTGGATCGTGTACGGCATCGTGAATTGCATCTGGTAAGGCGGAGGGAAAAGTCGTGAGTAATCACCCGACTGGGTGCTCGATGGGTGCATCGGATAAGGCATCGTGTATCCCATCGGGTTAGGCATCGGGTAGGCGTCGGAATGGCTTCTCCCCGATGCTTCAGGTTGAGTGACATCTCCCTTTCCTTGGGGCTCGTATGATGATGCTCGGTAAGGCACTGGAGGTGGCAGTCCTCGAGTTCCTCCTAGCGGTCCGCTTCTCCCCATCCAAGTTGGTGCTTGTGCCGAGGTAGGAGCTGAAGCACAGCTTGCCTTGTCTTGCAGCTACTTGATCTGACCTCCCAATGTCTTCACCGAACCGGTGAGATCTTTTACCTTCCTCACCAAAAACTTGTTAATCCTCTTCAGCCATCTGATCCTCTTGTGGGCTTCCCTCACTCCAACCGGTTGCTTTTGAGAGCACACATACTCCTCAAAATCGAAATCCTCCTAGCTATCTCCCTGTCTCTCCCTGGTTTCCTCTCTCTTCTCAGCTTCGGACTCCTCCTCCTTGTTGTACAGCTCCTCTAGAGGTGGTGCGAAGTCAATGTTGTCTCCCAACCGAACCTTGGTGCATATGTCATTAGGTAGGATCATTTGGGCATCTCTAGATGTTGGATGGATGAACTTGAACAGCATCATATCATTAGGCCTCTCATAGGCCAAAAATCTCGCCAGCACGAGGTAGTCTACGTCCACCATCTTGGTTTCAAGGGCACATTGCAAGCCACCAAGATCGGTGTGATCAGCCCTCCAATGGAAATCTCTCCACCTCCTTCTCTTCTTTTGATGGCCCATGATTTGAGGTAGAGGAATTGATCGAGTAGTACAAACACCATACTAGTATCCGCAACATCTCCAACTAGTGGTGTCCCATCCCTAGCACTATCCAAAACTCCACACAATGCAATGTCTAACAGCTGGAGCTTATGATCATTCACATTCCAAGTCTCTTTTCTAGCAAAAAGAGTGCATGCAAGGGACTTGTGAAAATACCTTAAGACAGGGTTCCTTATTTGAGCGGATTTGGAGCTTGTGGACTTGTAGGGGTGCTTGTCTCCTATTGTCAGCCATAGGGACCTCATTTCCTCTTTGCTAATCTCCATTCCTTCTCCACTACCAGCTTTGAAGCCATACAGCTTCTCCATCTCCTTGAAAGTGAGTCGGTACTCCTTGTTCCTCACGGAGACCGTGATGAACATGATCCCCCCATCGGGTAGGAGGGTCGGGTTGTCCTCGAAATAGTACAGCTTCAAGGTCGAAAAGAAGTGGACCGTCTCCTCCTCATAGGCTTCAAGGTGAGCTCCCATCATATGGCCCAGGTGGCACATGTCGAACAAAAACTCAACATCTCTAGTGATGCCCAACTGCTTCATGGTCTCATGGTGAGGGTATCGGGTAGCAACAAAGCTCATCTTCCGGAAAACATTGAAGAGTTTTGCCGGAGGCTCCACCTCCTACTGCTTCAGCCTCCGCGAGGCTTTGCTTGTCCTCTCTTGCTGCTCCTCTTCTCTCTCTCGGTTCTCCTCCTCTGCATCTTGATCATCTTCCTCAGCTGCTCTCTCAGCTACCCTCTTAGCCTTCTCTGAAGCTGGTCTCTTCCCTCTTGCAACCGCAGCTCTACTCCTTAATAGAGAGGTTTGGATCTCCCCTTGCTCTTCTCCTCCAGCATCAGAATCAACCTCCATGGGGTCGGTAACGGTTCTTCCGGACGTAGACAGGTCCCTACGTCGAGGAGAACGGCAAACAGCACTCACCGTTCGACTCGGTGAACGAACTCGGTGGTCTAGTCGATCGGTTGCTCCAGCACCGGATCGGGTGACGGATCGGGTTGAGCATCGGGTTGGGGAGGCAAAACGTCCAGCCAGTGTTTGGGAATGCGGAATGTTTTCTCTTCCTTGGGACTCTCGAGGTTCGATGGCATCACCTCCGGTTGTAGCAGCGGTGGAGGTTGATCTTCTTCTCTTCCTTTGGTAGGTTTTTGCGATTGGCTCCATTGTGGAATCCTTGATAGAAAAAGAAAAGTTCCAAAGTTAATAGGGTTAGTTCCCAAAGAAAATCGAATAAGACTTAAGGTTGAGAGAGAATAGAAACTTTGGAAAATAAAAACTCTAGGGTTGAGAGAAACTTATCGGTGATGCTTGGGGAGAGGGGTGTCAAAACCCTTAAATAAGCTAGGGTTTGGTTGGTGGGCTTCACCGAGAGTGGGGTTTCTTGTGGAATTCGGACTCCACTCGCCACCCGAGCAGGGACACGATCAGGCGCGTCGAGTACGGTGTCGGATTGACCCTCGGGTTTCCCAATTTCCTCTTTTGCTTCTCCATTTTATTATTATTATTATTATTATTATTTTTGGGTGAAAATTCAAAATTAGAAAATAAGACAAAAGAAATAAATCAACATTAAAACAAAACAAAAGATACCTTTGGGACTTCCTCCCAAGTGAGCTTGTTTAAAGTCACTAAGCTTGACTCTTCGTGCTCCTTAAGCATGGGATCCTGATAGACAGGTTTTCACCCATGGTATCAATTCTCTATGCAGTTGTAGTCCAAAGGGTTATCAATCCAAATGGTTGTCTATTGCTGGCAGGAAGGATATGATCAGTACAATACAAGTCAAGCCAAGCAGATAGGGTTTTGTTCTAATAGTCCTAAAATAAATAAAAGACAAGAATATAAACAAAGACAGCACACGACCTAAGCACTCGATGCAAGCAATCGAGTACAAGATCGCGTGGGTGATCGAGTAAGCAAATGGGATATGAACAGCTCGAGGTATTACTCGATACAGATTATCGTGTACCTGATCAGGTAAGTGGTCGAGTAAGTAAGGAAAATGTAAACAAATAAAATACGAAAGTTCCTAAGGATGGGGGTAATCGAATCCTAAGTGTTCTAGACCAGTACGGATGCCTTACATGCCTTAAGCAATTATTTCCTAGACAATGAATCTCTAAAACTTTGTCACCACACTCTCGCACTAGCAACAATCAAACTTTGATCACTTACCACACTCTCGCACTAGCAATATGACCAAACAGGCATTAAGATCGATTCATTATTGTCAGTAAACTCAAACTCATCTAATCTCTTACTCAGATTCAAGTAAACCTCTAGCATTGGCTAAATCATGCATCTTATCTACACCTCTCGGTCGCTAAAATGCCCTAGATCTAATCTTATCCTCTCGGTCTGTTGACAGCATTAAGAACACCAACCTAGAAGGAAATCTATCAATCATTTACAATCAAACTAAGGCATCCTAACCGATCAAGAACACAAAACCATCTATCCCATCCCTAGAAACTTTACTACACTACTCGGACATAGCAACGAATAACAAAGCAACGAAAATGAATGAAAATGACATTGTATTAAACAGTAAAGATAGAGTAGAAAGAGTACAAGATAGAAATCTAAGAAAAACTATAAAAACTATGAAAGAAAATGTAAAATGTTTGAGTCGCTTAGTCCTCTCACATAAGCTCTCGCTCTCGGGTTCGAGGGTCTGCGGCGTGCTCGTTTGCGAGCTAGGAGAGGGGGGGTTTATATATGGAAACCTTTTTGACTTAGCTTCCCAGACCTGCCCGATGGTCTACTCGATGGGGTACACGAGGGTGTAGTTGCGTAACTCCTCAGGTGGATCTTCGGATTGCTCTTCATGCTCTTGGATCCTCCTCAATCGTGTTGGGGTTCGGACTTGTTCTTGTAGCTCGATGGCTCCTTTGGGTACATGCTCGGGGTGTCCTTGTTTTTCCCCATTTTTGGCTCTTTAGCACCTATTTTCATCCAAAATATGCAAATGCAGAAATGCAACATCCTAAATGGTCTAAAAGTGAATTCCTACAGTTAAAGACCTAAAAATGCTAAGTTAGAGGTATGAACAATGCAAAATATGGACAAAAAAGGATGCTAAGAACATATAAATTAGAGAGTTATCAGACCCCCAAACTTAAATCTTGCTAGTCCTCTAGCAAGGAAGTAAGAGGGTGCGGTTTGAAAGTGGGGACTCATAACTTTAATATGCTAAGCGAAGGATTCAAGCTATAGTCCTTAAAGATAGTTTAATGGTTCTAAGATCAATAAACATACTTACAAATATTTTTCTATGCTTATTACCATGCATCGATCTAGTTCAACCTCCAACTAAAGATAAAGAACATCTCTTTCACATTCAATTAAGTGTTTGGCAAATTCTTGCAAATGGAAGGTGAATCAAGCTCAATCGGTTTCAAGGGTAAGGCTTTTTAGTAAGGTGGTTTCAAACAAATTCTTTGGGTGGTTTTCTCTCAAAAGAAGGAATGTTAGACAGTTGTGAAAACTATCTAAGACTGAGAACAATTTGGGCATACAAAGCTTAACTCTTGATGATCTACCCTTTTCTCATTCACTTTTTTTTTTTTTTATTATTTCAACCCTCTAGAATCAAACTACCCACAACCTTGATTTTAACTCCTTTTTTTACTCCCTAAGGTTTAAACTTTTAGCTCTCTTTTTTTTTTATTTTTTCTCTCTTTGCTAAACTTCTTTCTTTCTTNTGTTGAAAGCGGCAGATAGTGTTTTTTTTTTTTTTTTTTTTTTTTTTTTTTATTTTTCACTTAGAGATTTAGAGCTAATTAATTCTAACCTTTGGGACTTTCTTTTCTTTTTTTATATTCCACATCCCACCCCCAAGTAAACATACTAGCCACCAATCTTTTAAAACCGAATCTATTAGCTAGTTCAAATTCAAACTTAGCTAAATCAAGAGGCAGTTCTTTTCCGTTCTCAATACTCTCAAGGTTTTACAACCTATAGCACAATGAAAGAGGCCTCACTCAACAATTCACAACAAGGTTTGAAAGAATGGTTTGGGTTCATGGGTAGGACAAATGAATCGGGTTAAACAAAAAGATTGGTAAAAATGGAGTGCTAACTCGAGTTTAGAGTTATCATGAGCAAGTATTCAAGTTCCATAAGCAAGACAATTAATGTTCAAATTAAATCCAATAATATAGAGATGTTCTAATGTTCAAGCAAGTGGAGGAAGCATTCAAACGACACAAGGGTCTAAGCAAAGATTTTTCATTTTTTTCCAAAGATTGATCTAGCAACAATGAACTGTGACTATGGGCTATAGCTTCAATCC
Organism: Camelina sativa; assembly: GCF_000633955.1. Taxonomy (NCBI): domain Eukaryota; kingdom Viridiplantae; phylum Streptophyta; class Magnoliopsida; order Brassicales; family Brassicaceae; genus Camelina; species Camelina sativa. The sequence continues at coordinate 24,805,237 of NC_025689.1, forward strand.
TAAGGTTTGATTTTAAACAAGGTAGTTTTAATCATTGTCCCCTAAGATGCATATGCAACAATCCTATATGAAACAAACTAGACTCAATCCTAATATGTAAATGCAACTACATGAACACTCTTTTTTTTATTATTTTTAAAAAAAAAAATTCAAATTTTTTGGGTTTTTTGATGCACATAGATGCAGACTCGAATGAATAAAACTAGCATGCAAAAATTTGAAATAATAAAAAGAAGAAAATAAAACACAATGTTAAATACATTCTAGGACCCTCCCCCAAACTTAAATTACACAGTCCCAGTGTAAATAAAAGTTGGAAAAAGAATCCAAGAATCACACAAAATGAATTAAACTAAATGCAATGATATATGCAAGGGTTGGATGAAATGGTACCTCATGGGTTGGAGAAGAAGGAGGTTGCAGCAGCCTCCATAATCGCCAACATGTAGCCAGGGTCGTCTCCGGATTCAGCAGGTGCCGGTGTTTGCTCGTCACAGAGCTCAGAAATACGCACATATGACTTACTCGGACCAGCATCCGAGGGGTTGATCGAGGGTGGGATCGCGTAGCTCATTAGGTAGGGCATCGGGTAGTACAACGGAAATGGCGGAAGAGGTCCCGAATGATCACCCGTGTATTCACTCGCAGGGTGCATCGTGTACGTCATCGTGAATGGCATCTGGTAAGGCGGAGGGAAAATACCTGCGTAATCACCCGATTGGGTGCTCGATGGGTGCATCGGATAGTTCATCATGTATCCCATCGGGTTGGGCGTCGGGTAAGCGTCAAAATGGCTTCTCTGCGATGCCTCAGGTCAGGTGATGTTCTCCTCAGCTTGGGGCTCGTATGATGATGCTCTGTATGGTTCTAGAGGTGGCAGTCCTCGAGTTCCTCCTAGCGGTCTGCTTCTCCCCATCCAAGTTGGTGCTTGTGCCGAGGTAGGAGCTGAGGCACAACTTCCTTTGTCTTGCAGCTCCTTGATCTGGCTTCCCATGGTCTTCACCGAACCAGTCAGGTCCTTACCTTCTTCGCCAAGAACTTGTTCATCCTCTTCAGCCAGCCGATCATCTTGTGAGCTTCCCTCACTCTAACCGGTTGCTTTTGAGAGCACACATACTCCTCAAAGTCGAATTCCTCCGAGCTATCTCCCTGTCTCTGCCCGATCTCCTCTCTCTTCTCAGCTTCGGACTCCTCCTACGGGTTGTACAGCTCCTCCAAAGGTGGTGCGAAGTTAATGTTGTTTCCCAGCCAAACCTTGGTGCATATGACATTAGGTAGGACCATTTGGGCAGTTCCGGCGGTTGGATGGACGAACTTGAACAGCATCATGTCATTAGGCCTTTCATGGGCCAAAAATCTCGCCAGCATGAGGTAATCCGCATCCAGACATCTCGGTTCGTGCACTATTCCCTTCAAGGGTACATCGCAAGCCACTAGGATTGGTGTGACTAGTCCTCCAATGGAAATCTCTCCGCCTCCTTCTCTTCTTTTAACGGCCCATGATTTCAGATAGAGGAATTGATCGAGTAGCACAAACACCATACTAGTATCAGCAACATCTCAAACGAGTGGTGTACCATCCCTAGCATTGTCCAAAACTCCACACAAAGCAATGTCTAACAGCTGGAGCACATGATCATTCACATTCCCAGTCTCTTTTCTAGCAAAAAGAGTGCATGCAAGGGACTTGTGAAAATACCTCAAGACAGGGCTCCTTATTTGAGCGGATTTGGAGCTTGTGGATTTGTAGGGGAGCTTGTCTCCTATTGTCAGCCATAGGGACCTCATTTCCTCCTTGCTAACCTCCATTCCTTCTCCACTACCAGCTTTGAAGCCATATAGCTTCTCCATCTCCTTGAAACTGAGTCGGTAGTCTTTGTTCCTCACGGAGAAGGTGATGAACCTGATCCCCCCATCGGGTAGTAGGGTCGGGTGGTCCTCGAAATAATGCAGCTTCAAGGTCGAAAGGAAATGGACCGTCTCCTCCTCATATGCTTCGAGGTGGGCTCGCATCATATGGCCCAAGTGGCACATATCAAACAGAAACTCAACATCCCTAGCGATTCCCAACATCTTCATGGTCTCGCAGTGAGGGTATTGGGTACCAACAAAGCTCATCTTCCAGAAGACTTTGAATAGTCTCGCCGGAGTGTCTACTTCCTTTTGCTTCAGCCTCCGCGAGGCTTGGCATGTCCTCTCTCTCTGCTCCTCTTCTCTCTCTCGGTCCTCCTCCTCTTCCTGTTGATTCTCTTCCTCAACTGCTCTCTCAACTACCCTCTCAGCCTTCTCTGAAGCCGGTCTCTTCCCTCTTGCAACCGCAGCTCTGCTTCTTGATCGAGAGGTTTGGATCTCCCCTTGCTCTTCTCCTCCAGCATCAGAATGGACCTCCATGGGGTCGGTAAGGGTTCTTTCGAACGTAGACAGGTCCCTACGTCGAGGAGAACGGCGGACAGCACTGGCCATTGGACTCGGTGAGCGAACTCGGGGGCCTACTCAATCAGTTACACGAGCATCGGATCGGGTGGTGGATCAGGTTGAGCATCGGGTTGGGGAGGTAAAACGTCCAGCCAGCGGTTGGGAATGTGGAATGTTTCCTCTCCCTTGAGACTCTCGAGCTTCGACGGCTTCACCTCCGGTTGTAGCAGCGGTGGAGGTTGATCTTCTTCCCTTCCTTTGATAGGTTTTCGCGATTGGCTCCATGTTTGAATCCTTGAGAAGAATAAGGCTAAGTCTCGAGGTTAATAGGGTTAGTCCCAAAGAAATTGAATAAAACTCGAGTTGTAGAGAGAATAGAAAGTATGGAAGCTAAAGAAACTTTTGGGTTTAGAGACAACTTATCGGTGATAATGAGGGAGAAGGGTTCGATACCCTTAAATAGAGTAGGGTTTGGTTGGTGGGTTTCGCCGAGAGTGGGCTTTCTTGTGGAATTCAGACTCTACTCGTCACCCAAGCAGAGACACGATCAGGCGCATCGAGAACGGTGTCGGGTTGACCCTCGGGTTCCCTAATTTTCCTTTTTTCCATTTTTTTAATGAAAATTCAAAAAAAAAAAAATTAAATAAAACAAATAAATCAAAATTAAAACAAAAAAAAAGATACCTTTGGGACTTCCTCCCAAGTGAGCTTGTTTAAAGTCACTAAGCTTGAGTCTTCATGCTCCTCAAGCATGGGGTCCATGTGGAGGAGGTTCTGGAATCCTCTCCACTGTAGCAGGCTGGTTCAACAGATTTTCCAGGTTTTGTCTAGGTTCTAAGGCAAATGTTGTGTTGACCTCTTCAAGATGTTGCACCTTCCTCTGTTTGGTCTTAGTGGAAAAAGCTTGACCATCAATGGTTGGCCTCTAAGTCCCTTTCTTCACATCAAACTTCATCTTGAAATGCTCACTATGCTCTATTTTGATCTTACCTTGTTTCACCTCGATCACAGCACCAACTGTTGCCAAGAATGGTCTCCCTAGAATCAGTGGATCTTCTGGTTCCTTGTCCATATCATGAAGTCAGTAGGCATTTCCACTCTTCCAATCCTGAGAGGCAGATTTTCTAGGATCCCAATCGGATGCCTCACTGTTCTATTAGCCAGAACCAAATACAAATTACTTGGTTTAAAATCAGTTAATCCCATCTTGTTGGCAACTGACAGTGGCATAATGCTAACTAAAGCTCCAAGGTTGCACAAACAATTCTTGAAGATCTGAAGTCCTATCGAACACGGCAAAGTGAAAGACCCAGGATCTTCTAGTTTTTTCTCAATTCGCAGCTCAGGATCCAAGCACACTCCACTCCTGAGAATCTCAAAACCAATCTCCTTGACAGCTTCCTTAACCTCATTCTCCAATTGAGCTGCTTCCTTGGCAGCTTCCTCCTAAAGTTTGTGTGGGGGAAAAAGCTTAGGTGGTGGAGCTTTACGCTTAGCCATTCGCTCTGCAAGTTCTTCCAGCTGGATGTCAAGTGCAGCATTTAACCTTTCCTCTAACTCCCCTTCTAGTGTTGCCGGTGGTGGAGGCTGATCTCGTTTCTCAACATCTACTCGATGCATCATCCGATCAACACCATCGTGTAGGTCATAGGGTTCCACTTCGGGTTGTTCTTCAGTTTCGGATTCTAGAACCATTGCTCGATCATCAACTCGATCAGTCTCCTCGGGTGAAAGCTCGGGTTCATACTCGGATATATAGTACTTAGCCTCTTTTTTCATTGGGTGTTCCACATCCTCCCCATCTTGATCATCACTGTCCCCAGTGAGGTAGTCCTCATAGACATCATCAAGGAAGATGGCTTGGGCAGTTGCATAATCCTTGGGGCTTTGAACAGCCTTACCTGGGAGTTGGTTAATCTTTAGAGCTGGTTGGTTGTTGTGGTGGCCTTCCAGGTATCAAACCTTTGTGTTGAGCGATTCGTACTTGGCATTGAAATCATTGTATCCTGAATCAATCTTGTTGCTCATCTCTGCGAACCGTTTCGCGATGTCCATAGATGCTGAAGCCTGATTCTGAATCATTTGCTGAATGAGGCCTCATAACTCAGCTTCTTGTAATTGGTTTGGTGGACCTTGTGGTTGTTGGAATCCAGGTGGTTGGTTGTAGTTGCCAGAGTACTGTGGCTTAGGTGCATATCCTTGATTGTACTAGACAAAGGGCTTCTGGTGTACCTGGTTTCCTTGAACTGTAGATGGGTAAGTTTGGTCTTGAGGGTTGGCAAGATTCGGGTTCCGATAGGATAGATTCGGATTCGGCTTGAAGTTGTTGTACCCTTTGTTGTAACCTCCCTGGTTGTTGATGTAGTTAACATCCTCTATCTGTATAGTCTCCCCATCTTGTTGTAGAAACTGCTCTTCCTCTTATATTGCATGAACATGCTGCTGCTGCTGGTTGAGTAGTTTATCAAGCTTGTCATTGAGGGCTTTCATGTCCCTCTTGTACTTGGCATCTTCCTCTCCTGTAGTTCGCACAGCGCGATCGTACTCCTCATTGTAGTTGCCATCAGACTGAGCCAAGTTCTCCACTAGGTCCCAACCTTCATCAACATCCTTGTTGAGAAAGTAACCATTACTTGCGGTGTCCAACAACATCCATATCTTGGGGATCACTCCTCTGTAAAGCGTGCTCAACAATGAAGCATTACTGAAGCCATGATGTGGACATTTCGTAGTGTATCCCTTGAAACGTTCCCAAGCTTCACTGAACGTCTCATTGTTCTTCTGTACAAAGCCGGAAATGTCATTTCGCAGCCTTGCGGTTCTGGAGTTGGAGAAGAATTTGGCCAGGAATGCCTTCTTGCACGCTTCCCAACACTACAAGAAAACAGGCCAACGGCGTCTGTGCAAATAGTCGCTAAATAGTCGTTAAATGATCATATACGACTATTTAGCAACTAATTACTGTTGTAGGTAAAATTTTGTCGCTAATTCGTATAGTCGTTAAATAGTCGCTAAATAACGACTATTTAACGACTATGTAGTGTTGTCGTTAATTTGTCGCTGCATTGTCATCACTTAGTAACCAAATATTGTGACAATTTGCCGACAATTTAACGATTATAATAGCATTAGTCGTGTATTAGTCACTAAATTTAGCGACTAATCTGCGTTAAAGTTACGACGTATGTACATGAATAAAACTTGCAATACTTTAGTCTGAAATTAGTCGTTTTATTCTACGCCTATTTACCTCTATTTAACGACAATTTGCAGACTAAATGACGATTATATATCGCCTACTTTGTTTTATAAAATAATGAAATTTACTGGTTTTTATTGTTTTTGCAATCCTGATTTTAATCATGCTTTAATACTGAATTAGTAAATGAAAAATCTAATGAAAACACCTTCCAAAAACATAATCATAATTGTATTAAAACCTTCACAAACACAAGTTCAAAATAGAGATCAAACCAAAAGCATAGAAAGAACAAGTATATAACACATACAAACTTAATACAAGAACTTAGTTCATGAGTTGAGAAACAAAATGCAAGGTTGTGGAGTTGATCATGGAGTTGATGATGGAAGATTGTCCTCCTCAGCTGATTGAGAGGCTATAAACTCCATGTAGGCTGGATTAGTGTGGCGCATAAACTTTGCCATCATTGTCAACTCTTGCTTTTGCTCAGCCACAAGGAGAGCAGTTTTTTGTTCTCGAGCAGCAGCTTCAGCTTTGAGAGTCGCCTGGATTTCAGCCTGAACTTCAATCTGGCGTTGGGCTGCCTTCAGTTGCTCTTGCAGTGTGAGAAAGGCTTCCGTTTGTGATGGTTGGTTGCCCTTGCCCTTGCCCTTGCCAAGAGTATCTTTGAGGCTTCCAACACCATAAGGAGTTCCACGTGAATCCCTCTCAGTGCACTGTTTTTAGAAAAAGAAAAACAGTAAGTAAAGAGCTAAAGAGCTTAAGAGCAAAAGAAATGTATGATCGAGTGTTAGGCTACTTTACCTCAAGAAAGATGGCAGTACATTCATCGGTGGTGAGCTCCCGACGGTGTGAAGTACCATCTGAAAGAGTTGAATCTGCCTCGAGCTCAGCCATCTTTTCTTGCACCTTCTGCTGATAAGCTTGATGAATTTTCTCTGCCTTGCCATCAACATAAGAACCATCCGGCTTTGTATGTGTTTTGAAAAAAACTTCACCCATACTGACCTCTCTTCCCAACTCCTCTTCCTGCAATGTTAGAAATTAAACAATTGTTAGTACTAGATAATATAGAAATGTTGATAAATGAAACTAACAAAATAGAAATGATTTAGTACCAGATCATCTTGGATTTCCCTATATGACTTAGGGCCTGATAAGTGGATGTGAGGACCGAGACCATTACCGTCAGACATACTACAGTTGGAATAGGTGGAACTCCTTTGCTGTTGTTCTTCAATATCCCAATTAGCAACCATCACTTTCCAGAGGTCACCTTCAATCCATGTTGGTTTTATTCGAGCCGTCCTTGCATCGCTAACCATGCCCTTCATCCGGCGGTTACAGATGGTGTTGAAATGTTCTTGAACGGTCCCTGTTATCAATGGATCCCAGGTGTGAGTTTTCTACATAACAAAGAGAGAAGGAATTATGTTAGTGAAAACAAGCAATAAACATAAGTATAAAACAGGTTACAGTGTTCTATTCCTACCGCAAACTCCATGAAGTATCTCTCTTTTCTATCGGGAGGCACACAAGACCAAGTATAATATGGACCATCGAATTTGTTTGTAAAAATCTTGGTAATCTTCCGAACAAGTTGGCCTTTTTTGTCCCGATCAAACCTCCACACACACATGCAAACAAATTGTAGTTAGTTTGATAGTTAGAAAGCTCAGTCAAAGTTCTTAACTAACTCAGATAATCGAATGCTAATTGTTTGTCATATTAGAAAGCAAAACATACTTAAGCTTTGTCTTAATTAAACGAGTCACATAATTGTTTGTGTATACTTAAACAATTATACACTATGAGAACAAATGAGTCACATCCTTAAACAAACTACATTCACAAATGAGTCACATACTTAAACAAACTACATTCACTTAATTAAACGAGTCAAATATTATGTCTGAATCAAACAAACAAGTCGTGTTTTAATCAAACCATCAAATTCCACACAATTCACAAACCATAAAATACCAAGTGGAACACTAATTTTGTTTTAAACAAAGAAGCAAAACATACCAAGTCGTGTTCTCCAGTGGGGTAGGAGATAGAACTGTCGTAAACGTCTCACGGCCATGCATCGTGAGGAGGGCGGTTAGAGATTGCATCATTTCATCCTGGAGTTGAGGCTCATAGTTGTTTCCTTGCGAAGATGGTTAACTTCCATGGGAGTGATGCGTTGGAGACCGCATATGATCCTATGGTGGATTCGCATCATAGTTCTGAACCTCAGGCGACGAAACAGGTGGATCAGGAACTCGATTGCCGGAGCTCTGGAAAAGGGTCTGTGGCGGTGGGAAGTTCCAGAAATGCTGTGGTCATACTTGTTGGGGCATAAATCGTTCTTCCTCTGATGGTGTGAACGGCGGAGGAATTCGAGCAGTCGGGGTGAAATTGTACCGCGGTGGTAGCGGGTTGGTTCGATTCACGGCTGTGGATGGGTTAGACGGTACGGCTCTCTAAGAGGTTGTGAGATGAACGGCTGGGTTAGATGCGGAAACTCTCTGAGAGAGGTTGGGTGCAACCTTTCTCCTTTTTGTTTTCTTAACCGCAGGATTCGACATGAGCTGAGGAAGAAGTGAGATTGAGATGAGGAAGTGAGATGAGGATTGATTGTAGAAGATTGTAGAAGATTGATTTAAATTAATGGAAGAAGGAGAGATCGAATCGATTAGGGTTAGGGGAAGATTGATGTGGAAGTGAGGAAGAAGGAGAGATCGAATCGATTAGGGTGAGGGGAAGATTGATGTGGAAGTGAGGAAGAAAGAGAGATCGAATCGATTAGGGTTAGGGGAAACGAAGTAGATGCGGAAGTGAGGAAGAAGGAGAGATCGAGTGTTAGGTTTAGGTTTTGTTTTTCTAATGGATCGAGTGTTAGGTTTAGGTTTTTAGTTAATGGATCGGATCGAAATATTTTGGCCCAAATGTGTTTTGCCCAAAATATAAGACAAGTGTTACACAATATAACCGATACATTTTATCAATTTACACAAAAGAGAAATTGGTTTAGATGGTTAATGCACTATGACTCTAATCATCAGACCTGGGTTCGAATAACCCCAATGTCATATATTTTTTTCTGTTTTTTAAAACACATAAAATGTTATAATGATTGTATAAAACAATAATCTTAAAAAAAATAACAAGGCCTTCCAAATGTTTATTAAAATAACCATTAGATTTTATTAAAATACATAATTTATTTTACATATCTTAAAGCACCAAAAGTGACTTCAGGGTTCTTCGTCGTCTTCTTCATCATCTTCCGAAGACGATAAATTACACATAAATTCATCTTTAGGTTCCGCGTCTGCAACATTGTAGTCAATGTTTATTGGTTCTCTCCTTTCCAAATTGTCTACTATGACATCTTCAATTGTGGTCATCAATACAACATCATCATTTTCTGTTTGCAAAAGACTCGGTTCTCCATCAGTGTTTCCCCTCGGATTAACCTTTAGAACATTGAGCCATAAATGCTTCGGTTTCTTAACGTATGGGTACGGAATATAACAAACCTGTGAGGCTTGAGATGCTGTTTTGCAATCAACATGTAAAAGTTACACATATTCTATATAAATGTGATGATGACAATAAATAATTTTTCGTTTAAATACATACCTAGAATAAATGGTTCGTTTTTATTGTACTTTCTGGTTGAAAGAACGTCTACAACGCCACCATTACTTCTCCGAGTGCCTCTACCAATTATAGGGTCATACCACTTGCACTTAAATAGTGTGATCTTCAACCCAAGCATCCCCTCATACTCAAGTTCTATGATATCAGTTATTGTTTCATAGAAATCTGCAGCGTCAGATGCATCCGCATAATTTCCACATAATTAAATTAAATATCACATAAAAAAAATTCTCTTAATTGTTTACCTTGATTTTGTTCGTATATTCGCAGCAAAGTAGTGCTCAGAGAAATAAGCAATCTCGTCATTGATATATGATTCAACAATTGATCCAGCCGCATATCTTTTGTTCTTTGCTTTTCCTTTCAATTTTTTGAAAAACCTTTCAAAAGGATACATCCACCTATATTGGACAGGGCCTCCCAATTCAGCTTCGTAGGGAAGATGTATAGGCAGGTGCTCCATCACATCAAAAAGGATGCTGGAAATATCTTTTCCAAATTGCAGAGGATTAAAAAAATGTTCTGTTTTAGAATTTGAAGTCGACTTGTTTGCAAAGTTCTCGAGCATAAGTCCCGGAAAAATGCTCCAGCCCCTACAATATTATATTTAGTCAAACTTCAATACAATTACTCACTTCATATATATATATAGAACTTTAAATAATTAATTAAAATACCTGATAACGCAAGGTGGACATTCCGGTCAAGGAGTTCTGCAAAGATAAATGGAAGTAACCGCTCCATGAAAACATGGCAGTCATGGTCTTCATGCCTGAAAACTTTCCATTTTCCATATCAACACAACTAGCTAAGTTTGCTGAATAGCCATCTGGGAATTTCACCAAGTATTTCACACATTCCAATAAGCTTGTTCTGGCTTCGTCTGTCAATGTATAGGGCGGCAAAGGTGCTTTACCCCTACTATCAAGATGTAAGTGTGGCCGAGAATAGAACTTTGCTATATCCAACCTTGACATGACGAAATCTTTTGATTTACCTTTCACACGCATAAGAATGTACATGATGCTGTCCAAAAAATTCTTCTATGTATGCATCACATCAATATTATGTCGGAGATTAAGGTCCTTCCAGTACGGTAGCGACCATAAAATGTTTTCCTTGTGCCAGTTATGGTCCTTTCCATATCCATGCATCTTCCTTTCATGACCATTTTCACCGACGTCCTTGGTTCTTGGAGGATTTACACAATTCAACCGCTTAGAATAAACTTGCTCACCGGTCAAGGACTCTGGTGGATAATCTCTTGTAGCGTCATTTCCCTTCAAGAAGTCTTTTTTATTCCTCCTCAGAGGATGATCAGGAGGAAGAAATCTCCGATGACAATCAAACCAACATGTCTTCCTTCCATTCGGTAGATAAAAAGACTTTATATCGTCCATGCAAACTGGACAAGACAATTTACCATGTGTTGTCCATCCAGATAACATGCCATACGTAGGAAAGTCGCTTATCGTCCACATCAGCACTGCTTTTAGGTTGAAATTTTGGCCCAAGGACACATCGTATG
>NC_025689.1:24817330-24818443 GCF_000633955.1 Camelina sativa
CATCCATGCACATACCAGGGGGTAGATTATATGGCGTCAATATCACTGGCCATAATGAATGGTGACGAGACATCCCAAATGGATTGAACCCATAAGTAGACAATCCCAAATACACGTTACGTGGTTCTTCAGCAAATTGAGGATTTTGTTCTTGAAAATACTTCCACTTCGNGGACAAGACAATTTACCATGTGTTGTCCATCCAGATAACATGCCATACGTAGGAAAGTTGCTTATCGTCCACATCAGCACTGCTTTTAGGTTGAAATTTTGGCCCAAGGACACATCGTATGCATCGACTCCGGTAGACCACAACTCTTTTAGCTCATCAATAAGAGGTTGGAGAAAGACATCAAGACTAGCTCGCGGATGGTTTGGACCAGAATTCAGAATTGTAAGAAACAAGTACTCACCATCCATGCACATACCAGGGGGTAGATTATATGGCGTCAATATCACTGGCCATAATGAATGGTGACGAGACATCCCAAATGGATTGAACCCATAAGTAGACAATCCCAAATACACGTTACGTGGTTCTTCAGCAAATTGAGGATTTTGTTCTTGAAAATACTTCCACTTCGCTGCATCAGACGGATGACTCATTTCTCCCACCTTTGCGTGGTGCTCGGCATGCCATCGCATTGCTGCTGCAGTCTTGTGACTCTGATACATTCTCTTCAGTCTATCACCAATAGGTAAGTACCACATACGACTATATGGTACTTTGGTTCTGCGTCCATCATTCTTAGGCTTCCATCTTGGTGCATCACAAAACAAACATTTTTCTTCCTTTTTGGCATCTTTCCAGTATAACATACAATTGTTTATACAACCATCAATTGTATGATATAGGAGTCCTAAATTGCGCATTAATTTCTCTGTCTCGTAATGAGAACCCGTAGCCTAGTTTCCCTCCGGTAAATAATCACTCAACATTTCACATACTTAATCCACTAACTTTTCACTCATATTATAATCTGCCTTATTTTGCATAACTCTAGCAGCTAAAGATAATTGTGACTGACCTTCACGACTACCATCATATATTGGACTTTTTGCACTTTCTAACAAGTCATAGAATTTTTTTAAATGGTTAAGTACTGGTTCTTC
>NC_025689.1:24819360-24821776 GCF_000633955.1 Camelina sativa
CCATATCCACATATCTATCTTCTACTACATTACCCACTTCCTCACTCCCACTAATAAATGTCGGATCAACAGTACTCGTTCCTATATCCATATTAATTTCTTCCCCATGCTTATACCAAACATAATAATCTGGCATAAACCCATAACTAAAAAGATGATTCCAAATTCTAGTCCCTAGAAAACGCTTCCCATTTTTGCACCTACTACAAGGGCAAAAAAACTTACCCCCGTTTTCTTGTGCAAAAGGCTGGCTATTTGCAAATTGCATGAACTGCTCTATCCCGGCTCTGAACTCTTCTGTAAAATTTCTCGACACCTCATCGATCCTCTTGTACATCCACTCTCGGAAATTACTATAATTGTAACTTCCTGACATTATTATAAATCTCTATGATCTCGGTTTTTTTGTTTTTCTTGTGTTGCTTTGTGTTTCTATGAGTGAGTAAAACGATTGGTGAGCTCAGTTTATATAGGCATATTTAGCAACTAAAAAGTGACGATATTACGTAGTCACCAAATATAGGTACACCTACTCCGAATGCTAAAAACGTGTTTTAAACCAACTTTTAGCGACTATTTTGCGACTAATTTTTGCGGCCCGCCGAAAATGTCGCAAAATAGTCGCCAAATTTACGACTACACAAGCAACTACCTTTTAGTCGCTAAATTAGCGACTATTTTGCGACTAAGCTTTCGACTCCCCGTAAATGTTGCCAAATAGTCGCCATTTAGCGACTAAAATAGTGACAAACGCATTTAGTCGCTTATTAGCGACTAAATAGTGACTATGTTTGAGTAGTCATAAAACAGTCGCAAATTAGTGGGTAAATGGCCGCTAAATTTAACGACTATGTGTATAGTCGCCGATCGTAGTCGCAAAACCCATGTTTTCTTGTAGTGGAAGTGGTGATGGACTCCTTGGGGAGTGATTTCTCCCAGATGTGTGCTTTTTCTCCCAAAGAGAATGCGAAAAGCCTGAGCTTGAATCCATCTTCACTGACTCCATTGATATTAGTGAGGCTACAGAGCCTATCAAATTCATCCAGATGATCCAATGGGTCCTCCATTGGCAATCCATGAAACTTATTACTCTGTATCATATGGATGAGAATACTCTTTATCTCAAAATTGTTGTTCTGCACAGCAGGTGGCACAATGCCATTCCGTTGAATGTGAGTAGATGGAGCATCTCCTGCTCCTATGTTGGTCCTTGCTTGAGGAGCTGGTGGACCGTTCTGATTGTTTATTGTCTCCTCAATGATTGCTGGTTCCGGTTGAACTTGTTGTTGTATGAGTAGCCTTGGTCTGTCGATGTTATCGATGAAAGGACTCAGGTTCTGGCTATCTCTGGATCGTGTTTGCATACACAGGTAGGTGTCCGAGTGTGTACACGAGGGTCTACTCGAAGCAGGTGATCGAGTGATGGGTCGGGTGGATGCTCGGGTTGTACCTGAGATTTAAAAACAAACAAAGCGAACGCAAACAAGTCAGATTCCGAACCAATATAAACAAAAGAACTTGATCTAGCAAGTGCTGAAATCCTAAACATAGCAAAATAAACACAACCAAATGGCAACGGCGCCAAATTGATAGACAGGTTTTTCACCCAGGGTATCAATTCCCTATGCAGTTGTAGTACAAAGGGTTATCAATCCAAATGGTTGTTTTTCACTAGCAGGAAGGATATGATCAGAACATTACAAGTCAAGCCAGGCAATTAATGGTTTTGATCTAACAATCCTAAACTAACAAAAGAAAAGACTATAAACAAGAAACCACACGACCTAAGCACTCGATGCAAGCATTCGAGTACAGGATAGGGTGGGGTGATCGAGTAAGCAAATGGGATATGATCAACTCGAGGTATCACTCGATACAGGTTATCGTGTACCTGATCGGGTAAGAGATCGAGTAAAGAAAGAAAATACAAGCAATTAAGATACGAAAGCTTCTAAGGATGGGGTAATCGAATCATAAGTGTTCCTAATAACCAGCACAAATGTCTTACATGCCTCAAGCAAATATTTCCTAGACAATGAACCTCTAAAATCTTGTTAAAACACTCTCGCGACAGAAACAATCAACCTTGAATCACTTCCCTACCCAACTCTCGTTGGAGAAACATGACCAAGCAGGCAATAGGATCCGATTCATTATTGTCAGTAAACCCCTTACTCATCTAATCTCTTAGGCTAAGTGAGTAAACCTCTAGCATTGATTGATTCAAGCATCTCATCTACACCTCTCGGTGGTAAAACACCTTAGATCTAATCTCACCCTCTCGGTTTGTTGACAGCATTAAGAATACAAACCTAGAAGGAAATCTATTAAAAATATACAATCAACTAAGACATCCTAACCGATCAAGAACACAAAATCATCTATCCCATCCCTAGAAACTTTACTACACTACTCG
>NC_025689.1:24822309-24824216 GCF_000633955.1 Camelina sativa
ATTTTATCTACTCCTTTCGGCCTGTAGCATTTGTAAACGCCCTAGATCTAATCTCAACCTTTCGGTCTGTTGACAGCATTAAGAACACAATTCTAGAAGGAAATCTATCAATCATTTACAATCAACTAAAGCATCCTAACCGATCAAGAACACAAAATCATATATCCCATCCCTAGAAACTTTACTACACTACTCGGACATAGAAACGAATAACAAAGCAATCAAAATGAATGAAAATGACATTGTATTAAAAGATAGAGTAGAGTAGAAAGAGTATCGGATAAAAATATAAGAAAACTACAAAATAAAAATGCAAAACAAGAAGAAAAGTGTTGAGTCGCTCAGTTCTATCACAGAAGCTCTCGCTTTCTGGTTTGAGGGTCTGCGGCGTGCTCGTTTGCGAGCTAGGAAAGAGGGGGTTTATATATCGAAACCCATTTGACCTAGCTTCCTAGACTTGCCCGATGGTCTACTCGATGGGGTACACGAGGGTGAAGTCGGGTTACTCCTCGGGTGGAGCTTCGGGTTGCTCTTCATGCTCTTGGATCCTCTTCGATCATGTTGGGGTTCGGAGTTTTTCTTGTAGCTCGATGGCTCCTTCGGGTACATGCTTGAGTTATCCTTGTCTTTCCCCATTTTTGGCTCTTTAGCACCTGTTTTCATCCAAAATATGCAAATGTAGAAATGCAACACCCGAATGCTCTAAAAATGAATTCGTACAGTTAATGACCTAAAAATGCTAAGTTAGAGGTATGAACAATGCAAAATATAGACAAAAAAGGATGCTAAAAACATGTAAATTAGAGAGTTATCAGACCCCCAAACTTAAATCTAGCTAATCCTCTAGCAAGGAAGTAAGAGGGTGCAGTTTGAAAGCAGGGACTCATAACCTTAAGATGCTAATCGAAGGATTCAAGCTATAATCCTTAAAGATAGTTTAATGGTGCTAAGATCAATCAACATACTTACAAATATTTTTCTATGCTTGTTACCATGCATCAATCTAGCTCAACCTCAAACTAAAGATAAAGAACATCTCTTTCACATTCAATTAAGTGTTTGGCGAATTCTTGCAAATGGAAGGTGAATCAAGCTCAATCGGTTTCAAGGGTAAGGCTTTTTGGTAAGGTGGTTTCAAACAAATTCTTTAGGTGGTTTTCTCTCAAAAAATAAATTGCTAGACAGTTGTGAAAACTATCTAAAACTGAGAACAATTTGGGCATACAAAGCTTAACTCTTGATGATCTACCCTTTTCTCATTCATTTTTTTTTCTATTTAAACCCCTTAGAATTAAATTACCCACATCCTTGATTTTAACTCTTTTTTTTGTTTTTTTACTCCCTAAGGTTTAGACTTTTTGACTTTGAATTTCTAGCTCTTTCTCTTTTCTCTTTATTTTTTTTTCTTTCTTTCTACGAGACTATAGCAAGAATTTTTTTTCTTTCTCTTTTTTTTTTCCTAGAGATTAGCTCAAAGCTTTGCTTGACATATAAATCTAAGACAAGTTTCTTCCACTCTCATGGCAAGAATCAATCAAACCTATGCATCTCTAGACTTGTTCTCACAAAGTAAAGAATCTACACAAGCAGGCATTAAGCAATACATCACATACCAAACAAGACCTCTAATCTCTTAGCAAGCCTAATGGTAAGCTCTAGATCTAGCCTTATCTATGCTCCTTAAACATTGGTGTGATGCTAAGATGCTTGAAATCAAACCCTAACCTCTCAGTTCAGGATTAGCATTAGGAACATCTAGCCTAGAAGAGATTCTACCACAATCAAGCTTGACCAAAGCAAACAAACCTCAAACACAGCCCAGCCTAACCCATCCTCAAGATCCTAAGCACTACTCACATGAACACATGATGAACATCAAAGTCATAAACCCAGAAAATCTCGAAACT
>NC_025689.1:24824818-24827406 GCF_000633955.1 Camelina sativa
GAACATCTAGCCTAGAAGAGATTCTACCACAATCAAGCTTGACCAAAGCAAACAAACCTCAAACACAGCCCAGCCTAACCCATCCTCAAGATCCTAAGCACTACTCACATGAACACATGATGAACATCAAAGTCATAAACCCAGAAAATCTCGAAACTTGCGTCAAATGAAAGATAAGAACAAGATCTACAATGTTGCAAAAGGAATCAAACCCAAATTCTTAATATATTGAAAGTTATGGAACCAACAATATTGAAGAATATAAGAGTTTTCTTAAAAAGGGTACAAAATCTAAGAAAATAAAAAGGCAAAGGAAATAATTCCCTAAAAAGTAAAAACTAGGTTTCTGACTCTCTAAAAAAGGTTTGACTCTTTGGTGACTGCAGGTACAAGGCTTTATATAGGAGAGGAGGTGGAAGCCCTAAAAACACTAAAAGACAAAATAGTCAACGGCTCGGTCAACTCGACCACGTGCTCGGTTGAGTGACAGGTCGAGCTGGCTTCTGTCGTCTTGGTTCCACTCGGTCGAGTCCATCTCTCCACACGGTCGAGTGTCTGGTCGAGTGTGGGGTCGAGCTGGACCTCGGACCTTGGTTCTTCAGCCTTGACTCTCTTGCTTTCCCTTCATGATTGCTTCACTTCATCCTCAGCATTGCTTCCGTGCTCCTTAAGCTCCAAAATCACCTGATTATGCATCAAAAGATGCAAATGCAATGCAACTAAACTCTAATGCATGATTAGTCCTAAAGCTATGCAATAATGGTGAAAGTGGATAGCAAAAGATGCAAAAGATGTGAATATTTAGGGGAAAACATGGTAAAATATATGAACATCAAAACCCCTAAACTTAGTCTTTGCTTGCCCTCAAGCAAATAAACAAGACATAAGAAGGTAAGTGAGGTTTTAAAGTGAGATCTCAGCTCCTAAATCTTGCAAATAGACCATCTAGAATCAATGTCCAAGTTACAAATAATATGATGCAAGGTGAATGAGCTGTACTTAAAGATTTTAGACAAGCATATCACAACCTTTACTGATTTGATCCCTAGTTATCCACATGCATTCAAATCAACCATTTCCTTTAACATTCATTAATCAAGAACATGAATCAATTCTATGCAAAGCTTAAACTCATTTGGCTTGGTAATAAAGGATTTTGAGACAATGATGGTCTCTTAGAGTGGGGCTTGTCAATATCAAGGTTCTCTCATAAAAAATGGATTGAGCTTTAGAAGAATGCTAAAGGTAAGAACACCTAGACACATACAAGAATAAAACCTTGTCTACCCAAAGGCACCCAAAGTGTTTATCCTATCAATCTAAACCCAAATGATCCTAGTGCTACCCTTTAACTTCTTCTTTTCTCTTTCACCCTTTTCTCTTTTGGTTTTCTAGTCTTAGGAGAGGTTTCTTATTTGATCTTTCTAGTGGGATGGGGGATTCTCACTTATTTGCTATGGTTCTCTTTTCTTCTTATTCTTAAGATATACAAGCTTTTTGCTAGACTTTTCTTTTTTCTTTCTTTCTTTTCTTTAACTAGAACCAATTTCAATAATCTTTACTTCCCATCCTTTCACTAGACTTTGCTTAAACACATTCTCCTCTTTAAAGACTCTACCCTTTTTGTTTTTCTTTTTCCTCTTTTCTTTTCAAAACAGCCAAGTCCCAAACCCAACAAGTGAACTACCTAGTCCTATCTAGTTTGAAAAATGCAAACTAGAACTACACAAGGTCTTACTCTTGTCAGTTCAAACCTAACACTTTCTACCAAGCTCAATCCCAAAATAGGCCTTACATACTCAAGAATAAATTTGGCTTGAAAGAATGATAGGTTAAGGGTAGGGAAACTGATTCTTAATGAGGAAATCAGCTACTTGGATCAACAAGAGTGGTAAAAGGAAAAAGATGATCCAAATATGTATATGGTATCCATGAGTTTAAAGCAATGCACAAGTTGATAATTGAAAGTCAATATTAGGTTCTTATAAGTAGGAAATGGCATCAAATCACAACATGCTTCAATTTAGACCAAATAAAATGCAGGAATTCAAGACTTGGTTCAATCTTCTGCTTCTAACTACTCAACTAGCATCAAAGTACTATTAACTTGGGCATTGATCCTAGTCTAGTGAATAAACAAGCTAACAAGGAAATACTCATCATAGATCCCTAATGCAAATATTATACAATCCTAAATGAAACATGCTAAACAAGATCCTAATATGCAATGCAAACTACATGAACACTCTTTTATTATAAAGATTTTTTCAAAAAAATTTCAAATTTTTAGGGTTTTTCTATGCCTTAGATGCTTATGCAAATACTAATATGAAGATGCTAAAAATTTGAAATAAGAACACCAAACACAATGTCAAATGCTATCTCAAACCCTCCCCCAAACTTAAATCACACAGTCCCTTGTGTGAAAGAAATTTGATTGAGGATTCAAGACTAAGAGAACTAAACAAAATATGAAATGCAATGATATTTACAAGTGAAGGTGATGGTGGTACCTTAGGGATTGTGGAAGAAGTTGTCCACATCCATCTGCATGCTGTCATAGGAGTAGTTGGGGTCTTGTTGGTGAC
>NC_025689.1:24828553-24832379 GCF_000633955.1 Camelina sativa
TTTTTTCAAAAAAATTTCAAATTTTTAGGGTTTTTCTATGCCTTAGATGCTTATGCAAATACTAATATGAAGATGCTAAAAATTTGAAATAAGAACACCAAACACAATGTCAAATGCTATCTCAAACCCTCCCCCAAACTTAATTCACACAGTCCCTTGTGTGAAAGAAATTTGATTGAGGATTCAAGACTAAAAGAACTAAACAAAATATTAAATGCAATGATATTTACGAGTGAAGGTGATGGTGGTACCTTAGGGATTGTGGAAGAAGTTGTCCACATCCATCTACATGCTGTCATAGGAGTAGTTGGGGTCTTGTTGGTGACTTGGAGATGGAGTTTGGGGCAGCTCGACGATGGCGATCGACCGTGATTCGGTCGAGTGCGTGTCCGAGTGGGGGGGTCGAGCTGGACCGCGAGTGTCCATTACCTGTCCCTTCCTCTTCTATTCAGACTCCTTTGCTTCCCTGATCATGAAAACACTAAAGCAAAAATCAAAATACCAAAATTCCAAAGCAATATATACAGGGATACCTTAGGGACTTCCTCCCTAGTGAGCTTGTTTAAAGTCACTAAGCTTGACTTTGGTTTCCTTCTTAGACTTGGTCTAGATACCAAGGAGGTGATGAAATCCTCCCAGGAACCTCTTGGTCACTGTGAAGGTGATCCTTGATCACCTCACCCTTAACACACAAACCATACTTTTTCTTGATTTTGAGCCTTGGTCATGCTTTCCTCAAAGACCTCTTGTTCAGCTTAACTTGGAGATCCTCAACCATACTAGACAGCTCTTGAACTGACCTCTTAAGCTTTTCCACAGAATCTTCTTGAAGAGAGAGCTCAGCCTTTGGAGTTGCCTTATCACTTAAGACCTCTTGACCACCTTTGTCTTTGATAGTAAAAGGCTGATCATCAATGGTAGGAAGGTTGGTTAGGTTATAGATATTGAACTTCATAACTATAANGATTTTGAACAGCTTTTCCAGGGAGTTGGTTGGGTTTAGGAGCAGAAGTAGAGGCAATGTTGCTCTCCATATACTTCACTCTAGAGTTGAGACCTTCAAACTTCATGTTAAGGTCATTATACTAGGATGTGAGCCTTTGATTCACCCCAGCAAACTGTTTGGCTTCCTCAATCTTTCCTTGTGTTTGCCCAATCAACAATTGTTGCATCATTGCTCTTAAGTCTTGTTCTTGGCCTTGGTTAGTCTGAAACCCTGGTGGGGGACACAACTGAGGCTGGAACACTTGATGTTGTTGTTTGGGGATGTAGTTTTGTTGCTGTTGAGGCTGTTGAGGTGGATAGACTTGGTCTTGAGGATTAGCCACATTGGTACTCCTATAAGAGAGATTGTTGTTCTTGAAACCTCCTTGGTTGTAGCCTTTGAATCCTCCCTGGTTTTGCATGTAGCACAACTCAGCAAATTCAGTCTCCCCCTCTTGAACTGGAACCTCTTCTTCACCAATGAAGTGAATAGACTTTTGTTGGCTAAGAAGGATCTTGTCAAGCTTCTCATTGACCATCTTCAAGTCCTTCTTGTACTTGTCCTCTTGTTCAGTTGATGATGACCTTATGGTTCTGTCATAGTCCTCATTATAGTTGCCATCTGACTGAGCAAGATTCTCAACTAACTCCCAGCCTTCTTCCACATTCTTGTTGAGGAAGTTGCCATTAGAAGCTGTGTCAAGAAGCATCCTTATCTTGGGAAGCACTCCTCTATACAATGTACTCAAGAGTGACTCATTGCTGAAGCCATGATGAGGACATTGAGTCTGAAATCCTTTGAACCTCTCCCAAGCTTCACAAAAGCTTTCATTGTTTCTTTGAGCAAACCCAGAAATTTCATTCCTCAATCTAGCAGTCCTTGCATTTGAGAAAATTTTTGCTAAGAAAGCCTTCTTGCAAGCATCCCATGTGGTTATTGCTCCAGTAGGAAGAGTCTTCTCCCAAAGGTGTGCCTTATCTCCAAGTGAGAATGGGAAGAGCCTCAACTTGAATCCATCTTCACTCACTCCATTGATCTTTGTAAGACCACAGATTCTGTCAAACTCATCAAGATGATCTAGTGGATCCTCCATTGGCAACCCATGGAACTTGTTGGCTTGAATCATGGAGATCAATCCACTTTTGATCTCAAAGTTGTTGTTTGGCACTGTTGGAGGCACAATACCAGCCCTTTGGTTGTGGGTGTTGGGTGCATCTCCAGCACCAATGTGCCTAGGTCTTTGCTCATGGTTAGCTTGTTGCTCCATGATCACTGGATCCTCTTGCTGAACTTGAACTACTCTTCTTCTCTGATTTCCCAAACCCTTTTGCATCCTATGGATGTTGTCAATAGGCCTTTGAAGATTGTTTTTCCCCTTAGACCTTGTGTGCATCAACAAACACGAGTACAGACTCGAACAGGTTCACAATTGAGCTCAGGCTCGTGTGGGTGGTTGAGTCGACTGGGAAGTGGTGTCCAAATGTACACGGCTTCTGACTTGATCAAGTGCTCGATCACTACTCGGTCGAGTGGTGGTCGAGTGGTTGGTCGAGTGGGTACCTGAAACTCAAGACAACCCACCAACAGAAGATTCGAGTCCAGCAACTTCACAAGTGTATAAACGAACTTAATCGTAGACTAATATGGATCCTAAATGTCACAAAAACACACTCAAATGGGCAACGGCGCCAAATTGAAACAAGATCTTTTTGGTGTCGGTGATGAATGTATGCAAAGGTGAGATATGGAATGGATCGATGGGTGTTTCAATTCCCCTTATGCAGTTGTAGAATAATAGGTGTCAATCCAATCTGAGTGTTATGTAATCACTAAGGATGTACTTATTATGCCTAAGTCAAGTCAAATGCAAAGGATGTTTGTCACTAACAGTCCTATGATGAAATATAAAATGCATAAAGTAAGATAAGACAAACACAAAACAAAAACAAGAGTTCTGGGGATGAACTCGAGCTAGCACTCGATCGATTGTAGATCGAGTGCAGGGTCAAGCTAGATAAATCCGGGAAACAGAGCAACACAATAAAAACAGAGCAATGCAAAAACGAATCAAANAGTCCTCATTATAGTTGCCATCTGACTGAGCAAGATTCTCAACTAACTCCCAGCCTTCTTCCACATTCTTGTTGAGGAAGTTGCCATTAGAAGCTGTGTCAAGAAGCATCCTGATCTTGGGAAGCACTCCTCTATACAATGTACTCAAGAGTGACTCATTGCTGAAGCCATGATGAGGGCATTAAGTCTGGAATCCTTTAAACCTCTCCCAAGCTTCACAAAAGCTTTCATTGTTTCTTTGAGCAAACCCAGAAATTTCATTCCTCAATCTAGCAGTCCTTGCATTTGAGAAAATTTTTGCCAAGAAAGCCTTCTTGCAAGCATCCCATGTGGTTATTGCTCCAGTAGGAAGAGTCTTCTCCCAAAGGTGTGCCTTATCTCCAAGTGAGAATGGGAAGAGCCTCAACTAGAATCCATCTTCACTCACTCCATTGATCTTTGTAAGACCACAGATTCTGTCAAACTCATCAAGATGATCTAGTGGATCCTCCATTGGAAACACATGGAACTTGTTGGCTTGAATCATGGAGATCAATCCACTTTTGATCTCAAAGTTGTTGTTTGGCACTGTTGGAGGCACAATACCAGCCCTTTGGTTGTGGGTGTTGGGTGCATCTCCAGCACCAATGTGCCTAGGTCTTTGCTCATGGTTAGCTTGTTGCTCCATGATCACTGGATCCTCTTGCTGAACTTGAACTACTCTTCTTCTCTGATTTCCCAAACCCTTTTGCTTCCTATGGATGTTGTCAATAGGCCTTTGAAGATTGT
>NC_025689.1:24833748-24842883 GCF_000633955.1 Camelina sativa
GAACATCTAGCCTAGAAGAGATTCTACCACAATCAAGCTTGACCAAAGCAAACAAACCTCAAACACAGCCCAGCCTAACCCATCCTCAAGATCCTAAGCACTACTCACATGAACACATGATGAACATCAAAGTCATAAACCCAGAAAATCTCGAAACTTGCATCAAATGAAAGATAAGAACAAGATCTACAATGTTGCAAAAGGAATCAAACCCAAATTCTTAATATATTGAAAGTTATGGAACCAACAATATTGAAGAATCTAAGAGTTTTCTTAAAAAGGGTACAAAATCTAAGAAAATAAAAAGGCAAAACTAGGTCTAGGAGTATATAAGCTTGATTGTTATTGCCATGAGAGTGGATTAGCAAGTATTAGAAGATCATTGTTTAGAGATAGCTCATGTTTGATTGAGGTTTGTTGACCAGTTTAGATAACCATAATCCAAGTCCAGCTCATGAATCCATCCTTAGGACCTTCTTTGTCTATTGATTTCTCTGTTTAATTACTATCATCCGCTTGCTATTTGATTTACTTGTGTTTTGCTCTATTTTGAATGTTGTCTCTGTTTCTGTTCTGAGTACTCAACCCACTTGACCTAGTACTCGATCGAGCATCCGATCGAGTGCTTGCTTGAGCTCGTCCTAGAGTTTGTTGTTTATGTTTTGCATCTTTCATGTTTCATTTCATGTTTCATTTTAGTTTCATTCATGTTGCATTCATTTCATTTCTGTTTAATCCTGTTTCATTACTTGTCTTGCATTAGTTTAGTACTTGTTCTTGTTAGTTTCATTACTGCTTTGATCATTCTGTTTACTTTGCATTTAGTATCTTGTCTTAGTAGTTTTACATTCTGCATTTCATTATTGTCATTAGGTTATTAGTTATAAACCATCATCATATTTGGCTTAACTTAGATAAGTGTTCACATCCTGATTGCTTGCATCACACTCATTATGGTTTGACATCTTTTATGCTACAACTACATAAGGGTAATTGAACTCCTTGCATTCAACCTGTTCACCATTCATCATCTATGTCATCATTCATCATTCATCACCACACAAAAGTACAAGTTTCAATTTGGCGCCGTTGCCATTTGAGTGTTTGTTTGTGACATTTAGGATCTACATAAGTCTAAGATTAAGTTCTATTGTTCCTTTGATCACTACTGATTAAGATTCTTCATCTGCTTGGTTGTTTTCAGTCTCAGGTACCAACTCGACCAACCACTCGACTGTATGCACGATCGAGTACCTGATCGAGCCACAACCCGGATTCAATCAGTCTTCTCATCTCAGTCGATTCAGTCTTCAACTCGAGCCAGTGCTCGACCGAGTGCCTGTCCGAGTCAGTGATCGAGTCAGTTGATGCAAACAAGATCCAAGGGTAATCAGAATCTTCAGAGGCTTCTTGATCACATCAATTGCCTACAAAGAGATTTGAGACAGCAGAGAACAAGAATTCTTCAGGAACAAGAAAATCAGTTGCTAATGGAGCAACAAGATAATCAAAATCAAAGGCCAAGGAACATTGGTGCAGGAGATGCTCCAAATACACATAACCAAAGAGCTGGTATAGTTCCTCATGCAGTTGCCAACAACAACTATGAGATCAAGAGTGGTCTGATCTCTATGATTCAAGCAAATAAGTTCCATGGTTTGCCAATGGAAGACCCATTGGATCATCTTGATGAGTTTGATAGGATATGTGGCCTCACCAAGATCAATGGTGTTAGTGAAGATGGCTTCAAGCTTAGGTTGTTTCCTTTCTCACTTGGAGACAAAGCTCATCTATGGGAGAAGACACTTCCAACTGGTGCTATCACTACAAGGTTGAGGAATGAGATTTCTGGTTTTACACAAAGGAATAATGAAAGCTTTTGTGAAGCATGGGAGAGATTCAAGGGCTTCCAAACTCAATGTCCACACCATGGATTCAGCAATGAGTCTTTGCTCAGCACTTTGTATAGAGGAGTTCTGCCTACGATAAGGATGCTTCTAGACACAGCCTCCAATGGCAACTTCCTCAACAAAAATGTAGAAGAAGGCTGGGAGTTGGTAAAGAATCTAGCTCAATCAGATGGAAATTATAATGAAGACTATGACAGAACAGTAAGGTTTGTCTCTAATGATCAAGAGGAAAAGTACAAGAAGGACTTGAAAGTAGTCAATGAGAAGCTAGATAGAATTCTACTCAGCCAACAAAAGACTATTCACTTCATTGGTGAAGAAGACTCTTAAGTTCAAGATGGGGAGAGAGAGTTTGCTGAGCTCTGCTACATGCAAAACCAAGGAGGATTCAAGGGTTACAATCAAGGAGGAGGATTCAAGAACAACAACCTCTCCTATAGAAGAACCAATGTAGCCAATCCACAAGATCAAGTATATCCACCTCAACAGCCCCAACAACAAAACAACTATGCACCCAAGCAACAACACCAAGGGTTCCAGCCTCAATTGTGTCCCCCTCCAGGGTTTCAGACCTCCCAAGGCCAAGAACCAGATCTGAGAGCTATGATGCAACAGATGTTGCTTGGGCAAGCAAATGGGCAGATTGAGGATGCCAAGAAGTTTACTGAGCTGAACCAAAAGCTGACTTCTCAATATAATGATCTCAACATCAAGTTTGAAAGTCTGAACTCTAGAGTGAAGTACATGGAGAGCAACATTGCTTCTACTTCAGCTCCAAAGCCTAATCAAATTCCTGGAAAAGCAATTCAAAACCCAAGGGAGTTTACTGCTAAAGCTATTTATCTCCATGAGGAAGCTGTCAATGAGGACAATGAAGTTCAAGCTGGGGAGGATTTGTCACTTATTGAAGCCCAGAGTAAAGGTTTTTCAAAGCAGTCTGAAGCCGTCAAAGCACTCGACCAGGTGCTTGACCACACACACGATCGAGTGCCTGATCGAGTGACCGATCGAGTAGTTGCCACTGAAGCTATTAAGCCTGTTAGATACATTCCTCCTGCCTACAAACCACCTCTACCATTCCCAAGACGTTTCAAGGCACTAAAGCTGAAGGAACTAAGGGAAATTATTGAGAAAAGAGAAATGATGGCTTTACAACAAGAGGAAGTCATTGAAAAGAAGGAAGTGATGACTTTGAAAGAAGAGGTTGTCATTGCATTTAAAGAAGAAGAGAGAGGACCTGCTTTGGAACAGTATGCTCCATACCCTCTCTACCAAGATATGCTACATGAGATGTCAAAGCAGAAAGCTCATAATCAAGACAAGAAGGATCTTGAGGAGATTGAGGGAGTTATCATCCCAACTAAACTTGAAGACCCAGGTCTATTCAATCTGCCTTGCTCATTTAGCTATCTACACTTCAACAAGTGCTTGTGTGACTTGGGAGCATCTATCAGTGTAATGCCTTACTCTATAGCACAAAAGCTTGGGCACACTGAATTCAAGTCCACCAACCTTCACATAAGTCTAGCTGATGGATCAAACAAGGATGTGGTAGGTAAACTGGAAAGCCTTCCAGTCAAGAAAGGCAAGGCAAGAATTCCTACTGACTTTGTGGTTATAGAGATGGATAAGGAGCTTGAAGACCCTATCATTCTAGGGAGGCCATTCTTAGCCACTGCTGGAGCTGTTATAGATGTCAAGGAAGGGTTGATAAGCTTGAATATAGCTGAGGGTTTAACCATGAAATTTGATATCAATAACCCAACCAACTTACCCTCCATCAAAGGTCAACCTTTTACTATCAAGGACAAAGGTGAATATGAGGTCTCAAGTGAAGTGGAAACTTCAAAAGCTAAGCTCTCATCTCATGAGGAATCAGTGGAAAAGCTCAAGGGTTCAGTTCAAGAGTTGAGTGATCTAGTGAAGGATCTTCAAGTGCAACTCAACAAGAGGTCTTTGAAGAAAGCAAGACCAAGGCTCAAGATTAAGAAGAAACAAAGTTCAAGTTTAAAGGGTGAAGTGATCAAGGATCAGCTTCACATTGATCAAGTTGTACCAAGGAGGATCTCATCACCTCCTTGGTCTCTAAACCAATCCTGAAAAGGCATCAAAGTCAAGCTTAGTGACTTTAAACAAGCTCACTAGGGAGGAAGGAAGTCCCTAAGGTATCATTGTACATATGTTTAATTTTCCTTGTAGTTTTGATTTCTTTTCTTTTATGTTTGTGTTGGGCAGGCTGTTTTATGAGAGTGTAGATGGGTTTGGAGAGAATTGGACTTGTAGAAGTGAATTCATGAGGCCACTCGACCAGCCCACAAGAGGTACTCGATCGAGTGGCATAGAAGCCCAAGCCCACTCGGGTCCCATTTCTCTTTTACGATCGAGTGGAGGGAGAAAGAAGTTCAATTTTCAAATTTTGGTCAAGCACTCGACCACGTGGGGTCGAGTGGCAGCAAAAGTGAGTCAAAGATTCCCAATTCAAATTTGAATGGTACGGATGCACCACTCTTGTCTCTTTGTCCCCCTAGCCTCTTTATAAGGAGCTAAACTCGATCTTATGCTTCTCACACTCTCTCATTTGCTTAAAACAATCAAAATCTAGCTTAAAATCTCTCTCAAGTTCATCTTCTTGCTCAAGCTTAGTTCTTTTGGTTTTTGGGTTACTAACCTATTAACTTTGAGCTTCGAGTCTATTCCCTTCAGTTCTCTTTCATAATGTCTTCAAGGTCTACAAGAACATAACAACAAGCTGCTGATCGCTCCTTGGATCGACGTGATGCTCAGCTTGCATCAAGAAGAGAAGCTGGTGGAAGTACTCGACCAACCACTCGAGCAGGCAAACGACCGAGTGCCAGTTCAAGTACGCGGTCGAGTGGCGTGACGAAGAAGAAACATCAGCCAGTTGAGGAGGATCCTGAGCGAACTGAAAGTGAAGAAGAGATGGAGTTCACTCTTCAAGAACATATGAGGAGGAACAAGGCAAAGGGAAAAAGGCCAGCAGCTGAAGTTCAACAAGAAGAGGTTGAAAGTGAGAGTAAAGAAGAAGAAGAGGAAGAAGAGGAAGAAGAGGAAGAAGAATCTGGTGGGTTAACTCCAAAACAGCTCTATGAAGCTTTCATGAGGATGAACTTTCAAGGGACTAGATACCCACACAGGAGACCATGGAGAAGCTGGGGATTCCTGAAGATGTAGAGTTTCTCTTTGAGAAGTGCAATCTAAGCAAGTTCATGGGATTGTGCATGGAAGGGTATAGAGAAGAGATCTGTGAGTTCTTAGCCACCATCAAGTTCCACTTCTTCCCAAAGAGTGATCAAGAGTTGGGAGCTGGTTGTTGTGACTTCACCATCAAGGGAAAGAAATATGAGCTTTCATTCAAGAAGATAGCCAACATCTATGGATTTGAAGTTGGTAGTGAAAGGAGTACGGTTATACCAAGGGAAGAGCTCTTTGCTGTTTGGGAAACCATTGGAGATAGCAACATCTACTCATCCTCCAATTCCAAGAGCTCAAAGATAAAGAGTCCAGTCCTAAGGTACTTCCACAAAGCCTTAGCAAACACTTTCTTTGCTAGAAAGGAGACTGGAAATTTGAATGAGGGAGAGCTTAAGATGATTGATGTAGCACTCAATGGCATCATCCTTCAAGCAAGAGATGGAACCATTATCCTTGGGAGCAGTGTGGAGACTGATCTTGCTATGGTCCTCATTGACCAATTGATCTACTATAGAAGCTGGCTGAACAAGCTATACAAGAGGGGCCCAACTGGAGTTCTAACCATTGGAGGCATCATCACTCCAATACTAGTAGCTGCCAAGGTACCACTTAAAGGAGAGAAGGCCATGCCGAGATGGATTGACACCAACTACCTCACCTCCACTCTCATTCTAGCCAACGAGATGCACCATGCGAAGCACCTCTTCAACATTGAGCATCCAACACTAGGGAAAGCTCAACTTTTTCTACCCAACAAGGCACTTACCACCATAAGTGAAGGGCTAAACATTGATTTTTGGCCAGCTGCTGAATTTTTGTTTGATGGGACAGCTCAAGTAAGAGTAGACCAAACTGGAGATGTAAAGATGGCTGATGGGGAAGATCAATTTTATTTTAAAGATTATGAGCCAAGCCCAAGAGATAGTAGAGGAGTGAGAGAGACTAGCAAGAGGTTGACACTTCTACAAAAGTGGAACAAGTGGCATGGGAAGAACTTTGACAAGCTGAAGAAGAAGATGGGAAGGATGACTAAGTCCATCAAGGATTTAAGGAAGGAGATTGCTGAATTGAAGAGTGGGAACTCATCACCAGCACCATCTAGCCCTTTGAGGAGGAGTAGCTCAACTAGAGCATTGTCTAGAGCTGAAAACCCAGTGGAACCAGCAAGAGCTTCGATGCATGAGCCAATTCAGAGGAGGAGAGGTTCAAGTCGCCCATAACAACAGTTTCCAAGGCACTCGAGCACCCACTCGACCGAGCACCTTCAATGCACTCGGCCGAGTACCTGCCCAGACCTCCCTCTGGTTTCCCAGCTCCAGCAGGCTATCCATGCTATCCTTATGGCCAAGTTTACTCTCCCATCCCACCCCAATACTTCATGGATCCAGCCCTCCTGCATCAATACTACCATCAACAAGGCCAGCAATTTTTCCACCACCAACTCGACCGAGCACTCGACCGAGTACCAGTCGATGGCCATAGTCGAGTTGCCTCCTTCTCCATCCCCAACTCAGCAACAAGACCCCAACTACACCTATGAGAGCATGAATGAGGATGTGGACAGTTTCTTCCACAACCCTTGAGGTACCAACATCACCTTTCCTTTGTAAATACCATTGCATCTCTAGTTTTATTTTGTTTTGAGTCTTGAATCCTCTTACAAATTTCTCTTACACAGTGGACTGTATAATTTAAGTTTGGGGGAGGGTTTGAGATAGTGTTTGATGTTGTGTTTTGTTTTCTTATTCATGTTTATATTTGCATTGCATCTAAGGCATAGAAAAAACCAAAAAAATTGAAAAATTTTGCAAAAATCTTTATTAAAAAAAGAGAGAGTTCATGTAGTTTGCATTGCATATTAGGATTTTGTTTAGCATGTTTCATATAGGACTGTTTCATATTTTGCATTAGGGATCTATGATGAATTTTGCCTTGTTAGCTTGTTTAGATTCACTAAACTAGGATCAATGCCCAAGTTAATAGTACTTTGATGCTAGTTGAGTGGTTAAAAGCATAAGATTGAACCAAGACTTGAATTCCTAAACTGCATTATGGTCTAAATTGAAGCATGTTGTGATTTGATGCCATTTCCTATTTATAAGAACCTAATATTGACTTTTAATTATCAATTTGTGCATTGCTTTAAACTCATGGATATCATATACATATTTGGATCATCTTTCTCCTTTTTACCACTCTTGTTGATCCAAGTAGCTGATTTCACTTTTAAATCAGTTTCCCCCACCCTTAACCAACCCTTCTTTCAAGCTATGTTTATTCTTGTGTGTGTGAGGTCTTTTTGGGATTGAGCTTGGTAGAAAGTGTTAGGTTTGAGCTGACAAGAGTAAAGCCTTGTGTAGTTCTAGTTTGCAATTTTCAAACTAGATAGGACTAGGTGGTTTACTTGTTGGGTTTGGGACTTGGTTGTTTTGAAAAGAAAAGAAAAGAGAAAAAGAGAAAGAAAAGAGAAAAAGAGAAAGAAAAGATTAGAGTCTTTAGGAGGAAAATGTGTTTAAGAGAATTTAAGCTCTAGTGAAAGAATGGGAAGTATGAGATTGTTAAAGATGGTTCTAGTCAAAGAAAAGAAGAGTATGGAAAAAAGCTTTTATGTCTTAAAGAGTAAGAAGAAAAGGGAACCATAGCAAATAAGTAAGAAACCCCCATTCCACTAGATGATTCAAATAAGAAACCTCTCCAAAGGCTTAAAAACAAAAGAGAAAAGGTTATAAGAGAAAAAATGAAGTTAAAGGGTAGAACTAGGACAATTTAGGATTAGAATGTTAGGATCAAACACTTTGGGTACCTTTGGGTAGACAAGGGTTTGTTCTTGTATGTGTCTATTAGTTCTTACCTTTAGCCTTCTTCTAAAGCTCAATCCATTTTTATGAGAGAACCTTGATATTGATAAGCCCCACTCTAAAGAGAGACCATCATTGTCTCTAAACCTTTTATTACCAAGCCAAATGAGTTTAAGCATTGCATAAGTTGATTCATGTTCTTGATTAATGAATGTCAAAGGAAATGGTTGATTTGAATGCATGTTGATGTCTAAGGCTTGAATCAGTTAAGGTTGTGGTAGGCTTGACTAAAATCTTTAATTACAGCTCATTCAACTTGCATCATAGTACTAGTAACTTGGACATTGATTCTAGCTAGTTTATTAGCAAGCTTTAGGAGCTGAGATCCCATTTTCAAACCTTACCTACCTTCTTATGTCTTGTTTATTTGCTTGAGGGCAAGCAAAGACTAAGTTTGGGGGTGTTGATGTTCATATATTTTACCTTGTTTTCCCTTAGTTTATTTACATCTTTTGCATGATTTCCTATCTATTTTGGCCATTATTGTGTAGCTTTAGGACTGTTTATGCATTAGAGTAGATTTGCATTGCATTTGCATAGTTCATTGCATAAACAGGTGATTTTGGATCCTAAGGAGTATGGAAGGAATGCTGAAGAGGATTGAAGCTATCAAGTGAAGAAAACAAGGGAGCTAGAGCTGAAGAATCAAGGTCCGGAAGTCCACTCCACCCCTCACTCGACCAGACACTCGACCGTGTACGGAGAAGGACTCGACCGGTTGGAAGAAGCAGAAGAAGAGGTCACTCGACCAAGCACTCGACCGAGCACATGGTCGAGTTGACCGAGCCGCCCCTCTATTTTGTCTTCTAGCCATTTTAGGGCTTCCCCTCTTTTCTATATAAAGTCTTGTACCCTGCAGCCACCAGAGGAGAGCCACTTTTAGATAAATAAAATCTAGACCTAGTATTTACCCTTTTGGGAATTATCTACTTTTTGCTTTCTTTTGCTTAGATCATTAGCCACTTTTGTATTTGTCTCAAGAAATCTTTGATACTTGTTGGTTCCATAACTTTCTAAGTATTGAGATTTTGAGTTTGATTTCTTCTTCAATATTGTAGATCTCTATCTCATCTATCTAATCATGCAAGTTTCATTGATTTCTGGGTTTATGATTTTGTTCATCATGTTTAGTGATTGTGAGTAGTGTGTTAGGA
>NC_025689.1:24843328-24862739 GCF_000633955.1 Camelina sativa
CTAAGGAGTATGGAAGGAATGCTGAAGAGGATTGAAGCTATCAAGTGAAGAAAACAAGGGAGCTAGAGCTGAAGAATCAAGGTCCGGAAGTCCACTCCACCCCTCACTCGACCAGACACTCGACCGTGTACGGAGAAGGACTCGACCGGTTGGAAGAAGCAGAAGAAGAGGTCACTCGACCAAGCACTCGACCGAGCACATGGTCGAGTTGACCGAGCCGCCCCTCTATTTTGTCTTCTAGCCATTTTAGGGCTTCCCCTCTTTTCTATATAAAGTCTTGTACCCTGCAGCCACCAGAGGAGAGCCACTTTTAGATAAATAAAATCTAGACCTAGTATTTACCC
This sequence comes from Camelina sativa, assembly GCF_000633955.1. Lineage (NCBI taxonomy): Eukaryota > Viridiplantae > Streptophyta > Magnoliopsida > Brassicales > Brassicaceae > Camelina > Camelina sativa. Next base: position 24,843,673 of record NC_025689.1, read on the forward strand.
TTTTGGGAATTATCTACTTTTTGCTTTCTTTTGCTTAGATCATTAGCCACTTTTGTATTTGTCTCAAGAAATCTTTGATACTTGTTGGTTCCATAACTTTCTAAGTATTGAGATTTTGAGTTTGATTTCTTCTTCAATATTGTAGATCTCTATCTCATCTATCTAATCATGCAAGTTTCATTGATTTCTGGGTTTATGATTTTGTTCATCATGTTTAGTGATTGTGAGTAGTGTGTTAGGAATTTAAGGATGGATTAGGCTGGATAAAAGTTATGGTTGTTTAGATTGGTCAAGCTTGTTTGTTTATAGATCTCTTCTAGATTAGATGGCTGTTCTTATACTGAGAGGGTAAGGATAGATCTTAAGCTTCTTAGCATCACACCAATGTCTAAGTTGTTAGATAAGGCTAATGCTAGAGATTATCATGAAGCATGCTAAGAGATTAGATGTTTAAAGTGACTTTTGACATTGATGATCTGGTTGTTTATTGCCTGCTTTTATATGTTCTTAGCTAGTGAGAACTAGGTCTAGGAGTATCTAAGCTTGATTGTTATTGCCATGAGAGTGGATTAGCAAGTATTAGAAGATCATTGTCTAGAGATAGCTCATGTTTGATTGAGGTTTGTTGACCAGTTTAGATAACCATAATCCAAGTCCAGCCCATGAATCCATCCTTAGGACCTTCTTTGTCTATTGATTTCTCTGTTTAATTACTATCATCCGCTTGCTATTTGATTTACTTGTGTTTTGCTCTGTTTTGATTATTGTCTCTGTTTCTGTTCTGAGTATTCAACCCACTCGACCTAGTACTCGATCGAGCATCCGATCGAGTGCTTGCTCGAGCTCATCCCAGAGTTTGTTGTTTATGTTCTGCATCTATGTCCTGTTTCATTTCCTGTTTCATTTTAGTTTCATTCTTGTTGCATTCATTTCATTTCTTTTTAATCCTGTTTTATTACTTGTCTTGCATTAGTTTAGTACTTGTTCTTGTTAGTTTCAATATTGCTTTGATCATTCTGTTTCCTTTGCATTTAGTATCTTGTCTTAGTAGTTTTACATTATGCATTTCATTATTGTCATTAGGTTGTTAGTTATAAACCATCATCATATTTGGCTTAACTTAGATAAGTGTTCACATCCTGATTGCTTGCATCACACTCATTATGGTTTGACATCCTTTATGCTACAACTACATAAAGGGTAATTGAACTCCTTGCATTCCACCTGTTCATCATTCATCATCTCTGTCAGCATTCATCATTCATCACCACACAAAAGTGCAAGTTTCATTTACCACTGGGTTGAGACACGGATCCTGTATGACCTGACAATAGAAGACTTCAAAACACGCGGATCCGTTTGTAATCCAGGTTGATACTATTTAGATCGTGTATTTGGTTTGATTCAAGAATAATTATTCCCGTCACCAAACAGAGGTATAATCCCTATAAATAATTACTAGTATCCGAGTATATAATGGCTTCAATAATATCAAATATTAACTACTACCATACTTAATCCCTATAATTATTACGAATATTAATAATAATGAGAAATCTTTCATACTTATCGATTGTGACTTTGTTGCTTCCAAAATAATCAATAGATTAAATACGAAATTGTATATATATGTAAACTTATTTAATTTGCTTTTATATTGTGAGATATTTACGAAAACAACAAATCAACTTAATACAATTAAATAAATAAAAATCATCATTTAGTTTAGATTTTTTAATAGTTTCTTAACAAAATTATAGTAATTAATTATGATTAGTATAGATGGAAAGAATAAAAAACGCAGAAATTATATATATGTAAAGTTGTAAACTAATTTACAGAAAAGGTGTATTGTATATCCCACATCGACTAAATATTTTGGAATATGGTTCATAATCACTATAAATATATGACTAATATGTTTTGAGTACAAATGAGCAGGAAGCTCGATTTATCATGTATCCAAATTTAACAGTTTAATTTGGTTTTATATTTGAGCATATTTAAACTTTTAAAAAGTAAACATAATATAATATAATTTTTGAAAAAGTTTAAGATATTATAAATATTTAAATTTTTATAGAATGTTTAAATTATTATAAATATTTTAACTCCGTCGAATGTTAAAAATATTATAATATATTTAAAGTCTATAAAATATTTAAGTAATATTAATATTTTTACTCTTAAAATTTTAAAATATAAAAAAGTTTGAGTTAAACCGGTTAAAACATGTATTTTTATCAAACTTTAAATTAAATTGGTTTTTTACAATTTTGCTGAGATTTGATATATCAAATATTAACTTCTAAATGATAACCTAAATATACATAATCTCACTATAAATACGTTTCCTAACCATTAAAATATCTCACACTAAAATTTAACTAGCAATTTATCCTCTTTTGACGACAAACCAAAATATAAAAAAAAAACCCATCCTCTTACAAAACTACTTTCCGATATTGCAGTGTGTCTATCCTCTTACAAAACTACTATCCGATATTGCGGAGTGTCTATTCTCTTACAAAACTACTATCCAATATTGTGGTGTGTCTGTTTCCGTGAAAAGCTACATTCTACAAACTACTTACTCTATTAGGATTTCCAATTTACCGTATAACCCCAAATATACAAATAAACACTATATAAACAAAGAAAATAAGTCAAAATAAAAAACTACATTACAAAAATACAGATTACAAAAAAAAGTAACTACCAAAATATATAATCCCGTGTGCTGTAGCACGAGCCTCCCGGCTCCCCTAGTAGTTAATATAACAGGAAGTTGTGTTATTCGGGAAAAAAAAAATGATAGGCGAGAAGATAGATTCAACTCAACATAAAAATCCCATTGCCTCCACAATCTGTATCGTTCATATAGAACACAAACAATCTGCTTAGGAATTGAATTTGGGGAAAAGGACACCCGCAAAAGAGAAAAACGTGTGACACAACCAATCAATCAAAGCCAGGAAAAAGAAGCTCATTACACTTGAATCAACCAAAGATGGAAGTCCCAAGTTTGAGACAAACTGTAGAATTTAAAGGAATCTAGGCAAACAAGTCCAAACAGAACTACTTGCATCACTCAAATTCTTATACGAAGATAATGAATTTACACAGAAAGAGAAAACACCATCCCAAACACAAGCATTTAAACCACCATCAAAAGCATATAAGCGTAGGATTAAAACAAAAAAAAACCACAATCACAAGCATATAACAAGGCGAAATAATGTTGAAGACTCCCCAATGGCACTGTCCATATCTTACTGTTAACCTGTGTAACAAGAATATGTCTAGCTTTCTGCATAATAAGATGAGCTCATACTAGAACAATCCTAAAAGACACCAATATATTCAATACAAAAACTACATTAGTAGACATATCCATATTGAAAAGGACAAAAAAGAAGTACAAACCCATATAAAAAAAAAAGAACTTATGATCATCTTTCATCTGACTGCTAATAAACTGCAAAAGATCAGAATCAAGTGATGGATGAAGATATCCAGCTAGAAGACACACAGAAGAGAAATCATAACAAAAATGAAACATACCAGTTTAGATCATTCCTTGCGGCAACCAATGAGGAAATCAAAGCTTAAAAATACCCAATAAAAATATAACAATCAGAAGAAAATTACAGATAGACAAAGGCGTCAAGACAAATAAACCCAAAAAGATGGAAGCCCCAAGTTCAGCCATGTTGAGACAACTTGTAGACTTGAAAGGGATCTAGGCAAAAAAGTCTAAGCAGAACTTCTACTTGCATCATTCAAATTCACATAGAGAGAGAAAAGAAACCAGACAGAGAAAAAGAGTAAAAAGGGGAAGAAAAAATGACCATACCTCCAAGGAAAAGAGAAGAAACCACCAACGAGGTAACATGGAATACTGTAGATGAAAAGTTAACAAAATGGAACCACATACCTCCTTCACATTCTCGACAGTCCACGTCCGAATACAAGCAAAGAAAAACATTAGCTTATCTGTGAACAGTAAAAAAATATAGCTAATATTGAATAAAACAACTGCTAGGCAAAAAGGTGTAAATATGCGAGGCAACCTGAAAGTTAAACTCAGAAACCAAACGCTCCCACAATGTTTGTTTTTTCTCTTTGAACCTCCCACATGGCTACACAGTAAGCCTAGTTCCTCATGATCTGTATCAAAGAGAGACAGATGTTGTTTTCACTTTATATAGAAAGAAACAGAAAAAATCGGTTAAGTTTTAAGCCAAAAAAAAAAAATCGGTTAAGTGGAAGAAGACTACCTGAAGATGAACCGCAGAGATGAACCGCAGAGAGGACAAGCCATCAAAACAGTCACCAACCGATCAAAGCATCCTCTTCCAGAATCTAAAATTAACAGAGCCAAGTAGTTTTAAAACTCGCATGAACATAATAAAAAAGCCTTGAATGATCAATTTAGAAACCAAACTCAAGAAGAGCAACAAGAGTAAGAGAGTGACAACGATCAGTCAATGCCATCACCGATCAATCTCAGGATCATCCTCCACAAATCTAAACCAACAAAACAAAAACGACATTATGTAACTAGAAGAGATAAGACGAAACCACCGAACCAAAGTGACAATAAAGAAGCAAATAGAGATGAGTTTAGAGCAAGGAACCCATGAGAACGCTCGAAGACAATAACATGGATTAGAAACGTGATGATTGGATCATGGTTTGCTTCCAAATGACCTGCAATACGAAGAAAGAAACGTAAGGAACAAACAAACAAAAAAAAAGAAGAAGTAAAAGACGTGTTAAGAGGAAGAACAAAACCCTTTGAAGAAGTAGCACAGAGAAGAAACTTGTCGATCAAAGCCATCACTCTCATCCATGAAAGCATCATCCGAAACCTGAAACAACATAACAACAAGTAGTTAGCATGAACATACATAAAGCTACGTATGCAATTTGGAAACCAAACCCTAGAAAAAAAATCAGTTAAGAGGAAGAAGACTACCTGAAGATGTAGCCCAGAGAAGACAAAAAAGATCCATCAAAACCATCACCAGCCGATCAAAGCATCCTCCTCCACTAAAATATAGGGTCTTAGGCTTAAAAGTTAAAACATGCAGGCCAACATCACTAGGAAGATCAGCGATATTACTGTTAACTGAAAATTTCAATAACATAGCAAAATAATGTTGTAAAACTCCCAAATGGCCTAGTCCAAATCTCTCAGGAACCCGAAAACCTCTTGGTTATAAAGAATGTTAGTTTCACGGGGTCATCAAGGATTTTCTTATAACTCTTCACTTCTTTGATTACTTATTTTTCTGCAGGAGTCCCTCTACCCTCCTTAGCAAACTCAAAGGAAGTACCCCATGCACACGATGAGATGCATTACAAATTCAGCATAATAAACTACAAGTACTGAATGCTGTCGCCTTTGCCTTAGCATCCTGAATCAATATCTCCATTCTCTATAGATGCGCCAATGTTGAAGGAAGCCTCATGTAACAATACAATCTGCAGATAACAAATCACATTAAACTTTGAATATAATGGTGAGATAAAATATGAGAAAATGACAAGTATGTAAGTGTTTACTCAAATATAATCCAGCAGCGAGGAAACCACCACCCAAAATTCCATTTACATTTGACACACAGAGAGACCTGGAAAGCTGTAGTAGGAACCAATTGATCTGAAAATAAAGTTAGAACCGGTCAAGCAGTATCGGGTGCAGAACCATGTATTAAGGAAAGAGTATCATCATATCACCTTATGATTACTCAAATCCCATATATCACTCTAATATACATTAATTATATTATTCTATGCAATCCTTTAATTATATATGTCCTTTGATTATGGATTGTGCTTATATATAAGTTATATCATTCTATTTGATAATACACAACAATAATAATACAATCATATTCTCTCTATTCACAATGTAAAGGTTCAAAGAGTCCAGGTCGCCGTATTAAACATGAAGGGTTTTATGTTTAGACAAGATCATACTACTGGATACTCAGAGATCATATTGTTTTATATTATATCGAATCACTGAGACTAGAAGATGGCAGCATTCCAATGTTTCATGTGATCACTGAAGCTTCACTGGATAATATATCACCAAATTTAATTTGTTGTTTGTAGCAATGATGTAAACTGCACATACGAAATAATCAACTCGCTGTAAGTATTTACACAATTTCCAAACCGTTATCAACGCTGACTAGTTGTCAAATACACGTACCTGGTTGCGGTCACAAACAAGCTGCATCGCAGCATTGTCAACATACATATGTGACATCTCAACATCAAGATATTCAGAGGCTAGTGTTGTTACTCGTTTCATCCATAAAATAATGGCCTGCCGAGAAAAAATTGCATTGGCATCAGTGTTATATGAGTTCCACAAGAAACAGAAGAGAGGGAAACAAGTAAAGGAAAATGTATTGTCAACCATACTTCCAAGACATTAACTTTGTCAACAGAACACAGCTTTTCACGCTGTTTCCGAGCTGTCTTGAAGGCAACATGAGCAATTCTATCAATATGGGGAACATAAGAAATGCGTTAAAATATTAGTCCGTAGTACTTAACAATCTATCCACGGAAATCTATATCTGAAATTTTCAGTCATGTACCTCGTGGGTAGCATAAACCTCAGTGTTGAACCCAACTTCTTCGCCATTTGCACTGGTCTTTATCCCCCTTGGCTCTCCAAAATAAATACCTTATCATGCGTATATAAAGATATTGTCACACTACATAATGAGAAAAATAAGAACTACAATCAGTTTAAAATTTTAATAAACTAATTAAACTGACCTCATGTAAGATCTTTTACAATCATTAGATCAACACATTATGCTACCTCTCTCTTCAAGGCGGAAGCATCCATTAACTGTTAAAAAAAAAAAAAAAATGAAGTTCACACAAGAAACAAAGTTCAGACTACCAAGAAATTTCTGAGAGGATATTTACCTTTAGCAGAAATGTATGTCTAAGATTTGCAAATACTTTATGACCTGCACTATGCTGAAGTAACCCCTTATCAGGCCTCATATGCTTTTCATTGTTATCCCACTTGTACCTTAAATTATACCAATATATATGAAGATTTGAGAAACAGTAATTCCCAAAAAAAAATTAGAGCCAAAAACATAGGTTGGGACAAGAGAGAAGACATACCCTCCAATGGCTCCAAGAAGCACTACATCTGATTCTTTTGCAGCCGGGATGGTCTCCTCCGGAAAGGGAACTCCCACAGCAGCACTTCCAATAGGCATCTCCCGTAAGCTAAATTCCACTCCTGATACAGAGCAAAGATGCAATGTCTTAGAAATTTCAGTGGCTAAGAAATAACCTCTTTGATTACAACCAAATACACCCCACCCACACGATTCTAAGCAGAAAACAGTAAGTTCTTGCAAATGAGATGAAACAACATTAGGAGTGAGGACCTTCCAAAGATCCAGCTCGCTGAACCACATTTTTGGCAATTGGGAGAACCTCTGGCCGCGACATCAGAAAGAGTATCAGCAAACATCACCCCAATCAGAATAGTATCCAACATGAACATCACAAAGTTAAAATGCATTTTGTAAATCATGGCAGTCAATACATGAGGAGCTGGCAAAAAATATCTCACAATTGGATTGGCTTTAAGAAAAGAAAAAAACATGTCCTAGGTGTCCAATAAGATATGATGACTAACTTCAACCTCAAGATCCTCTTAAGCCATTGATGTGACTATTTCAGTAAAAAAACCTGAATTCTGGACCTTTCACATCATTTTCTAATTGAGCTGGAAATTTTATACTTTTAAGCAGTTATCAAGAATTTACCTACAAGTTTACCGCACCTTTGCCAAGCAATATCAAATGTAACAAGAGCAATGTGATCAACTTAAGCAGAATCAGAAACAAGAATACAATTGAGCAACTCCTACATTAACCAGACTTCAAACTTTTCTAGTAAATTTAAAAGTCTAGTAAATGCGAAAACACAATACCTCACTTGCAGAAAGCCAACTTCATCGCCTTGTTCATTTATGGTAAAACCCCGAGGATGCGCATTGTAAGTACCTATATTCAGCAAAGAAAGACACAAGCTTCGACTCTTTGAGGAACACAGACACGAATAGTGAAAGTAGATGCAATTCAAGTATTGGGAATTACTTACAAGGCATAAGTGTTGTCCGCGGTTCTATGATAAACATTCTAGAAGCTGCATCATATTCAATAACTCCGGATTATTGGTTGAGGATTAACTTCAAACAGGTTAAAGAAAAAGGATTATGAGATCACTTACATCGTTGTTGTTGTTGTTGATGCATCATCCCCTATTCTATGAAGAAATTTTCTCTAAGTATATCAAAGCTTGAAACTTACAAGTTCCTGTCATTTGAAGCAAAGACGATTTTGTTAGACTTTGAGCTCCAATCTGATACAAATTAACTTGGCCACGCTGCAGCAATTCAAACAATGATCAATGCAAGGAGAATCAAGTTAGGATCTGATACAGTAAGAGTCAAGACAGTAAAGCTAAATAACTCAGTATATGCACTTAGGATCTGATACATTTACCTTTTGGCACGATTTAGCTAACACCAGAGTTGATAGCCATTCAGATCCTTCCAGGCTCTACACATACCTTCAAGAAACATTCCAAACTATATAAAAAAAAGCACACATGATTAGTTAATTTAAATGTCAAAGTTTGAAACTTCATATAATTGTTGTTGCGTCATATAGTGTGCATCATCCCTCAAACTATGTGTGACAACCCGTCCTGTGGACCCCACTAGCTTTACTGCTAGCCGCCCCAACGGACCCCAAGCTGGCCCTGCAGGTCAATTGGTGGCAACTTGTCCTGTGGGAAGGTTGTTAAAGGGTGGGGACCAGGGTTTGAGGAACGTCTGGCGCACCAATAACCTACTGTGGATTTGGATGAATAGTTCCATTTCCCATGCCCTGCAAGGCCAGCTTCGGACCTATGGGAGCAAGCTAGCGGTGGGCTAGTGAGGTCAATAGGACGGGTTGTCACATAAAATATCGATTTTTATTGTAACAACCCATACCATGGACCCCACTAGCCCCCCGCTAGCTGCCCCAACGGACCGTCCGTGGACCCTGCTAGCCTCCTGCTAGCCGTCCTAACAGACTCCAAGCTGGCCCTGCAGGGCATCGATCCTAACCCATCACTGTGGATATCCCAATCCACCAGTAGGTTATTGGTGCGCCAGGCGTTCCTCGAACCTTGGTCCCCACCCTTTAACAACCTTCCCACAGGACAAGCTGTCACCAATTGAGCTGCAGATCAACTGGTGACAACTTGTCCTGTGGGAAGGTTGTTAAAGGGTGGGGACCAAGGTTCGAGGAACGCCTGGCGCACCAATAACCTACAGTGGATTTGGATGAATAGTTCCATTTGCCCAGTGAGGGGTTAGGATCGATGCCCTACAGGGCCAGCTTCGGACCTATGGGGGCAAGCTAGCGGTGGGCTAGTGGGGTCAACGGGACGGGTTGTCACACTATGAAGTGTGAAGAAAGCATATTCTGAATTCTAGAGAAGGAAAAAACAATGAAAAGAAAACCAAAATCTCATTCTCCTTTAATTAACCTCAAATTCCGACCTGAATCATAACAATGAGAAGAAAAAAAAACCAAACTTTAAGCAGATTTTTTTAAAACTCACTTTGATGTCTGTGGAGTGGAAATTGAAGCGGACGAAGATAATAAATGATCTATTATAGCCGTTAGATGCAATTGAATTTTAGATCTGACGGTGAATAACGCATTAAAAAAAATGATCTTAATAAAATTTGGAGATATCTAAAAACAAAAAGAAAACCAAAAACGTTGTTTCCTTTTTCTTAATTTCACAGTTCGCGTAAATCAAATAAAGAAATAAATGAGATTTGAAAAAAAAAAAAAAAAAAGGAAAATTGTGACCAATAAAAAAAATGGAAAACAACGTCTTTTGTACTGTTTTCACATCTTTTTTTTTTACTTCTTATGCATTATAGATATAAGTTTTCTTTAATTACATTTACATATATACTTTTTTCCTTTCAAACTCAAAATACATATAAAATTGATATTATTACTACTGGACCTCAACTCACCATGGATCTATTTATATGCTCGCAGCCCATTATGCCCATTATATCTACCTTGAAAGTACGATGTTAATTAAATATTTCGTTGAAACTTTTTTACACAAGTTTTGTACACAGAAACATAAAAAAAAATTATGTAAATTTAGGCTCTTGGTTGGTTAAAAAGATTTACTCTACACAACCTCAATGATCATGGACAAAAAATAAGGTTAGCCTTATATAAAGAATGGGAAAAGGCCTTTATTTAGAAGTTTAATACTCCGATCTTTTTTGGTTGAAAAAAATAATATTAATATTAATAAAAACGTGCAATTTAATACCAAAAAATTAAATGTTGTCATTTTCATATTTACGATCTCTCAACAAAAAAAATATATTCTAATTTTTCCTTTATTCATTTATATTAATTATTAACATGAAAATAACATGGAATTAATTTTAGTTTTAATTTTATTTGGACAAAAATAATAATTATTAATATTTCATTTTATCATTATTTTATTGCTTTAACTAAAATTATATTATATTTTATTACCAAATACAAAAAAAAATCTTTGATTTTTTTTTAAAAGTTAGCGGTTTAGAGGTTTGTTATGTTAGTATAATTAGTTTGGTGGTTTAGAGTGTTATTGTATTACTTATGAGGTTTAAACTGCTACTTTTAACCACTTTGAAGGTTAAAATATGAAGTTTTCCCATTTTTCTTTTTTAGGAAAGTTTATGGCTATAAAGACGGATATGAGCAAGGCTTATGATCACGTGGAGTGGTCATTTGTTGAACATCTACTCCGGCAATTCGGTTTTTGCGACAAACAGATATCGTGGATCATGTGCTGTGTGACATCAGTACAGTATAAGGTCTTGATAAATGGTCAGGCATATGGGTCCATCAAACCTTCTCGGTGGCTTTGTCAAGGGGAACCTTTATCACCCTACCTTTTTATTTTGTGTACAGAGGTGCTTATTGCTCATTTTCGGAAGGCGGAGCAGCTGAAACTTCTTATTGGGATTAGGGTGTCGACAGCTAGTCCTACCATCTCCCATCTCTTATTTGCGGATGACAGCCTTTTCTTCTGTCTGGCTACAAAGGAGCAATGTGAGGTGGTCTTAGGGATACTTGGGAAATATGAAAGGGTTTCGGGCCAACAAATTAATTTTCAGAAATCCTCGATCCAGTTTGGACATACGGTGGATATTGATCTTAGGGAGGAATTGAAAGGGGTACTCGGAATCACAAACCTGGGTGGTATGGGATCTTACTTAGGTATTCCGGAAAGTTTAGGGGGTGCTAAGACGAAAATATTCTCGTTTGTACAAGACAAGTTGCAAGCGCGGGCTAGTGGATGGCCGGCTAGACTTCTGTCAAAAGGTGGTAAGAAGGTAATGATCAAGTCTGTTGCTACGGCTGTTCCTACTTTCGTTATGTCGTGCTTTCGGTTACCTAAGACGGTTACGAGGAAATTGACTAGTGCAATCTCTAACTTCTGGTGGAGCTCGTCTGGACAATCCCGCGGGTTACACTGGGTCGCGTGGGATAAACTCTGCTTTGGAAAAGACACAGGCGGACTGGGTTTCCGGAATTTGGATGATTATAACACCGCGCTGCTGGCAAAGCAACTCTGGCGTTTGATCACAGTACCAGATTCCCTTTTTGCAAGAGTATTTAAGGGACGCTATTACCGGCATTCTGATCGTTTGGATCCAATTAAATCTTATTCCCCCTCATATGGGTGGCGGAGTATGATTTCTGCTTGCTCTCTGGTTAATAAAGGACTTATTACACGGGTAGGATCTGGGGCTTCCATTTCTGTATGGGCCGACCCATGGATCCCTGCCCAATCCCCAAGACCAGCACTAAGCACAGGGTCGTCTTTTGACCCCTCGCTTCGAGTTATAAATTTTATTGACAGGAGTTCAAATTCCTGGGATATGGCTCAGCTTACGGCTACCTTTGTACCGGAAGATGTGACTATAATTTCCGCTTTGCCGATACGACAACCGGATACTCTGGATCTATTTGGCTGGCTTTTTACCAAGTCTGGTAAATATTCGGTTAAGTCAGGGTACCATTTTCTTTGTTCAAATATAACGACTCCTTCTGATTCGGAAGTATTTGGACCAAGCATTGTGCCTCTTCAGTCTTTTGTATGGAAAATCAGGTGTCCACCGAAGCTACGGCATTTTATGTGGCAAGTGCTTTCCGGTTGTGTAGCGGTTACAGCAAACCTCCGTAAACGGGGTATGAGCTGTGATGCAGTATGTGGTTTGTGTGGCTCCCCGGAAGAGACGATTAATCATACTCTCTTCCAGTGTCCGCCAGCTAGACAGGTTTGGGCTTTGTCGCAGTTTCCGACAACCCCGGGTTTTTTCCCCATGGACTCTGTTTTAACAAATATGGACTCTCTGTTTTGGCGGTTTAAGGATGTTCCAGATTCTGACATTTTCCCTTGGATTATGTGGTATGTCTGGAAAGCACGAAATGATAAGCTTTTTGGTAACCTTGATTCCAATTCCTTAGCCATTTTGCGGTTAGCAGAGGATGAGGCCAAATCATGGGTTTTGGCTCAAGAGGATGATCTGGTATTAGTTACCACTGCACCGGCCGAGGTACGACGTCCTGGAATTGGGAGTGTAGGGGTTCCTAGGTCTCTATCGAGCTATACTTGTTTTGTAGATGGCTCTTGGAAAGCGACAGATCGTTTTGCGGGTAGAGGATGGTTTTGTACTTCGCCCTGGGGTGATGCCCCTACCATGGGTGCTGCCAACCATCGCCGTAGTTTATCTCCTCTTCATGCCGAGATTGAAGCCCTTGTTTGGGCTATGTGCTGTATGATTGGGGCCGATAATCAATCTGTTACTTTTCTCACCGACTGCTCCGATTTAGTGAAGATGGTGTCTTCGCCTTCCGAGTGGCCAGTATTTACGCCTTACTTGGAGGACATTCAGGTGGATAAGGAGGAGTTTGTTTCTTTTTCTTTGGTCTATGTCCCTCGCTCTCAGAATGGTCAAACGGACAATCTTGCGCGACGTTTTCGCACATTACCGCATTTAATTACCTATGTAAACAACGTTCCTTCGCATTGGCTTGTTTGAGCCAATCTTGTTCTTTGTTGTCAGAAAAAAAGAACCTAGTTTGATTAGTGCTTTTATTGAATTCAGGTTGGGGCATCGACCGTAAATATTTTTCACACGGACATCATCGAGAGGCTGAACCGAGCTTACTTTGACCACTTTGGGTCAGAAATGGGATTTATGTTGGTCCATTGGGCCAGCCAGGCAACTCGATGCTTTATATAGGGAGGCAGACTTATTAGCTGATGGTGAAACAATTTCAATCCAAGAAATCATGGATACTATGCCTAGAAAAGTTGATGGTGTTTTCTAATTTTTTTTATTTGGTAATAAAATGTAATATAATTTGAGTTAAAGAAATTAAATAACGATAAAATAAAATATTAATAATTATTATTTTTATTCAGATAAAACTAAAATTTAAATTAATTCCATATCATTTATGTATTCATAATTAATATAAATGAATAACAGTAAAATTGGATTATTTTTTTTGTTAAGACATCGTAGGTTGAAAAATGACCAAAAAAATTATTTTTTTTTGGTATTAAACTGCACATATTTGGTATTTAAACTTCTGAAAAAAATAGATAAGGTATTTTTTTGGCTTTTTTAAAGAATACCCAATCTAAGTGTTTAAAAATGACAATACATTTTCATATATGTATCATAATCAAATTGAATTATAGAACCATTACTTTATATTTTTCACCGTTAGAGAAGGTAGAAATAATTATTATTACGAACCCAATCTGTAAGAAATATTCAACGTTGCTATCCGATAGATAATTTGAATGAGATGGTTGCAATAAAAAACCAGTTGTACCGGCCATGGCCACCGAATCGGACAACTGGTACTTTGATGAATATGAAAGGGTTCTTTTTATTTTATTTTGGCAATTATGAATAGTGATTGCATCAATTCTCTAATTAAGTTTGCAAACGTGCCAATCAATTCTTTTACGTTTTGGAGCATATGTTCGTTATTTGTGTTTCGTCTACCCTGTTTTTGTTTATTTTTGTGATCGGCTTTTGATATGTAATTTTTTGTGTGGTTTGTTGTACCACACATATTCGAAGAGATGCCACTGAATCGCTATCACCAACACACATATTCGATGAGATTTTCACTAAAAACAATCAACGATCTAAAGGAAACCGTGATAAAAAAAACCAAAAGGAAAAGCAAACCGGACATGCCGGAGAAGAGAGAAGGCAAAAAGAGAAAGAAACCGAACTACGTCGGGTTGAAACCTTAAGCTAGCCATTACCACTGTATGAGCCGAGGATGCTAGACAAGAGCCAACCATGCACTGCTATGAAAGCCAATCTATGCCGGACAAAAGACGGATACTACACCGGACGGCAAGCCAAACACCGCCGTTAAGGAAACCGGACGCTGTTGGAAATGGAAGCCAGCCACCACTGTTAGAGAAACCAGATGATGCTGAAAGAAAATCCATAAGTAGTCAATAAATCTGGACGGCAAAACAAACGGGAAAGCTTTCTCTCTCTTTGAAAGATTTTTAGAGAGAGAAGCTTTTTCACTTTTTTTATCAAAACAGATAAGTTGAGTTAAGAACAACCGACAAAGAGAATACTAAGCAGTGTATTTGACATTTGTAAATAAAGAACCGACTAAGCGGATTCAGATTTCTGTTCGAAGAAAGAGTATTTATAGACTCCAGTATTTGAAATTTTTTCAACAAAAATATTATAATTCAAACGGTAAAACAAATTACCGTTACACAGTGTTTATATTTTCCTACTCTCAGGTTAAATCAAAACGTTTTTAAACAATATGGAAAATCGTAAACGCACTCAAGTTAAAAATTAATTCGTTTTTTTTGTATAATTCAAATATTAAAAATGTTAAGGTTTCACAAGTTTAATACTTTTTCTACCCTGAAGTTTAATACAATTTGGGAAATCATAAGCACCAGCTCTCGAGATAATTTTTTCTTCTATCAAGATAACTCTTTTACTAATTCTAATATAAAGTTTTGTTACTACTAATAGTCACGTAATAGTAATATTTGAACACCGAAAGATCCTCCACCTTGTTCGTAGTGTTGTTGATACCAACATATATATATATATATATATAATGTATTTCATAATCAAATTTAAATTATAGAACCATGACTTAAATTTTTTCTATTGTTAGAGAAGGTAGAAATAATGATTATTACGAACCCAATCTGTAAGAAATAATAACCAACGTCGCAATCCGATAGATAATTTGAATGAGAAGGTAGCAATTAAAAACCAGTTGTACCGGCCATGACCACTGAATTTGACAATAGAAAGTTAAATTTATATTTAATTAATAGTAGACACGTACACTGTATTTTGATGAATTATGAAACGACATTAGTCCTTTTTTTTTTTTAAGTAACTTTCCATTAATTAAGAAAATTACACACAAAATCCCAAAAGAGCCACAGGCCCGACAGGAAGAAACAAACCTTCTCCTGTTGTACAAAAACAAACCTGCTATTGCCACTTTAACTGATCCAAGTGGACTCTCCCCTACAAACATCACCACAAAAGAAAAATACAAACCACGACGACCAGAGCATATTAGTTCTGAAAATTGCCAAACCACGTGATGAGAAGTGAATCCCCTTGAGGACTGAGAATGCTTCCTGCTTGCTGAATCCTTGAGAAGGGCTCCAGCCGGCTCCTTATGATTACTATAATGTCTTATTAGTCCTTTTCTTTATTTGTTCTTTAGGACTGAAAGACGATTTAAAAAAAAAATCCACTAATCACAAGAACATTAGAAGTGATACACACTTATCGTTAACCTCCAAGTCTGCTCGAAACCTCAATGAGGTTTGTGTCCTCTGTTCAAAACTCTAATCTGATGCACACTGTATCGCTGAGGTTATGTGTGTGTTTCAGGTGGATAGAGTTAAGGAGCCAAATTAGACAATGGGGATGATATGATATTATCGGCCATTGCTTCTGATCCAAAAGTTTTAAGCGCTGCCAATTTTCTGGCTAATTCGTTATAAGTATAAAAGGTTTTGATCGATCTTGTAATAACCGGTTTGATACTTTTTGATAGTTGGACAGTAAAATTATTTGTCTTTCAATGCCTCCTAAGTCAATGCCTCCTAATGACTTTTTTCTTTCCCTTATTTACTCATTGTGTAAATATATAGATATACCTGAGAGCAGATGCCAAGACTCCTTCAAACACCAAAGAGAACGGTGTAGTACCTACAAAACGCACAACATTAGGTATTTGTCTTAAGGCGCGAAGTTACTTTAAAAGAAATATCTGCTTGCTTCGGTTCGACCATAGTGGTCCAGNCTTTTTTTTTTTTAAGTAACTTTCCATTAATTAAGAAAATTACACACAAAATCCCAAAAGAGCCACAGGCCCGACAGGAAGAAACAAACCTTCTCCTGTTGTACAAAAACAAACCTGCTATTGCCACTTTAACTGATCCAAGTGGACTCTCCCCTACAAACATCACCACAAAAGAAAAATACAAACCACGACGACCAGAGCATATTAGTTCTGAAAATTGCCAAACCACGTGATGAGAAGTGAATCCCCTTGAGGACTGAGAATGCTTCCTGCTTGCTGAATCCTTGAGAAGGGCTCCAGCCGGCTCCTTATGATTACTATAATGTCTTATTAGTCCTTTTCTTTATTTGTTCTTTAGGACTGAAAGACGATTTAAAAAAAAAATCCACTAATCACAAGAACATTAGAAGTGATACACACTTATCGTTAACCTCCAAGTCTGCTCGAAACCTCAATGAGGTTTGTGTCCTCTGTTCAAAACTCTAATCTGATGCACACTGTATCGCTGAGGTTATGTGTGTGTTTCAGGTGGATAGAGTTAAGGAGCCAAATTAGACAATGGGGATGATATGATATTATCGGCCATTGCTTCTGATCCAAAAGTTTTAAGCGCTGCCAATTTTCTGGCTAATTCGTTATAAGTATAAAAGGTTTTGATCGATCTTGTAATAACCGGTTTGATACTTTTTGATAGTTGGACAGTAAAATTATTTGTCTTTCAATGCCTCCTAAGTCAATGCCTCCTAATGACTTTTTTCTTTCCCTTATTTACTCATTGTGTAAATATATAGATATACCTGAGAGCAGATGCCAAGACTCCTTCAAACACCAAAGAGAACGGTGTAGTACCTACAAAACGCACAACATTAGGTATTTGTCTTAAGGCGCGAAGTTACTTTAAAAGAAATATCTGCTTGCTTCGGTTCGACCATAGTGGTCCAGCAAGACCCCACTGCGAGCATCAACATTTGGTCACGGGTTCTTCACCTATAACAAGCCATCATAGCATTTGTAAGTATATTCAAATTCGAAATGATCGGCAAAGGAGTTCGCAAGCCTTGTATATAGGTGTTGTAGAGTTGTTAGTGGAATATTTAAGGAGTTCGCAAGCTTTGTCATACTTTCAACGTAATCCATTACATGAAACGTTCCCCCTGTTATACTAGAAATGATAGAGATACTACCTTTCCAAGCTCGGTGAGAACAGGGTGGCACAACATCGTAAAGCTTTGACACCTACAGAGTAGGAAAGATTTGTAAGCCACTGGACATTGATAGAATTTTGAGAGCACAACAGAATAGAAGGAAAAAAGAAAGTACCAGCTGCAAAAGAGGGTCATCAGGTAAATGCTTCAAGGCAAACTCTCTTTGCCCTGGGATCATGTAGAGGAATTGTGTGTGTTTTTACCTTGCTATTGTTTAATGTCTTCCAAACATATTAACTGCTCTTTCGATATGTTTTCTCCACATTCCTTCACAGCTGATTTGATCCAAAGAACTTCCTGTTGCAACAAGACAAATAAGAGTCTAAGAATTTGTTCTCACCAACTAACTAATCATTGTATTATAAAACTATCACACGCTACCTACATAATAGACAAAAACAACAACAAAAAACTCATGAAGCTCTGACGTAGATTGAAGACTTGAACAAATTTTCACCTTCATGATTACTATAGCCAAAATAAAACAGTAGAAAAACAAAGATATCATGGCGGCAGATTTTATGAAAAAACAACAACAATAAACACAAGAAGCTTGTTTTAGGAGAAATTAATACTGACCTGTGGATAGTGATGTAAAGCCTCACGAGCTCTTTCATCTTTTCATCACCAAATCCCAAAGAGAATAATAAACAGTGTATTTGACATTTGTAAATAAAGAACCGACTAAGCGGATTCAGATTTCTGTCCGAAGAAAGAGTATTTATAGACTCCAGTATTTTAATTTTTTCAACAAAAATATTATAATTCAAACGGTAAAAAATGTTACCGTTTAAGAACACTTTCAACCATGAGAACAAATAGTTGACAAGTTCATTTTATAAATTTAATGTAAAAGGGGGTCTATGCTAACCTGTTGTTCCGGAATAAATCTTGCAGCTGCGACCACAGGTCCTGCATTGCCACCATTTAAACGTAATAAACAAATAACCCCACACGCAGCACTTCCAGAACCAGAAGCAATATCAAGAAGGAAAAAACAAACTATTCTTTCAAGCAGACTTTTACTATGCATTACATCAAATTCAAATATTAAGTTTATACGATATGGCGTGAACGAAATGGTCGCCGGCATGGAGACACACCACAGACTGCTGTCGCTATTATCTCCTGGATCGACAGGCAAGTGAGGGACCGGCTGCTATCTATTGGATTACTGGGGGATCGACGATTCGACGAAGCTTTACAACTCTGGTTTCAATCACGTTCTTAGCCTCTGTTTTTTGCTTTCTTTTCTAATTTTTATTTCAGTCCTAACAAATAAGGGGAAATGATCTGAAAGTGTTGCACTAGTTGTAAAAAGGTTATTTTTCTTTTGAATATAATTTAACATTTTATTCAAAAAAAAAAA
>NC_025689.1:24862839-24862978 GCF_000633955.1 Camelina sativa
TTTTATTGGATATTTATTGGTATGTGGTTCCGCTGTTGGATTGTGAACGTGGTTAGGTGGCTAGTGGGTATGGGACCACTATTTGTAGCTATTTAATTATATTATTATTTATTATTTATTTATTAAAAAAAAAAAAAAA
>NC_025689.1:24867252-24895422 GCF_000633955.1 Camelina sativa
ACCTAAATCAAAAAATTATTATTATATTATTATACTCCCTCCGTTTTAAAATATAGGATGTTTTAAGCAAATCACGCAGATTAAGAAGACTTTACTTTTAACAAGTTCAACCAATGAGAAACAATACTGCATAATATAAAATACTAAACTAATCTAAAAGTTGCATTGAAATCTGAAAATATCCTATATTATGAAACAACAAACTTCTCTAAAACATCCTATATTTTGAAACGGAGGGAGTATATGAAACAACCATACAAACAGGTAAATACAATTACTCTGTAGATCTGTAGTGAAACTAATATATAGTAAAATATAGTAATATATAATCTCTGGCTCGCAACCAATATAATTTTGAGATCATGACAAAAGAAACTAATGTAAATCATCATTCAAAATAGTAAAATGTTATACCCTTTTTTAAAGGTGAACCAACAATAACCAAAGCTTGGTGAGATTCGAATGTTGGTTCCCAAGAAAACACTACACGAACAGGAAAATACATTAAATTAGGTGAATAATACAAAACAGTAAGATTTGAAATTTTACTTTCCAAGTAACAGCTACACGAACATGAAAATAAAAGTGAATCATAAGAAACAGCAAAATCTGAATACAATTATTATATATGAAACAACCATAGAATCAGGTAAATACAATTAATCTGTAGATCCGTAGATTATTCATAAACACATTATAGGAACACCAATATAAATTTGAGATCATGACAAAAGAAACTAATGTAAATCATCATTCAAAATAGTAAAATATTATACCCTTTTTTAAAGGTGAACCAACAATAACCGAAGCTTGGTGAGTTTCGAATCTTGGTTCCCAAGAAACCACTACACAATCAGAAAAACACATTAAATTAGGTGAATAATACAAAACAGTAAGATTTGAAATTTTGCTTTCCAAGAAACAGCTACACGAACAGGAAAATAAAAGTGAATCATAAGAAACAACAAAATCAGAATACAAATTAGAAATTGAGAATATGAACGAATCTATAAAACTCAAAAAAAAAAAAACGATTTTATACCTTGATTAGAAGATGAACCAACAACAACCAAAGCTTTATGATTTGTGGATCTTGCTTTCCAAGAAACCACTATACGAACAGGAAAATAAAAGGGATCAGTCGATGTATCATTGAAAACAGCAAGCTCGGAATACAAATAAAAGTTTGAGAACATAATAAAAGAATTATTAAAATTCAAGAGAAGAATGCTTTTTTCGGGTTATGGTGAAAGCATACGAAATCATTGTATTTATAGTTGTAAAGCATCTATATTTTTAGGGTTTCTAGGTTTTTAGGGTTTACAGAAAGACGGTGTTTTCTCATCGGGCTTTTTTCATGCATAAACCCATAATTTTTATTTACGTGGATCTTTAAAAAATCTAACCTAAGCCCATTAATTACCCAATTTATGCGTGTTATATTATGGTCATGTATCCTTTGATTAAGCGTGAAAGAGATCTTATTCATAAAATTTAGGGATTAATTTAGCAAATTCTATTTGTGCAATTAACTTTTTATGCAATTATATTATTTCTAATCCGATTTTTGATTTATTTTTAATGCGAAAAATAGGTAATTTTACGTCCAGGGGCAAAATATTATAACGTGAAGGGCAATTTCATTAATGGTATAATGGTAAAATTTTGCTGAGATTGAATGTGGGACGTTTTCACTTCTCGTTTAATATAATTGATTTACCTTGTTGCCCTTAAATTTTTTTTTCCTCTTCTTCCTTTGTTTGCTCGTAGGGTCAAATTATGGAATTTTTTGGCAAAATTTTTTTTTTTCTGCTTTTGTACTTCCGATTTAATAGTGTAGATTCATCAAGTTACATTAGAAAGTCAACATAAAGTTGGATAGATAGGCTAAGAAAGCTAGTTGAAACCATATATATATATATATATAAATAAAGGAAGAGTAATCATAAGTTTTTGGGTCTGATTGGTGACCATGTTTAAACAAGGCGGTTAAAAAATTACGAGTGGTTGTAGAGAAGGTGGTTAAAAAGAAAGCGGTTAAATATAACAGAGAAAAAAGATGATGCGGTTAAAGAGAGCGGTTGAATATTTAGTTTGATTGGTAACATTGTAGCGGTTGAATAGTATAAATTATAATAATTAGTAGAAAATAAATTAGTTTAGTTAGAAAATAAAAAATAAAAAATAATAAATTATTATTTAATTCATAATATGAAATATGAACATAGTTAAATGAAAATTATTAAAATGCAAAAAATTAGTTTTGTCATAAAAATAATAGATTATGATAGTATACTATCATAAATTATAAAATAGAATTGAATTAAATGAATTCTTGTCATATAACTTTTTTTATTAAAGTTTTTATGAAAGTATTATATGAACTATATTTCTCTTTCTTTTGTTAGATAAAAATAAGCAAATGTCAAAACAAAGAATAAAATGTCAAAATAATTTTTTTGCAACTTTTACATATGTAAATCACCAATCGTTGGTTTCTTCAAGTGGTTGAACTTGGTGTTTGCAACCACCAAAACTAAGGTTTAACCACCTTCTCCAAACTCATTCTCCAACCAAGATTTCCAACCGCCTTCTCCAACCGCTTTGTTGATTGGTGACTATCATAGTGGTTCGTTTGAAAACGTTGTTAATAAGTGACACCAATCAAAGCCTTTACATTTTTTTTAAGATCTAATGCGGTTAGTCTTTAGACCATTTATAATTTTCTCATTAAGTATAAAAATATAAATTAAACCTTAACTAATAAAAATTCCCAAATAATTATAAGTTTCCAAAAAAATAATTCACTTCATCTCTAATTATGAACGAAAATTAGTAATTAATATTCTAAAATTATTAACTAAGCAAACTTTAAAAACTAAAATTGATACTAAAAGTAACGCTCGTGTCCCAAAAAAATATGTAATATTGGATTTTAAATCGGAAATTGAAGTGAATTCGATTTAATTATTGTTGGTTAATAAAACTGGTAGATGTATTAATCTATACTAATAAAAAGTAGAAGATATAAGCTCCTAAAGCTATTTCCATAATTTCTATATTAAGATATTTTTTAAACGATCACATGTTATTCATTAACATTTTTTAATTTTCCAGAATTTTTTAGAAAAAGGAAAATTTTAAAATTTATGGAAATAAAAGAACTATGCATAATATCCCACATCGGCTAGAAAAGTTTTAGACAATGGTTCAGAACCAGTATAAATAAGACTAATATGCTTCCAACAACGAATGAGCAGGAAAGCTTGATTTATCATACGTCCAAGTTTAAGAGTTTTATTTGGTTTGATCCGGTTTTTTATTTGATCAAATTAAAACTTTAAAAAGTTTCAAAAAAATATTATAATTTTTAAAATTTTTAAAAGTTTAAATATTAAAACTTTTAAAAGTTCTCAGTATTTTTAAATATTTTTGAGTCAAGTTTTGAGGTTTAAAGAAGAAAGATGGACGACAAACACATATATTTTATTAGCTATACATAGGCATCACCAGGATTACGGTTGTCACAGTTACGGTTTATTAACCATCGGTTATGGTTAGAAATTTTGTTTAAGCTTAACCATAACCATTTAATAAAGGGTTAAACGGTTATAATAAAATACGGTTCCGGTTCAAGCGGTTACGGTTATATAAAGTTACGGTTATTTGATAATATGATATGATTGATATTATTTGATGAAATAATATAATTGATATTATTTATTTATAATTAATATGTTCTTATAGTGTACTCATATTTCTATATATCATATGATTCATATTAAATAAATAATTATTAGAATATTTTATTATGTTTTAAAAATATTATAAACCAAGTTTGGTTTGAGAAGTTTCTAAACGTGTGGATCTAAAACCAAATAAGTATATGGATGAAATTATCAATAATTGGGTGCATGTGTTGATTATGCTGATCTTCATGAATTTCACAAATTTTATGAGAAAATAAATGATTTTGTTCTTGGAGTTTGATGGTTTAACAAGTTGTGTGGTAGTCTAAAAAACGGGGTTTTTAGTTAACGAATGTGAAAAAGTTGACGAAGAAGAAAAAGAAGAAAAAGAGTATAACGAAGAACCAAAAGGTAAAAGGATGACAATTACCACAAAATTTGACAATGAAAATGACAAGAATGAATATGAAGAATAAGAAAACATTTGAATAAAAACACGAAAACATAGGTGGTAGCGATCAATTAAATATGCAAAACGAGTTAAATTTATGATTATAAAATTGTTTCGTTTTTCTGGTGATCAAAGAAATGGTTTAGGATATGTGAGGTCATCAATTTGATTTGTCTCGCCTGGACGTCGAGTTAAATTCATAATTTTTTAATCAGATTTGATTTTATAATACAACTGATTTTTATATTTTAAAAAATTGTGTATCTGCAATTTAATTTTTTCTTTAATACTAATTTAATTTTTTTATAAGATAATATTTTATTACCGTCATCAATCATATATAACTTTCATCAAAATATATCAAATTAAACCAAAGAATGCGTGGGTTCAAAACCTAGTTAAACCAAAAGAATGGTATTATTAACTATTGATTTAGCTAATTTCATGTTTGATTAAATTAAACCAAAGAACTCTAATTCTTTTCTATAAGCTTCGATGTCTCCTCTCTCTTTTGTGTGTTGCTCTTTGTCGTTACTGCTCAAAGAGAAAGAGACAGTTAGAGAGACTTGGTCGTTGGGCGTGAATGAAAGGAGAAGAGAGGAACCCCGACTTTGGTGTGTAAGGCAAGGGAGACATAACTGTCTGAGTTTAGGAGAAAAATGATTTGAATGTTTAAATCGTTTCCCAAGGCAATGATTTTGGAATAGTTGTACCTAAACCTTTTTCCTAGATATTCTTTTTTAGTAGAAGTGAATTTGAGTTTAAACTCCGTGAGTTATTGGTAGTTTCTTTGGACACATTTTTTCAAAAGCGAGCTGGGACCATCAGGAGTTGTATTTGAGATCGTGGTCTCGTCTGTTAGTAGATCGGTACAAGATTTTGTGGGAAGCTCCGTGACGTCTAGGACTAGCTTTTCACTGGAGAAATTTGATAGTTAACGGTTGGTTTTAGTTTTAAGGTTTCGTCTTTGAGAGTGTAGTTTTTTGTTATTTCTGTCAATTTTGTTTTAAGGTGGTTTTGGGTGTGTGGCTTCTTGTAGGGCATTGTTGGGCTGATGCAGATGCAGAGTTTTCCCTGGTTGTGTTTTGTTGTTCGAATCACCTTGTTAAGGTAAGTCCGTGACCATGAGCTTATCTGAGTAATTGGGTTGTATGATTTGTTTTGTTTGATGATGTGTAGGTGTGGTGAATGTGTTATTGGGTGTTCTATTCAATGGTTGGTTTGTTATGTTTTATATGTGGATTTACTCTTGATTTGTTTGTATGTATAGCTTATAGATGGAAGGATCGCCTCACTGAGTATTTTTGGTAATACTCATGCATCTCATTGTGTTTGTGGTGCAGGTAATGTGTTACGTAAAATCATGGCAATGAAGAGGAGGATAATCTAGGGTCTCGGTTGTTGTGTTGTCGTTATATTCTTATTGTTGGAACCTGGTTAGAAGCTTACTGGTTATGTTAGTTAGGTTTATGTGTTTCCGTTGTGCATGATGATGGTTGGTTTATGTTAATTATATTATATTATATTTTAATGAAACAACGGGTCAAGTTTTTTCACTATACCATATAATTTATTTTTAATTATTATATTTAGAAATTTTTGTTAAGATTTTAAATTATTATTTTTCTATTATCTTTCTTTGATTTCAGTTGAAAATTATTTTAAATTATCATATACTACATATGATTAATAAATATGTAAATTTTTTTTGGGGAATTTTCAAAAATACTCATTTTTCTATGTCACTTTTCAAAAATACTCTTTGATGGTGTCTATTTTTAAAAATACCTCTTTTTAATATATAAGTGACAAAATTATAAACCCTAAACCCCAAACCTTAAACTTTGTTCTTTAAAAACTATACCCTAAATGTAAATTGGGAACCAAAACCTAAAAAAACAAATCTAAAAAATAATTTAACATAGGATAATTGTGTAAAAAAGGGTAAAAATGAAAATGTTCAAAAAATGGGCATTTTTGAAAAGAGATATGTCAAAAAAGGCATTTCTAACAAATTCTTTTTTTTTTTTACTACATATGTTGTAATTTGATTTTTTTTTTGAACAGAGATATTATTCAATCAATGAAGAAAAAAATGTGTGTTCAATGTTTCGCAACGGCGGATTGATAAAACTAAATTTATAAAGATTAATAAATTAATAAGTTTTATTTCTTCATAATTACAATATTATAATTACTACCTTAAAATATCTCATTAATTAATGACAGAAATACAATAAATAAATAATATAAAACTATAGTACAATCAGAAAAATAAAATACGCTAATCTTCTAAAATAATTGGTATACTGGAGTCGTTATATGATTTCTGGGGTATAATCTGACAAGCATATGAACTAAAAAGTGCTTTTAAAACTATACACAGACAATTATTTCACCATATCTAAAATTTAAACTCTACTACGTACTAGTATGAAATAAATCAAATTCACACTGATAACATTATTATACTAATAAAATTACCAAATCTACAATTATCAATATACTACTATACATCAAATATTAATCTACCAATAGTTGTTATGACTTTATGTTTTTTTCTTAGTATTTTAGTTTACTGCTATTATATTGTAGACAATTATTTGGTTTTAAGTTTTTAACTGAACATTCAATTCTTTTATATGACTACCTGTTTAATTATATTCTCAAATAATATATAGTATCAAAATAACTAAATTCAATTACACAGTCGTGTGTCTCTACGTTCTATTTGTTTATTTCATTACATACAAAATATACATGTCAAATTCAAAAAAATGTATATATATTTACCAAATAATTTTAATATTGAAAGTATAAATTGTCTCAAAAAAAATAATATTTTAAAATAAATACAATCATAGTTTTAGTATTATATTATAATTCTAAAAAACGATTGCAGTACTTTCTCAATAATCGACTAACCACATGTACATAAAAAGCTTTTTTTTTGTACCATATTTTGAGTTGTATAAAATGTAACTGTAAAAGTTTGTCAAAATAAAATAAAATGTAACTGTAAATAATAATAAAAAATCAATAATATTGTTGAATATGGGCCTCAATCATATTATTCTATGGCCCAATTCCTGAAGTAAACCTTATCTGTTTTAGTTGGACTCGATCAATTTTTTTTTTTTTGGGGTCCATTTTATGTTTCACAACAAAGACAATCATTTGAATCATGATATAGATAGCTGATTGTTATTTGTTGGTTGTGACATGAATCAAATGCTGTAATCTGTCTATGAGTTTATTACGACAAAATGGCAGTTTAACTCAGTATCTTGTGTGCATTCATGAAAACATTAAGTTAAAAGCTCTATGATATGGCTGTCTCATCCCAAAAGAAGTCGCAGGCCCTAAAGGTTTAATCTAAATATCATAGAATAAGTGATACAATCATATTAGCCAAAACCATGTATTGTGGAACTAGAAGATTTCCTTTAGACTTCAATAGATTAGAGAGTCAACCATGAAGATACATAAGCATGTAAACATGTCTTTAGGAATTAGAGTTACATGTGATCCAAATAATTACATATTATCATTTACTTAAGATAATGATGTGATTAACGATTGACTTGAGTTATTTTCTTCCTTTTAAAATTCTTGATTTAGTAAGCTATTTTAAAACATGTATTTAGAATGGAAGTTTAATAAGAAAAGATATCCCTGAGAAGTCTACCTTTAAATCGAGTTTTACAGAGGATGTGGCATGCTAGGCTGATACTAACTAGGAAGGCTACGTTTTCTAAAACATTGTTTTTTGTGTTTCAAACATAAAAAATAATTTTCAAAAGATAGAAACACTAGAATGAGCGAGCCTTAAGTTAACGTTTCTTTTCAGTGGTTATGATTCTTGATGATGTTTGGGCATAATGCCGTCAAAGAGAGGTAGCAAAACTACAAATCCGAGTGTGAACCGAGTAAAAGATGCACAAGCTTCTAGGGCACCCACCATTATGTGTAGCAAATGCAGCAACTCACGTAGAGATGAAAGAGCTTTGGACATGATGTAACAACATACTATGCCAATAATCATGTTTTAAAGCTTATACATCTTTTCACGAGTTATTTTGTTGTTGCCTGAGATATATAGGTGTTATTCTTATATAAGTGTTATCCCTTGCCCAGCAGTTGGTGCATTCTCCATTGGATCTATTTTCGGGCATGCATAAATTTTTATCTAAGCCTTTATTTTGAAACTCTCTGTTCCTCTAAACTAGACAACGAATGATGGAGCCGACTTTTATATACGAATGATGGACATATTATATATAATTAATAATTCTTAATTAGATAATAACAAATATTAAATAAAACTGATTATAAATATTTTTAGTATATTTTTAAAATATGAAATCCAAGAGGACATCTATTTTTTTTTTCTTTTGACATAGACACCAATTTTATTGGTTTCTAAATATACTCTACTACATATTTCATATAAAATTGTTTATTTGGTCGGTTATAAATCTCAGTAAAGCATGTAATTTGTCCGTAAATGTATGATTTGAATTTATATTTCTAAAATATCATAAAATTTAAACTCTATATAATATTAATAACAAAGAAAATAATAAAATATTTACTAAGTTACTCATTTTATCAACATTTTTAATTTCCAATGTAATCTTCTTTACAGTTTAAAATGATGTTTTTTTTTTTAAAGTTAACATGGAAATTGAAAGAGAAAATGAGAATTGAATAAACATTATTTGATAGATAATAAAATGGAATAAGAAAAATGTACCAATCATAACAAAGAACTAGATTTTAGCCCGCGGTACACCGCGGAAGTATATTTTATTTTTGAAAAGAAAAATACAATTTGATTAGTAGATTAACTATATATATATATATATATATATGAGTATATGACTAATGTTTTGCATATTTTAAATCTTTATCCCTTATATTTATACATTAATTAAAATTTAACCCATGTTCTAGCATTTGATTAATAATATTTAAAATTTATGCTTGCTATAACCCGTTTTGAAAGAAACCATGTTTTATGAGATTTTTAACATTTATAAATCTAAAGATTCATAATATTTTAATTTTTCTTAAGTTTAACATAGAAATAATCATTTTTTTGAAATTATTTTATTTAATACTTTAGGTAGAACTAAATAGTTTCTATAAATACATTTCAAATTTATTTATAACAATTAAACCAAAATTTATGGCATATGCTCCAGCTCCTATAACAATTACTATGTATAACAATTAGTTTTTATTAAAAAAATGAATTTAATTAAATATTTAATGTCAGTGGCATTCCCTATAAATAGTATTGAACTTTAGGATTTATTTCATAATTGTCTCCAAAAATGTATAAATAGATAAAAACACGTAAGAAAGAAAAAAATACTAACAAAGAAAATGAAACGTCATAACTGGCAAACAAAAAGATAAAACAAATAAGAAGTTATAATGTGGGGCATCAAATCAATCTCTTTTAACCAAATGAGCTAGATGATAATAATAACCAGCGGCCCCACGATACTGTAGATCCACCCCTGCGTCTGTTGGAACTGAATTTTCAGAAACAAGTTTCAGAAAATTGCAGGTTTTGAGACAATGACTTTCCGGCCAAATCCCGGCCAAATGGCTGATCGGAATTGTCTGGTCGATAGTGCAATGGAAAGCTGGTAACAAGTACTACAAGATGGTATACTCATACGTCCAAAACGGAGTTGATTTGAATGAGAAATAAGAGTGTGAAGTGAGCTACTTGGGATGGTTTGGGAAATATCCCACATCGGAAATATGATTGATTTTTCACTCATATATATATAGTTTTACACTCTTCTAGTTTCAAAAGTGTGTAGAAGGAAGAGGGAAGGTTCCCACACGCGAACCGAACCGAACCGGGCTGAGCACGGATGCGGGACGGGCCGGACGCGTGGTGGGCCGGGCTGGGCTGGTCTCGGAAGCGGGCTGTGGTCTCTTGGGCTTTTGGGTTTTTGGGCTTTTTGGCTCTTGAGACTGCTGTAGGCTCATTTAATTTTTTGGAAAGACTTGGTGTGAACTCCAAGCAAACTTGGGCAGCACTCCGAGAATATTCACTGAATATTTTCTTGAGAGCTCCCTCCTTCCACTATATATAGAGGCATAACCTCTCATTATTTTTCACACACAAAAACATAAACACTCCTTCCTCTAAAGATCTCTCTCTCCCTCTCTCTTGCTTAGTCCAAGTAAGTTCTTAGTTTAGTAGTCTCGAGAGTATAACGTAGATCTGTTCGCTTGAGTTCTATTACTGGTGTGCTTCTGTAATAGTTCGTGATCGGTTGTATCCTGGGATTCATAAATCGTGATTGTCCGAAAGCACTTACGGCCGATTTATTGAATTAAGGAAAGAGATGTCATATCTTGCCTCCGTGATTTATGTTATGCTTTATATTATGCTGTTGTAATTCGTTTCTGATTTCGTTAATTTAAATATAATTCGCATATTTTCTCAATTCAATTTTTGCGCTCCTAACAGTCTTAATTCAATAAATCCGCTTTCTGCTTATCGTTTTAAACGGATTGAGAATTATTCGAATTTTTTATTTATTTAAAAAAAAAACGATTTCAAAATCTTCTGAAAAACTGTTTCTGCTTTCATCTTTCGGTGCTTACGCGGAAAGTTTTTGAAGAACGCTTTTACTTTAATTATTTCTTCTCTACTCTCTCTGGTTTCCACGAACGCTCTTAATTGAGTGAGTTTGTGAAACAAGTTTCTGCAAACGCTTGTTAAGCGAGTTTGCAAAACTAATTCAGTGTAATTTAATTACTTGAATTGTTTGATTAATATATTAATCAGATCTGTTTATTGTGAAACAGAAAAATGTCTGGAGACAACACCAACAACGTTGACGGTGATAGGGTTCCTGCAACCCATGTTGAAACTCCTGCAGAGTTGGCTTTACGCCTTGCTAAAGAACTTGAAAAGACGAAGCTTACTGATTTGGGTATGGCAAACGTGCGCCGAAATCTGTTCGGTAATGGATCAACCCACATGGGAATACCACCTTCGGCTTCCCAAGGGATGATGCCAGATAAGTTCGATGGCAAAGCTGGGTTCAAAACGTGGCAAAACAAGATGCGCTACTACTTGGCCAGCATGAACATGGAAAGGTACCTCACAGAGGATCCACCAACGCTTCCACAAGGTGACACTGACGTGTATGTGGTTGGAAGTATGGATAGTTGGGCTCAAGGAGACTACTGTTGCAAAGGTCAGATTCTGAACCGTTTGGTCAATGATCTGTATGACCTCTACAGTATGTACAAGACTTCAAAAGCATTGTGGCTAGCTTTGGAGACCAAGTACAAGACTGATGAGTCTGGGATGCAGAAATTCTCAACTACGAAGTTCCTGAATTTCAAGATGGTGGATTCCAAACCAATTATGGAACAAGTGGAAGCTCTTCAACGCATCTTTCAGGAGATCGATTTGGAAGGGATGTCGATATGCAATGTCTTCAAGACGAATTGCCTGATCGAGAAGCTACCACCAGGCTGGTCGAATTTCAAGCATTACCTTAACTTCAAGCGTAAGGCAATGTCTCTTGATGATCTCATCCGTCGGTTGAGAGTTGAGGACAACAATCGTGGAGCTCATTCGGATGCTCAAAGCCAAGGGCATGATGTTCATGTAGCTGAGCATAAGGCCAAGTTTAAAGGCAAGGGTAAAGGGATCTCTATTCCTCATAAACCGTTGAAGGTGTCATCTGGACCAAACTTCAAGAAGAGCAACCTTGAGAGAAAGTTCAAAGGGAAGTGTCATCATTGTGGTAAGGCTGATGTTTGCAAAAGCAAAGCAAAAGATCTCAAGTTGCAAGCAAACCTAACTGAAGAAGACATGGTTGCGGTGGTTACTGAATGTAACATGGTGGAAGACAACCCAGTGGAGTGGTACTACGACACTGGTGCCACCACACACATATGCTCTAATAGGACCATGTTCACCACCTATATGCAGAACAAGTCAAATGAGCAGCTTTTCATGGGCAATATGGCGGTGTCCAAGATTGAAGGTAAAGGCAAAGTGGTTCTGAAGCTAACTTCTGATCGTGAGCTCACCTTCCAGAACGTGAAGCACGTACCTGATATGCGGAAGAATCTCATCTCTGGAACAGTGTTAAGCAAGCATGGTTTTTCCATCAATTTTGAGGCTGATAAGTTAGTTCTTAAGAAAAATGGGATGTATTTGGGAAAGGGTTTTGTTAAGGGTGGACTGATCAAAATGTCTGTAACGACAGTCCATCCGAAAATTGTAGCTTCTGCTTCTGTTGCTGAAATGAAAGAAAACCCTATTGCTTACTTGGTTGAGTCGTTTACTACTTGGCATGAACGTTTAGGACATGTCAATTATAAAACAATGCGAAAAATGCAAAACTTGAATTTGATTCCGAAATTCAAAACTAACCAAGAAAAATGTGAAGTGTGCGTACAGGCCAAACTCACTAAAACTCCCTCACCACGCTTTGAAAGAACAACCGAACCTCTAGGTTTAATTCACACAGACTTATGTGATTTAAAGTATGTGCAAACTAGAGGTGGTAAGAAATACTTTGTTACCTTCATTGATGATTGCACAAGATATTGCTATGTATATCTCTTGCATAGCAAAGATGAAGCACTGGAAAAATTCAAAGAGTTCACCCTCGAAGTAGAAAATCAGCTTCAGAAAACTATAAAAGTAGTTCGAAGTGATAGAGGAGGAGAATATAATGAGCCGTTCAATGCATTTTGCAGAGAAAAAGGCATTATACATCAGACAACCGCTCCCTACTCGCCAGAATCTAACGGAGTAGCGGAACGAAAGAATCGAACTCTGAAAGAGATGATGAATGCGTTGTTGCAGGAATCTGGGTTAGCCCAGAACATGTGGGGGGAAGCTTTGCTTACCACTAATTACATCCTCAACAGGATACCGCATAAGGTTACTGGCAAGTCACCATATGAGCTTTGGAAAGGTACAGTACCTTCGTACAAATACCTCAAAGTGTGGGGGTGTCTAGCAAAAGTGGCTGTACCACCTCCTAAAAAGGTCACAATTGGGCCTAAGACCGTAGACTGTATCTTCATCGGATATGCACATAACAGTAGTGCATATCGATTTCTGGTTCATAAATCAGATATTCCAGATATCCATGTGAATACAGTTATGGAGTCAAGAAATGCTTCATTTTTTGAAGACATTTTTCCCTGTAGGAAAACTCAAAAACGGACTCGTGAACAACGAGATGCAGCGACTTTGGAAGCTGGCAATACTTTGAGTACTACTTCTGTAGAATCAGAACTGGAACCTAGAAGAAGCAAACGAGCTCGCAAAAGTAAATCGTTTGGTGATGATTTTCTGATGATGGCATTTCTAGCTGAAAATCTACCAAGAACATACGCAGAAGCTATGTCTACACCTGATGCACCTTATTGGAAGGAAGCAGTCAAAACTGAAATAGACTCTATCATGCAACATCATACTTACGAGATGGCAGATCTACCACAAGGATTTAAGCCTTTGGGATGTAAATGGATTTTTACGATAAAACGAAAACCAAATGGCGATATTGAACGGTACAAGGCTAGGCTTGTAGTGCAAGGATTTCGGCAAAAAGAAGGCTTAGATTTCTTTGATACCTATTCACCGGTAACAAGACTATCTTCGATCAGGATGCTCATAGGTATTGCAGCCTTGAGAAAACTTGAAATCCATCAAATGGATGTAAAAACTGCTTTTCTTCATGGAGATTTAGAAGAGGAAATCTACATGAAACAACCTGAGGGATTTGTTATTCCAGGACAAGAACACAAAGTGTGTAAACTTGTGAAGTCATTATATGGACTCAAACAGGCTCCTAAGCAGTGGCATGAGAAGTTTGACAGTATGATGATGTCTAATGGTTTTCGCATTAATGAATGTGACAAATGCATATACTACAAAACTACTCCATCAGGGTACATTTTGTTATGCTTATATGTAGATGATATGCTTATTATTGGCAGCAACAAAGACATCATAACTCAAACGAAAAACATGCTCAAAAGAAATTTTGACATGAAGGACTTGGGTTTAGCAGATGTAATTTTGGGGATAAAAATCATCAGAACTGATGAGGGCCTTATCTTGTCTCAAACCCACTATGCTGAAAAAGTGCTTGATAGATTCAAGCATTACTCAAATGGGACTGCAAAAACTCCAGAGGATCCTCAAATTCACTTGACCAAAAATTCTGGTGAACCTGTGCTGCAGGTGGAGTATGCAAGAGTAATTAGCAGTCTAATGTACTTGACAAACTGTACAAGACCGGATTTAGCGCACTCTGTAAATGTACTTAGTCGCTACACAAGTAATCCAGGACATAAGCATTGGATGGCTATAGCTAGAGTTTTGGATTATCTACGTTATACCAAAGATCATGGCTTGCAGTATGGTAGAGAACCCGAGGTTTTGGAAGGTTACAGTGATGCCAACTGGATCGCAGACTCGAGAAACTCAAAATCCACAAGTGGATATGTTTTTACACTTGGAGGTGCAGCAGTGTCCTGGAAGTCTTCCAAACAAACTCTGGCAGCTAAATCAACTATGGAATCTGAATTCATAGCTTTGGAGATAGCTATGTCGGAAGCTGAATCACTTCGTAATTTCTTGGAAGACATCCCAATGTGGGGGAATCCTGTGCCTGCAATACGTGTACACTGTGATAGCGAATCGGCTTTGGGCAGGGCAAGGAATACCCATTACAATGGCAAATCTCGTCACATCAGACGGAGACATAAAACTGTTAGACAACTTATCTCAACTGGTGTAGTTACGATTGATTACATCAATACGAAAGAAAACCTAGCGGATCCATTTACAAAAGGTTTGGCATGAGATCAAGTTATAAAATCATCAAGAGGAATGGGTTTAAAGCCTACGACTTAAGAGGATGTTTGATGGTAACCCCACCTACTCAGATTGGAGACCCCATGACCTAGGTTCAAAGGGACAACTAAATCAAGCTGAATCTGCTACAAGCACTAGAAGACTTTTGTCTTTTCCCAGTTCCTAGAGTGATGTAAAGTGCTTCCTGTATGTTAGAGGTTAAGCATATGCTTTTAATGATTTGAAATGTAGCTTTGTAAAATATTTGAAATAATTACAGGATATTTCTTTAAATACAAGCAGCTTATATAAATCACCTTGTGAGTGTGAAATGGGGCCGTTTCTAGGAGATTATATGAGGCTATACTCTCCAAGTTCACTCATGATTAACCAGGCATGTTCAAGGCCACAATGAACACAATAGAGAACCTCGTTCTACGAGAAAACGAAGCTGTGTTATGCCTGCTGTCTAAGTTTACATACAAATCCGGATGGTTCAAGACATCATGTTCACCAACTGGCCGAGTAAACTCGACAGGTATAACAATGAGTCGGTTCAAGGTTGAAAAACGCCACCAACTCATATACAGTTAGTTTTCGCATATACTCTCGAAGGTCTGTCTAGTCTAGCTAGTAGTGTCAGTCTATAGGGTTAGTTATGTCGTCATATGTTTAGACTTATTTCTATTCATGTGGGGGATTGTTGGAACTGAATTTTCAGAAACAAGTTTCAGAAAATTGCAGGTTTTGGGACAATGACTTTCCGGTGACTTTCCGGCCAAATTCCGGCCAAATGGCTGATCGGAATTGTCTGGTCGATAGTGCAATGGAAAGCTGGTAACGAGTACTACAAGATGGTATACTCATCCGTCCAAAACGGAGTTGATTTGAATAAGAAATAAGAGTGTGAAGTGAGCTACTTGGGATGGTTTGGGAAATATCCCACATCGGAAATATGATTGATTTTTCACTCATATATATATAGTTTTACACTCTTCTAGTTTCAAAAGTGTGTAGAAGGAAGAGGGAAGGTTCCCACACGTGAACCGAACCGAACCGGGCCGAGCATGGATGCGGGACGGGCCGGACGCGGGCGGGCCAGGCCGGGCTGGTCTCGGACGCGGGCTGTGGTCTCTTGGGCTTTTGGGTTTTTGGGCTTTTTGGCTCTTGAGACTGCTGTAGGCTCATTTAATTTTTTGGAAAGACTTGGTGTGAACTCCAAGCAAACTTGGGCAGCACTCCGAGAATATTCACTGAATATTTTCTTGAGAGCTCCCTCCTTCCACTATATATAGAGACATAACCTCTCATTATTTTTCACACACAAAAACATAAACACTCCTTCCTCTGAAGATCTCTCTCTCCCTCTCTCTTTCTTAGTCCAAGTAAGTTCTTAGTTTAGTAGTCTCGAGAGTATAACGTAGTTCTGTTCGCTTGAAATCTATTACTGGTGTGCTACGGTAATAGTTCGTGATCGGTTGTATCCTGGGATTCATAAATCGTGATTGTCCGAAAGCACTTACGGCCGATTTATTGAATTATCCTAACAGCGTCTTCTTTACCTGATAACTTGTCTTCTCCTTCAACAAGATCTTCCATTCCGCCAGGTTATCAGTTCGAACCAAACGACGTGAACCTCATTGAAATACTACTTGGACGAAAACACTACTTTGAAGGAAATAATTACTCATTGCTCAACTTTTATATTCATCACGTTAACATCTACGAGTCCAATCCAGAACAACTCTCAGGTTTGTCTCCGTATACATATATATACTTCTTAGTTCTTAATTTAGGTTTTTTTAATAATTTATATTTTTCCTATTATGGCAAAAAAATTATTTATTTATCTGGAATAGAGAAGGGTAGTGATATTGGAGAGGAACAAGATGGGTAAAGGTGGCAAAAAGCAGAAACGTGTCGACAAAGGCGGATACTGGCACGCAACAGTTGCAACCAAGAAGATTGATGATGGAGGCCTCGTTGGTTACAAAACCGCACTAGCAAACTACGTGGGGAAACAACCAAGTGGCGTACAAACTGACTGGTTGGTGCATGAATACTGGGTTGATGAGTCTTCTGCTGATGCCGAAAAGGTATGTATGTGTTCCTTGGTTCCCAAGTTATTAAGTTTTATTTTATTGTAAGTTCTCTTTTTTGTGGTGCGTGTAGGACTATGCTTTAATTGTGCAAGATCTATCGGAGTCCACAAGCTATAAACAAGAAGAAAGCAGAAGAAGAGGAGAATGAGAAGCAGACGCAAGCATTGGAAGACGATGTTGAGCAGCAGTCTCGTACTATCGACTCTCATCAACCGCAGCAGTTTTCGAAAGCCCCGTTGGATTGTTATCAACCGCAGCCTTGTGATTCGGCGTATCAACAGCGGCAGTTTTGGTCAGGCCCGTTAGATTCTTATCAACCGCAGCCTCATCATATTGCGTATGAACAACTTATATTCCAGCCAGCCCCATTAGATTCTTACCAAGCACAGCCTCATGAGATTGTGTTGTTTAGGCTTCTTTAATTGTTTCTTTTATTTGATTGAAATGAGAGACCGATCATCTTTAGAAAGACAGTAGCTTACTTTATCAAATGAGCGTTTGGTAGTGACTACGTGTTCTTAAGAGAAACAAAAAAAATCTAACGAATATAAGAAGCTGAGATTGAGTGCTATTATACGGAAATCATATTTAAAACCCATAAAACCTCGTTAAGAGTTTTTTTTAAGAATGTTACATGTGTCTTGTCTCCGGCGTATCTGTGATTGGAAACAATAAGAGAACATGAAATTGGAAAGTCTCCGGCGTATCTGTGATTTGTTCAGAAGTTTTGAGTCCGTATAGTAAATAGTAGTAACAAGGAAAAGTAACTAAACTACTATTAATTCGAATTCGTATTATTAAGAAAAGAAAAAAGTATTACTTAACTTTATGTCATGTAAAAGAGAATCTAGAGATTATTAAGAAAAGTTATAAAAGGTGAATATTACTTATTAATTATGTTGGTAATAGCCATCGATCAAATTGTGAAATCTACAACGAAACACCTCCGCTGGCGATTCCTCGACCGAACGACAAAACCAAACCGCCGAAACCACCACACAACTCGACATTCCTTCTTCTTCGGCCACTGATAATTTTTTTCCTGTTGACGCAACTGATCGTTTCCCCGCCAGGTTATAAGTTTGTACCAAATTAAAGACGAAGAACTCATCTTGCATTACTTGAAACCCTTCTCGCAAGGCAACAAATACTCATTGCTCAAAGTCCCTATTCATCACATCAAAATCTACGAGTCTTTGGTTAAAGCAACGTGATACTATCACTTCTTTAAGTATTGTTTCCAAGAAGACTAAAGCCTCGAAAAGGGAGATAATTCAAGGGATTGTGGCTTGCATGAGCACGGCCAAGTTTGTCTTAATGACACTTAAACCATTTCTCGAGGTGGTTAATTTTAACGTTGAAAAAAATACTTGTAATCCAACAACATCGAAATTATGTTTTAAACAAATTTTCTTTTAGAATTCAAATGCACAACAAATATTTAAATATCCTAATATGCTTAAACTATTTAAAGTTTCAGTAAAATATAAAGAATAGTCTCTAGCTATGGATAAGGGCAATTGTATAAAATGGGTTTAGAAAGCACAATCCTCCTATTTACTCATAGCGCCAGAGACATCAATCCACTCAAGCTGCAACTGGACCTCCCCTCGCTCAACGTTCTGGAGCCTAAGAAACATATTTTGGACAATCTTTCCTTTGTGCCACACAATCTTGCTCTCTTCTGACAAGCAGTTTTGTCTGCTTGCCTGAATCTTCATTATTACAGTCCCCTCCGGTAGTCCTCCCAGCTCGTTTTGGATTCTGATGGCTTCAAGAAACGGATCAATGTGGAAAACCGCATCTCCCATCTTATCATCCCTTGAGAACCAGTCCCTATCGTACACCATCTATACCATCACAACAAAAACACATACACGCACTTGATATCAAGCATTCAACTGAGAAAAATGAGAGTTGTTGTCATATAGGAATCACTTACGATATTGATAGGGAGAGTTGGATCAGTAATAGAAAGTGTTAAGTCTTCATTCCATTCTGGATTTAAATTCTTTTTCATCACACGTGTTCGTAGCTTCTGCGTCGACAAAGAAGAGGAGACAAAACATAATCCCAAATAAGGTTATATATATAGATACGATATACACATAAACAAATCAAAAACTTGTATACCATAACTACTAATTTAATTTGATATGTCAAATCCTTGGAAATTCTCAGTAGTCTTCTTAAACTACGTTTGACATGTAAATGATCTCGAAACCGTGTTTTAATTTTTGACAAACCGAATTAAAATACACTAGGTAACAACCGCACTATATGCAGGATAAATCGACTCAAATAAAATTATTACAAGTAAAATTATTATTTATAATTTAAGGTGTCATAATAAGAATTTTACACATGATTTTTTTTATTTTATTCAAATTTACATTTAATTATTTTGTGTAAAAGTATATTTCACTCGGAAGGTGGAAAATAAGGCTAATTATTGTGATAATTATGATAATGTTATTTATTTTTAAGATTACTGTAATAATTAATTTTTAATATATACTCCCTTTGTTCATAAAGAGTATCATTTTAGAATTTTATTTTTATTTCACAAAGAGTGTCATTTTATATTTCCAATGCACTATTTTATATTTTCGATGCATCTTTTTCATTAGATTTTCTAGTTTTTCTCTTAATCTATGACTAAAATAACTATTAAACATTTATTAAATAAGGGCATATGTATATTTTATTATTTTCTTAATTTGTGTGAAATGTGTCAAAATGACACTATTGTGAAACAGAGGGAGTACTTGAATAGTCATCAAATTTTTTTAAAATCAGAGAATAAGTTTTGTATTTCAAAATTTTAAATAGATAAATAAGTTTTTTAATAGTTTATAGAATGTAATTTACTTTAAATAATTTCATATGTTATGAAAATGATAATTAAATTATTAACTA
Organism: Camelina sativa; assembly: GCF_000633955.1. Classification (NCBI taxonomy): domain Eukaryota; kingdom Viridiplantae; phylum Streptophyta; class Magnoliopsida; order Brassicales; family Brassicaceae; genus Camelina; species Camelina sativa. The sequence goes on from NC_025689.1 coordinate 24,887,284, forward strand.
TATTTTCTTTTTAATAGGTGATAAAGTCTTTCATTTTAAAAAACTAATAGAAAGAAACAGTACCTTATATATTCTAATGACACATTTATGTAAATAATAATGAAATAAAAGATTTTCATATATATTTTAGTGGCACATTTAATAAATCAAAAGACTTATTTTTGTAAATATGTTTATCTTGAGATGCTTAATTGCAATTAAATCTTCAAATCGCTTTTGTAACGACACATCAGCATTTTCAACAAAATGTTTCAATATATAGGGGATACACATCACACCAATACTTAAAATTTCAAAGTATGTTTTTGTTTCATAATTTTAACTCATAAATAAGTGAGGCTGTGGTGATAACAATATTAAAACAAATACTGTATCGTAAAATTCAATTAAATATATGGAAAGAAGTATTAATAATTTCTTCATTCCGTAATGAACAAAGATCCATAGTTCGAAAACCTTGAAAATGATGGCTGAATTGGAAGAGATCAAGTGGAAAATTAGGTTACCTGTTTACCCATACGGACAATGACGTAAGGATCACTGCTATGAGAATTTCTAATGGCGAGATTAACACCTCTAATCACATGAAGTCTTAGAAGGCCTAATAGATTCTCCATGTCTTCTCTTTCCTTAGATCGAAGAACTTTTGGCCTTTTCTCTTCAAATGTAAAATTTTCTATCAAAGAAAATTTTGGTGTGGATGGCAAATTTTGTGGGTGAAGTCACCTCTGAAGTGGTTCTTTCCGAAAGAGAAAAAGTCTCGTGTTTGTTTATATATTTGTTTCCTTGAATGGTCCGAAAGAAGATCCTATAAAACTTCAAATTTGCCAAAGTCAATACAATAGAAAACGTTCTATTTTTTTTCCCTACATTGACTTAAGGTCCTTGTAGCTTTTTAATATATAACGCGGGTTCCACGCGTCATTAGTTCATAAATCATAATAATGTGATATATCACTAGAAAAGTAATACATAGTATTAATCCCTGTCTAAGAAATCGCTAGGCACTAGTCGGGCAGTCGGGGTAGACTTAACAACGTAACTAGTGAAAAAATCAGAAATTAATCGGAGATTAGTTTTAGGGTTTTTTATATTTTACGTATATATTTTCGTTATTTAGGTATCAATTGTTAAAAATTGAGATAATGCAGTGGATCCCGTCATTTTAGTTACTAAAAAGGCCATGAGTTCGAGTCCCAGCAACACATGTTTGACTTGTTTTTTTAACTTAACCCTTAATTGAGGGTATAAACGTCATTTTTTCATCATCTACTTCCTTTTATCTCTGCAACCCTAGATGCCGCCGATTTTTTTTCTTCATTTGTTCACATTTCGCTTTCTTTTTCTTTAAATTTATTCACAAAACCTATAGATCTATCAAATACATTTAATTTCTTCAGTTTAAAGGTGCAAATTAGTTTTTTTTTTCAACTTTCCGATTTTCTGTCTGATTAAACAAAATCCCGGTGGCCGGGCACCACCGAGCGCTTTTCCGGCGAGGAATCGGCCGCCTTGAACGATTTTTAGAACAAGAGTATTAATTAGCATGATCTGGAAGTATTGTGTTAAACAAAAAGTTTTATATATATATTTTTAGTTAAAAAATTGTATGTTTTTCCTATATAATGAAAGATGGTCAACTCTCTCCACATGAGTGACACGTCAGCAGTGGAGAGAGTGCCACCTATCAACCTAAATTAAAAGCAAAAATATTTAAAATTAAAGAAGAATTTGAAATATCTTTCATGTTTTTTATTTTTTTTTATATCACAAACAATTTCAATATTTATATAAAATTCTAGAAAGGCTTAGAACATGTTGATGTAGGCCCTGTTCTTTTTCAAGTCGCTGGAGGAGCGACAGCGACATAAAAAATAGACAAGAAGAGTCCTATTGTTGTGAAAAAGAGTCGCTGCTATTGTGGAGAAGAGTCGCCGTATTGTTAAAATGAGCTTACGTGACAGTCGCTGAAAAAACCGGCGATCTCTTTCTTTCTCCAGCGACACTTTTTCTCACTGAAATACACACGATCCGTCATCGTTTTTCCGTTGCCGTTGTTGTTTTGATTTTTAATTCCTATTACCATTGTCGTTTTCATCTGTCGCGATCGCTGGATGAACGACTTGAAAAAGAACACGGCCGTATTCTTTAAACAAGTAGATGCATCACCAAAAGATAAAAAGGTAACAAGAGTAAAACCAAAGATTTGCTTCATCCTCTTAGGATAAACCATAAAGATATGAACATATGGTTTAGGCGTTAGAATTTTTTCAACAATTTGAAGAGTTGCAGCGGTGATTGAAAATTTTGTTAATATTGTAGAGAAATTTATGAAAGTGCGTACTTAGAGAAATAAAATTTTATATATGAAAAAGATCGGAGTTTTGTTCACTACCAAATGAAGAAAGTTAAATCAATGATAGAATGTTGGTTGAGGAAAATACAAAGAGAAAAGAAGAAGGGAAATTAAATTAAATTCTAAAGTTGATATTTAAGAAATTGAATAGTTAGGGGGAAAAGAAGTTGTCTATCTTAATTATAACCACTAAATAGTTAACTAAGCTGTAGGAAAATCTTTTTAGTAAAAGAGAATTTGAGAGTCCCATGGTATTTAGTTGAGAAGCTTAAATGCAAATATATCTAAATACCTAAGTTTTAGAAAAGAATTGTAGGATGTTTAAATGTTTTTATCTGCCAATCAAATGTGCAAATGGTATGATTATTTTACTTCATAAAAAAATGCTAATAGTTTTTGTCTACAAAAATGTTATATCCGCGAACCGAATTTCCAGTTTAGGGGATGCATCGGTCGATGCATTATGAGCATCGGTCGATGCAAGGTCGGTTATGTGCGGACGAGTTTAAGTAAACACTGCATTTTGGGTTAGGAAAACTCTTCAGTCGTGTTTAATAGGTAATTTTGTCGTCATTAGCGAGTTTAGCCGCTTTTGAGAGAAAAGAAGGAGGGAAAATGAGTTCTTGCTGTTCTTGAGGATTTTGAGGATTTTGGGGATTTTGAGGTTGTTCCTGTAGAGATCTGTAGCTGGGATCGTTGTAGGAGCTTCCTATGATCGTTGTTTTGCTTGTTTAAGGTTCAAAATCTTCTTGACAAAGGTGAGTGCATGACCATGGCTTATCTAAGCTTGAGATTTCTCTAATCTGCTTGTTTTTGTGTTGTTTGGCTTGTTAGAACACTATTTGAGGCTTTGTGAAGCTTTCTTGTGGCTTGGGATCGAGTTTGATGATTTCAGGAACAAAGATCCGACGAGAAGCTTCGGGGAAAACGATGCTCGGCATGTGCGTCAGTCGATGTAAATGCGAGGACGGCACGATTTGACCTAGGAACATCGGTCGATGCCATGTGGAGGCGTCGGTCGATGCAACTAGGGTTTTTTTTATGAAATGTCGAGCTTGCGTCGGTCGATGCAATGTGAGTATCAGTCGATACAAGTGAACCTTGCATCGGTCGATGCAGATCAAGTGTCGGTCAATGCAGCCCCCCTGTTGGTGATGTAAGGTTGGCATTGGTCGATGCAATGCCCGGTTTGTTTGTTGTTTTTTGTTTGATGGTTAGAGTATCTCAATTGCTTGTGTGTATAGCCCAGTAGATTAGAGGATTGCCTCACTGAGTGTTTATCAAATACTCATGCATCTCAATTTGTGTTTGTGGTGCAGGTAAAGGCAAAATGTGATCGTAGAATCAAGGCAATGAGAGGAGGATGTTCTAGTGGCTCGCTTGGTTGTAGTTTGGCTTTTGTTAGGTTGCTAGAGTTGAGTCCTAGAATGTTGTTTAGGATTGCTGGTTCTCTGGTTTATTTTGATTGGAACTTTAGTTTATGGTTTTGGAATTAATTCGGTTATTTGATATTGGTTATTGGTTATTTATTAGTGTTATTATTTCCGTTGTTTGATGTGTTTGTGGTTAGGTGGCTACTGGGAATGGGACCAGTAGCTTAGTTATTTATTTTATTTATTATTATTATTATATATATATTTTTTTAAAAACGAGTCAGGTCGTTTCAGTTTGGTATCAGAACCCTTACGGTTCTAGGTTTGAGTTCACTAGGCTTTGGGCTGTAGATGTTTGGGATTTGCATGTCTTGATTGATTATGTGAGTTGGTCAATTGTGTGTGGCATGGAGTCCTAGAACATCCTCTTCGAGCCTACACTATGATTCCATGGTGAGTTTATGTTTTTGTGTCTGTTTAATTTGCGTGCTTAGCCTTTTGTTCATGGTAGTGCAGATGGTTAGAGAGGATGTTGTTGCTGGTCGTGGTCGTGGACGCCGACGTGATCGGGCTAGGCGTAGAGGCCCACCAGTTAGTGATACTGCGGACCAGAGCATGACAACTGAGGGTGTTGGCGAGTCGCACGGTGTCCAGGAGGATTCCATGAGTGTGGCCGGAGGGGCGGTGTTGACGCTCGGGTGGCCGGTGATGCTAGGATTCCAGGTGTGGGAGTCCCAGCGGGTGGAGTCCCTGGAGTTGACTTTGCTGACTTGTTGNTTTATGAAATGTCGAGCTTGCGTCGGTCGATGCAATGTGAGTATCAGTCGATACAAGTGAACCTTGCATCGGTCGATGCAGATCAAGTGTCGGTCAATGCAGCCCCCCTGTTGGTGATGTAAGGTTGGCATTGGTCGATGCAATGCCCGGTTTGTTTGTTGTTTTTTGTTTGATGGTTAGAGTATCTCAATTGCTTGTGTGTATAGCCCAGTAGATTAGAGGATTGCCTCACTGAGTGTTTATCAAATACTCATGCATCTCAATTTGTGTTTGTGGTGCAGGTAAAGGCAAAATGTGATCGTAGAATCAAGGCAATGAGAGGAGGATGTTCTAGTGGCTCGCTTGGTTGTAGTTTGGCTTTTGTTAGGTTGCTAGAGTTGAGTCCTAGAATGTTGTTTAGGATTGCTGGTTCTCTGGTTTATTTTGATTGGAACTTTAGTTTATGGTTTTGGAATTAATTCGGTTATTTGATATTGGTTATTGGTTATTTATTAGTGTTATTATTTCCGTTGTTTGATGTGTTTGTGGTTAGGTGGCTACTGGGAATGGGACCAGTAGCTTAGTTATTTATTTTATTTATTATTATTATTATATATATATTTTTTTAAAAACGAGTCAGGTCGTTTCAGTTTGGTATCAGAACCCTTACGGTTCTAGGTTTGAGTTCACTAGGCTTTGGGCTGTAGATGTTTGGGATTTGCATGTCTTGATTGATTATGTGAGTTGGTCAATTGTGTGTGGCATGGAGTCCTAGAACATCCTCTTCGAGCCTACACTATGATTCCATGGTGAGTTTATGTTTTTGTGTCTGTTTAATTTGCGTGCTTAGCCTTTTGTTCATGGTAGTGCAGATGGTTAGAGAGGATGTTGTTGCTGGTCGTGGTCGTGGACGCCGACGTGATCGGGCTAGGCGTANGAGGAGGATGTTCTAGTGGCTCGCTTGGTTGTAGTTTGGCTTTTGTTAGGTTGCTAGAGTTGAGTCCTAGAATGTTGTTTAGGATTGCTGGTTCTCTGGTTTATTTTGATTGGAACTTTAGTTTATGGTTTTGGAATTAATTCGGTTATTTGATATTGGTTATTGGTTATTTATTAGTGTTATTATTTCCGTTGTTTGATGTGTTTGTGGTTAGGTGGCTACTGGGAATGGGACCAGTAGCTTAGTTATTTATTTTATTTATTATTATTATTATATATATATTTTTTTAAAAACGAGTCAGGTCGTTTCAGTTTGGTATCAGAACCCTTACGGTTCTAGGTTTGAGTTCACTAGGCTTTGGGCTGTAGATGTTTGGGATTTGCATGTCTTGATTGATTATGTGAGTTGGTCAATTGTGTGTGGCATGGAGTCCTAGAACATCCTCTTCGAGCCTACACTATGATTCCATGGTGAGTTTATGTTTTTGTGTCTGTTTAATTTGCGTGCTTAGCCTTTTGTTCATGGTAGTGCAGATGGTTAGAGAGGATGTTGTTGCTGGTCGTGGTCGTGGACGCCGACGTGATCGGGCTAGGCGTAGAGGCCCACCAGTTAGTGATACTGCGGACCAGAGCATGACAACTGAGGGTGTTGGCGAGTCGCACGGTGTCCAGGAGGATTCCATGAGTGTGGCCGGAGGGGCGGTGTTGACGCTCGGGTGGCCGGTGATGCTAGGATTCCAGGTGTGGGAGTCCCAGCGGGTGGAGTCCCTGGAGTTGACTTTGCTGACTTGTTGGCATGGGTATTGGAGCAGTTGTTGACAGTGGCACAAGCTTAGGCTCAGGTAGTGCCACCAGTGGTGGCAGAGGAGCGGTAGCCAGTGGCTGCGGATGAGGGAGCTCATTCTCGTTATGTGTCTATGCTGAGGGAGATGCGTAACATTGATACTGTGCGGTTTTTGGGTGGTACGGACCATACTACTGCAAATGCGTGGAGGAAGAGTGTGGAACGTAACTTCCAGACTCTCAAATGTCCTGATGAGTTTTGGGTGGACATAGGGGTCCACAACTTGATTGGTGATGCTCAGTTGTGGTGGAGATCAGTGGCTGCTAAGAGGGTCTAGAGGGAGATGACTTGGGCTGACTTCGTAGAGGAGTTTAACCACAAGTATTTTCCGAGAGAGACATTGGACCAATTGGAACTTCAGTTCCTTCAGTTATCTCAGAGGACACGGTCAGTATGGGAGCTGGAATTAGAGTTCAGTCGACTTCTGTCTTGTGGGGTTCGGGCAATGGAGTACGAGGAGGCTCAGATCAGGAGGTTTATGAGGGCCCTTCAGGATGATTTGAGGGTCCATTGTAGAGGGCGGAGTTATGCTTCACGTGAAGAGCTGGTTGAGACTGCAGCAGAGATTGAGGAGGATATCGGGGCACAGGCAGTGATGGTTAGTCTAGCGGTGCAGCCTAGGAAGGCTCATCATCATGGAGGTTCTAGTAAGGGCGGCAAGCCTGCGCAGGGAACCAAGAGGAAGTGGGAGGCTACGCAGAGACCGTGTTGTGCAGGGTGCTTCGGGTGTGGGAGCATGGATCACAAGGTAGCTAGCTGTCCCTAGAGGAGTGCTCCGACAGCAGCGGTTCATGTATGCTATCATTGCAGGGAGCTTGGGCACATCAACCCCAAGTTGCAGCAGATGGCAGTGGCAGCGGTGCAGCATGTGGTGCAGCCGGGAGTGCAGCAGGTGGCAAAGATTGAGCAGGCGCCACGGGTGTACACGACGGTCGAGACTGGTGGAACCAGTGCCGGGGCGATCACATGTATAATTTATGGTACTTAAACTTTGTGAAATTCAGTAGGCTCAGATTTTATGTTTTGCCTGTGTTAAAGTGTTAGGTTCTCAACACATCAGGTTTGTGTAGGGACCTTGTTGGTGGGCAGGTTTAAGTCCCATGTTATGTTTGATTCTGGAGCTACTCCAGAGTGCGCAGAGAATGCTGATATCAGAAGAGATCCCGGAGAGCGTACGGGTGTTGTTAGAGTTGTGGGAGGCAAGTTTCGGAGGGTCATTGGACGAGCGAGGGGAGTTGATATTCATGTTGCAGGAGAGTCGTGGCCAGCAGATTTGCCTATCAGCCCAATGGAGTTGTATGATGTGATTCTCGGGAAGTCTCGTGATCTCGGCCATGCAGGCTGGGAAGATGATCGAGAAGGGCCGTGAGGCTTATTTGGTTACTATATCGATGCTAGAGTCAGTGGTGCAGTCTACGGTTAGCGGTATTCAGGTTGTAGAGGAGCTTGAGGAGGTGTTCCAATCGTTGTACGTGTTACCATCATCTTAGTCTGATCCTTTCACGATTGAACTGGAACTGAGGACGACGCCGTTATCCAAGGCTCCTTACAGGATGGCTTCAGTAGAGATGGCACAGCTGAAGAAACAGTTGGAGGATCTATTGAGCAAGGGATTCATCCTTCCTAGTGTATCATCGTGGAGAGCGCCGGTGACCCTCACCAAGAGGTAAATTACAAAATAAAATCCCACGGCCAAAAGGTGAGAAAGAGAAGCCAACAAGGAAAGAAGGAAGTTTAATGAAGAAAAGTCCGAGAAATTCTGTACGGATCGAGAGTTGGCCGAGTTGACCAAGTTGACCGAGACGTGTCGCCTGTATCATCCGGAACGTACCAAAGCGTATTGTCCGAGATGTATTGTCCAGGAATGCCGAGAC
>NC_025689.1:24895754-24981893 GCF_000633955.1 Camelina sativa
CGAGACGGACCGAGTATTGCCGAGAGTCGACGAGGATCGACCGAGACACTAACCGATTCCATCAAAAATCGTCTAAGTCAAGAAAAGTTAGTGGAATGATTATTTTAATCATGAAAAGTTAGTGGAAGTTAGTGGAAGATTATTCTAATCTTGAAGGAGTTAGTGGGAGTTAGTGGAGGAATTAAATAATTCAAGGTGGATTAGTGGAGCTTAGTGGTGATTAAAGAATTCAAGGAGGAATTTAGTGGAATTCAAGGTGGCTGATCGACATCCTCACAAGTGTTGCTTCATGCTCTAATACACTCTAATGAAAAGTGAGCTCTCCACATGCATTGGTTGCCTCCACCGCTCAACCATTCTATAAATAGCTCCTCATCTCTCTCATTTTCGCTCAAGTGATAAAGGGGTAAGGAGAGAAAAACTTGAGAAAGAAAAGAAAGAAGTGAGAGAGAGAGAAGAGAGAAAGAAGGAGGGTGTTGCCGCAAGTGAAGGAAGAGAAGAAGAGAAGACGCAAGACGAGACTATCGACCAAGGTTAGATCGATAAGGAAATCGATTCTAACCGAAGAGAAGATCCAAGTGTGCCGCGAGAGAAGCTTCACCAAAGGAGACCAATCATCGACGGTTTACAGTGAGTTCAGGCACATACTTCGCCGGCTTAGATGGAGAGTTAAAGACATCCATCTAGTGCGCGGTCTGCATGAATCATTTAGATGCATTTACTTGAAATTCTTTTATGTTTTCTTATTAAGTTGCATGCGGGGTGAGGTTATGCCGGTTGCTAGATCGGAATGAGCTAGTAACAGGGGCGATAACTAGTAAAATACTTGAAAGCTTATGAGCATAAAATCATATAAACTCAAGTATAAATTTTGGTGAGATTATAATACGTATTAGTCCGCGAGAAATTCCGGCTATGCGTAATATAACTTGGTATTGTCATCTTTCCCATTCCGTACCACATACAGCCGCCACATGCAATCCATGTTCGTGTGTGTGTAGGAGTTGTTACGAAGAGCTCGGAGGTTACTGGGCTCGCTACCCTGGCCGAGGCTGTCTACACGATGGTGTGGCTTTGAGTGAGATCTGACCGCATGCCTTAGTGGTTGCGACTCGATGATTCTTGAGGGGTTTAGGGAAAGGATGCATATCGGGCCCAATGAGCAAGAACTTGTTAAAAACTTATGTTTTATTTTAAGTTTAAATTGTTGCATGGTGTGTATTCATGCTTGCATGTTGTTGCATGTCATTGCATGTAGTTGTGATTGCTTGTAGAATAATGTTTCTTAGCTTATCAGCTTCCGCAGGTTATCTCTAATGGTTGTTGCATTGTGTGCTTGCTTGGAAAATGTTTATTTCGCTTGCATGATAGTTCTTATGCTTGCATGTTGATTAAACTTGCTTGCATGTTGATTGTCTATATCCGCAAGTTGTTATTCATGTTTGCATATTATTGTATATGCTTGCATGTTGTTTATTGATGGGGTTTGGGATTGGGGTTTAATTCTTTGCAGGAACCCTGAGCTCACTAAGTAATCTTAGATTACTTATGATAATATTTTGTGCTGCAGGTAACCCTAGAGGGAACTAGAGGGTGTGGTGAACGATAGGGCTCCGGAGTAGTTTTATTTTGGTGTCTATTGTAAAATTAAAGTATGTTTTATTTCGAACCAAACTTTGGCACTAAGCCTTGTCATCTTTTGTGTAATCCTTTAAAGTAAAACTCTCTTAAGTATTAATGCATACGGCTTTCTTTAAATCGAGCGAGTCGTACTGATATAGACTTTGTCCGAGTCGGCTCAACACACGGCATGTCTGTAGGGTTGCAAAGCCTTAAGGACGTGTCGTGTGGTCGGGAACCTCACCGATGGACTGGCCGAAGGGTCTTGATTTGTTCTTGTACTCGGCCGGATCGTCGGTGGACATTTCCATAGTGGCGTCCCGGTGCCGTACGAAGGCCTATGTGGTCCTAGTACGGTTCGGGGGCGTTACAATGGTGGTATCAGAGCATGGTTATGATGCTATATATTACTCGCGTTTTCAAATGATTTATCGAGTCAAATGGTCGCAGTTGACACCTAGGATAATCCGGATCGTTCATCACTTAGGGTTAGATGGGATTAAGTAAACCCTTTGTTGATCGTGGATGCAGATGTCTCGGCAAGGATCCGAAAGGACTAGGTCGACGCATCGTTTGCCGGACACAGGGAGGGGTTCAAGTCAGCAGTTTGGTCCGGAGGAATGGGATTCGCATTTTGGGGATGCACAAGAGGAGGAATCGTTTCCAGGCATATTTGAACCGAATATGTATATGCCTGAATGGGATGTACCTGGCGCGACGTCGAGATACACACCATCGAGTTCAACTCGATTTAGTACACCGGAGGGTATGTACCCGCCAGGGTTTGCACCGTTTGCACCGTTCGCTAGCTATCCAAATCAGAACATGCCAAGGGGAGACCAAGCACATGGAGAAGGACCGAGTGAGCCGTTTGTGCCAGAGACCCAGCAGACCCTTAAGATGATTCAAGACCTCTTGAGTCACATGATCCAGCAACAACAACAAAACCAAGCAAATTGTTTGGCAGAAGATCCATCCGACCAATTTCTAAAACTAGTGATGTTGTTGAGGAACTTGGGATTTCGCAGGTTGAAGGGAGAACCGAACACTGTGTTAGCAGACGCTTGGATAAAAGAACTGGAGAATAACTTTGAAATGACAAGGTGTTCAGAGGAGTATAGGAGACCGGTTGCGGTTAACTTCTTGGAAGAAGATGCTCGTGCATGGTGGGATAGCGTGGTTCCACGCTATCGATTTCAGACTATAACGTGGGAAATCTTTAAGAAAGAGTTCGAGCTAAAATACTTTCCACCAGAGTCACGTGATCGACTAGAGAATCAGTTCCTGCGACTGGAACAACGAGAGATGACTATTCGAGCCTATGGAAGAGTTTTTACAAGACTTTGGAGGTATTTATACCAAGGGAATGATGATGAGTTAGCTATGGCCTGGAGATTCTTTAACGGACTCAGGCCAGACATAAAGGGAAGGTTGCATGTTGTGACATACCGTAGTGTCGCGGAGGTAGAGGAGAGAGCGGTGAGTGTTGAGGAAGCCATTGAGACAGAGAAGGAGATTTCGGCCTAGGAGAAAAAGAAGGAACCAGTCCAGCAAACTAAGGTTGTGAACACCCGGAAGGTGAACCAAGTAGCAGGACAAAATTGGGGCGCAGGCCGCGGTAAAGTTAAAATGAATGTTAATCAAGGAGGTCGTAATGTGAGCAACATGGATCCGCGAGGATGCTATGTGTGTGGTCAAGTAGGGCATTTTGCTCGAGCTTGCCCAACTGTTGAGGAAACGAAGAGTACCAATCTGCCAACCGTCACATGTTTCTACTGTGGCGAGTTAGGACACTATGCGAACTCATGTCCATCGAAGCCGGCCAAACCGAATGCCCAAACTGTGAACCGTGCCCAGACAGCAAACCAAGTGAAGGAACCCCCAGCGAAGAAGCAAGCAACCCCAGAAAATGTTTTTTCTTTAGGAGTAGAGCCACCTAAACCTCAGCAGGCCGCGAAGGGCCCTATAATAGGTTTGTATGGGTTCTAACTCTCTTGTGATTGATTGCGTGTTTGTGTGTTTGTGTGATTAGTTTATTGCATTGCATTGTGGTATTTGCTTTGCGTTTAGGAACTCTACTTGTTGGTGGTAACCCCACACATGTATTGTTCGATTCGGGAGCGTCCAATAGTTTTGTGACTCCCGAAGTGGCTCACAAGTTTGGAGATTTGTGTGAGGAGGAAGAGGTGAACATCAATGTCTACACTGCTGGTAATCAACCACCTTTGAATACAAGAAGATGGATCAAGGAAGTGTCGATAGTCTTGCAAGGTACGAACCTCCCGGTAAATCCTCTAGTGATGCCGTTGGATAGGTTCGATGCTATTTTGGGAATGGATTGGTTATCAGAACACCAAGCCCATATAGACTGCAGCAGGAGCAGGGTTATATTTGAAAATGGAGGAAGGACACCTCTATTTTTCTATGGGATCAGCCCGAGTAAAACGGCATACGTCACATCGGCAGCAAGGATTGGAAGATCAGTTGAAGGAGATGAGGTTTATCTAGTCACTCTTACCGCCATGGGAGGAGAAGACAAAGAAGGCATGGAAGTTGAGGATATTACCATAGTCAAGGACTTTGAGGACGTGTTTAGACCGTTGGAAGGATTGCCTCCACCAAGGAGCCATCCTTTTACCATAAACCTTGAGCCGGGAGCAACCCCGATTGCTAAGGTACCGTATCGCATGGCACCAGCCGAGTTGGCTGAACTCAAGACTCAGTTAGAGGACTTGTTGGAGAAGGGTTTTGTACGATCGAGTTCATCGCCATGGGGAGCCCCAGTGCTTTTTGTCAAGAAGAATGACGGAAGCATGCGTTTGTGTATTGATTACCGAGGAATCAATAACATAACTATCAAGGACAAGTATCTGTTGCCACGGATTGACGAGTTGTTAGATCAACTCCGAAGAGCAAGTTGGTTTTCGAAGAATGATTTAGCCTCCGGCTATCATCAAATCTCGATTGCAGAACAAGATGTGATGAAGACAGCGTTTCAAACAAGATACAGCCAGTATGAGTTCGTAGTAATGACTTTTGGACTTACCAATGCACCGGCGGCATTCATGCGATTGATGAATGAAGTTTTCCATGACTATTTGGATCGATTCGTGATAATATTCATCGATGACATCCTTATATATTCACGAAGTGCGGAGGAGCACGCAGAGCATTTGAGGAAAGTGTTGGAGAGACTAAGGGAGATGAAGCTGTTCGCGAAGTTCAGCAAGTGTAAGTTTTGGCAGAGGGAGATTGGATTCTTGGGGCATCGAGTTTTGGAGCAAGGCGTGTCCGCCGACCCAGAAAAGATCACCGCCATTCAGGATTGGCCAAAGCCAACCACAATGTCGGAAGTTTCTTAGGCCTGGCAGGCTATTATCGGAAGTTTGTGAAGGGGTTCTCAACGATTGCCAAACCGTTGACACGACTCACTGGGAAAGGAGTACCTTTTATATGGAGCGAGGAGGTAGAGGAAGCTTTCAAGAAGTTAAAGGAAGCGCTGACAACGGCACCAGTGTTAGCCCTACCCGAGCAAAACCAACCGTATTCTGTGTTTATAGATGCATCAAGAGTTGGTGTTGGATGTGTTTTAATGCAAGGGGATAGAGTGATTGCCTATGCCTCCAGGCAGTTAAGAAAGCATGAGGAGAACTACCCCACACATGACCTAGAGATGGCAGCCGTGGTGTTTGCGTTAAGAATATGGAGATCGTATTTGTATGGAGAAGCGGTTCAGGTATTTATGGATCACCAAAGCCTTAAATTCTTGTTCAGGAAACCGGATCTTAATTTGCGTCAGAGAAGGTGGATGGAATTCATTGCTAATTATGATTTGAAGATCTAGTACCACCCAGGCAAAGCAAATGTAGTTGTAGATGCGTTAAGTCGAAGAAAAGCGCAAGTTGATGCCGAGAGAGACGTGGAATTTTTGGCCGACGAGTTAAAGAAGGTCAGGCTTTTAGCCTTAGAAGGAGAGACTAGTGAGCCGTTGGGTTTACAAGCTGTAACTCAAGCGAGCCTGTTACGTCAAATTCGTGAAGAGCAACCCAAGGATGAGAATCTGAAGAAGATCATTGAGGAATTGAGGAGTTCAGAAGGACCGAACGCTAGTGGCTATCATTTAGCTGATGTTGGCACACTACTTCTCAATGGGAGAATAACTGTACCAGACCGGAGTGGATTACAAGAGGAGATATTGAGAGCAGCCCACAGCTCAGCGTTAAGTATACACCCGGGAAGCACCAAAATGTACAAGGACGTTCGTAGATACTACCATTGGCCTGGATTAAATAGAGCAGTAGCAAGGTGGGTGAGTCAGTGCGACTCATGTCAAAGAATCAAGGTAGAGCATCAAGTGCCAGTAGGCTTGCTACGCAACTTGCCCATACAGACGTGGAAATGGGACTCTATCTCGATGGATTTCATTACTGGTCTACCTATAAGGAAAGGGAGAATCAATGATGCAGTATGGGTAGTGGTTGATCGTTTAACCAAGGTAGCCCATTTGGTTCCAGTAAGGAGTACAGACCAAGCGCCAGTCTTGGCAGAGAAGTATATTAATGAGATTATGAAGTTGCACGGAGTGCCAGCAAGCATTGTCTCTGATCGCGACCCGAAGTTCGCATCAATATTTTGGCAAGATTTACATAGGGCTTTGGGAACATATGTTCACATGAGCACCTCATTCCACCCAGAGACAGACGGGCAGACTTAAAGGACTATCCGAACCATAGAGGACATGATCCGACTATGTGCTTTGGAATAGTCATCGGACTGGGAGAAGAATTTTCCATTGGTCGAATTCGCGTACAACAATAGTTATCACTCAAGCATTGGCATGTCACCATTTGAAGCGATGTACGGAAGGCCGTGTCGAACGCCTTTATGTTGGACCGAAGTTGGGGAGAGGACAAGTTTCAATCGCAAACTGATTGATGAGACGACGGAGAAGATCAAGTTCATACAGGAAAGTATGAAGAAGGCACAAGACCGCCAGAAGAAGTACGCAGACCGTAAAAGGCGGGAAGTGGAGTTTAAAGTTGGGGACATGGTGTACTTGAAGGTGGTACCACAAAAAGGAAAGGATTGATTCGGTAAAGTGGGAAAGCTCGCGGTAAGGTTAATCGGACCATACCCGATTGAGCAAAGAGTTGGAGAAGTAGCCTACCGGCTAGCTATGCCAGAGATTATGCGATTGCATAAAGTCTTCCATGTTTCACAACTACGGAAGCACGTACCAGATCTTAACATGATTGTGCCCGAGCCTATCGAGGAGTTGGAGTCAATCTTACTTATCCCGAAGGACCGTTTGGGATAGGACAAATAAGGACTCGGAAGTTGAAGAATAGGAGCATTCCTCAAATCCAAGTATTTTGGGGAAAGCAGAACCGTAAGGTCACCACTTGGGAAGACGAGGATAGAATTCGTGCCAAGTATCCTCAGTTGTTTGCCGAAGAAGATGAGGCAGGACCGTCGGAACCCTATAGAATTCGGGACAAATTCTATTAAGGAGGGGAGAATGTAATGACCCTCACCAAGAGGTAAATTACAAAATAAAATCCCAAGGCCAAAAGGTGAGAAAGAGAAGCCAACAAGGAAAGAAGGAAGTTTAATGAAGAAAAGTCCGAGAAATTCTGTATGGATCGAGAGTTGGCCGAGTTGACCAAGACGTGTCGCCCGTATCGTCCGGAACGTACCGAAGCGTATCGTCTGAGACGTATTGTCCGGGAATGCCGAGACGGACCGAGTATTACCGAGAGTCGACGAGGATCGACCGAGACACTAACCGATTCCACCAAAAATCATCTAAGTCAAGAAAAGTTAGTGGAATGATTATTTTAATCATGAAAAGTTAGTGGAAGTTAGTGGAAGATTATTTTAATCTTGAAGGAGTTAGTGGGAGTTAGTGGAGGAATTAAATAATTCAAGGTGGATTAGTGGAGTTTAGTGGTGATTAAAGAATTCAAGGAGGAATTTAGTGGAATTCAAGGTGGCTGATCGACATCCTCACAAGTGTTGCTCCTCATCTCTCTCATTTTCGCTCCTCATCTCTCTCATTTTCGCTCAAGTGATCAAGGATTAGGAGAGAAAAACTTGAAAAAGAGAAGAAAGAAGTGAGAAAGAGAGAAGAGAAAAAGAAGGAGGGTGTTGCCGCAAGTGAAGGAAGAGAAGAAGAGAGACGAGACTATCGACCAAGGTTAGATCGATAAGGAAATCGATTTTAACCAAAGAGAAGATCCAAGTGTGCCGCGAGAGAAGCTTCACCAAAGGAGACCAGTCATTGACGGTTTACAGTGAGTTCAGGCACATACTTTTCCGGCTTAGATGGAGAGTTAAAGACATCCATCTAGTGCGCGGTTGGCATGAATCAATGTAGATGCATTTACTTGAAATTCTTTTATGTTTTCTTGTTAAGTTGCATGCGGAGTGAGGTTATGCCGGTTGCTAGATCGGAATGATCTAGTAACAGGGGCGATAACTAGTAAAATACTTGAAAGCTTATGAGCGTAAAATCATATAAACTCAAGTATAAATTTTGGTGAGGTTAAAATGCGTATTAGTCCGCGAGAAATTCCGGCTATGCGTAATATAACTTGGTATTGTCATCTTTCCCATTCCGTATCACATACAGCCGCGACATGCAACCCATGTTCGTGTGTGTTTAGGATTGGTTACGAAGAGCTCGGAGGTTACTGGGCTCGCTACCCTGGCCGAGGCTGTCTACACGACGGTGTGGCTTTGAGCAAGAACTTGTTAAAAATTTATGTTTTATTTCAAGTTTAAATTGTTGCATTTTGTGTGTTCATGCTTGCATGTTGTTGCATGTCATTGCATGTAGTTGTGATTGCTTGTAGAATAATGTTGCTTAGCTTATCAGCTTCCGCAGGTTATCTCTGATGGTTGTTGCGTTGTGTACTTGCTTGGAAAATGTTTATTTCGCTTGCATGATAGTTCTTATGCTCGCATGTTGATTAAACTTGCTTGCATGTTGATTGTCTATATTCGCAAGTTGATATTCATGTTTGCATATTATTCTATATGCTTGCATGTTGTTTATTGATGGGGTTTGGGATTAGGATTCTTTGCAGGAACCCTGAGCTCACTAAGTAATCTTAGATTACTTATGATAATATTTTGTTCTGCAGGTAACCCTAGAGGGAACTAGAGGACGTGGTGAACGATAGGGCTCCAGAGTAGTTTTATTTTGGTGTCTATTGTAAAATTAAAGTATGTTTTATTTCGAACCAAACTTTGGCACTAAGCCTTGTCAATCTTTTGTGTAATCGTTTAAAGTAAAACTCTCTTAAGTATTAATGCATGCGGCTTTCTTTAAGTCGAGCGAGTCGTACTGATATAGACTTTGTCCGAGTCGGCTCAACACACGGCGTGACTGTAGGGTTGCAAAGCCTTAAGGACGTGTCCTGTGGTCGGGAACCTCACTGATGGACTGGCCGAAGGGTCTTGATTTGTTCTTGTACTCGGCCGGATCGTCGGTGGACGTTTCCATAGTGGCGTCTCGGTGCCGTCCGAAGGCCTTCGTGGTCCTAGTACGGTTCAGGGGCGTTACAGCCGGTGTTATTTATTAAGAAGAAGGATAGGAGTTTCCGCTTGTGTATTGATTACAGGGGCTTGAACCGGGTCACTGTGAAGAACAAGTACCCTCTTCCCAGGATCAATGAGTTGTTGGATCAGCTGAGAGGTGCCACTTGGTTCTCCAAGATAGATCTGGTTTCGGGTTATCATCAGATTCCGATAGATGAGGTAGATGTGAGGAAGACTGCATTCATGACGAGGTATGGGCATTATGAGTTTGTGGTGATGTCTTTTGGGTTGACTAACGCGCCATCAGTGTTTATGAGATTGATGAACAACGTGTTTCAGGAGTTTCTGGACGTGTCTATCATCATTTTTATCGACGACATCCTGATTTATTTTAAGAGTCCTGAGGAGCATTCAGTGCATTTGAAGGCAGTTCTGGAGAAGCTGCGGGAGCAGAAGTTGTTTGCCAAGTTGAGCAAGTGTAGTTTCTGGCAGCGTGAGATAGGTTTTCTGGGTCACATTGTTTCTGCAGAGGGAGTTTCTGTAGATCCTAAGAAGATTCAGGCTATCAGAGATTGACCTAGACCGCAGAATGCCACATAGATCAATAGTTTCCTTGGTTTGCCAGGTTATTACAGGAGGTTTGTTCAGGTGTTTGCGAGCAGAGGATGTCCGATGACTAAGCTGATGGGGAAGGATGTTCCTTTTGTCTGGACACAGGAGTGTAAAGAGGGCTTTCCAAGCCTAAAGGAGATGTTGACTACTATGCCAGTATTGGCTTTGCCTAAGCAGGGAGAACCCTATGTGGTTTATACAGATGCATCCAGAGTTGGTTTGGAGTGTGTGTTGATGCAGCAAGAGAAGGTGATTGCCTACGCTTCGCGGCAGTTGCAAAAGCATGAGGACAACTATCCTACTCATGATTTGGAAATGGCTGTTGTAGTTTTTGCCCTGAATATTTGGAGATCTTATCTTTATAGTGCAAAAGTGCACGTATTTACAGATCATAAGAGCTTGAAGTATATATTCACTCAGCCCGAGCTGAATTTGAGGCAGAGGCGGTGGATGGAACTGGTGGCAGATTATGATCTGGAGATAGCCTATCACTATGGTAAGGCTAACTTGGTTGCAGATGCTCTGAATCGGAGTCGGAAGAAGGCGTATTCGGTTCAGGAGCAGGATATGAAGTCTCTGGTAGGAGAGATCAGTGCATTGAGGTTGTGTGTGGTTTTGCATAATCCGTTGGGTTTGGAGGCGGCTGATAAAGCAGATCTTTTGAGCAGGGTGCGGTTGGCTCAAGAGAAGGATTTGGAACTGGTGAATGCATTTAAGGATGTTGATTCAGAGTACCAGGTCTTAGCTAATGGTACTATTTTGGTGCATGGGCGGATTTGTGTGCCCAAGGATGAGGAGTTGACGCAGAAGATTATGAGGGAGGCTCATGCGAGCATGTTTTCCATTCATCCATGAGCGACTAAGATGTACCGTGACCTCAAGAGGTACTATCACTAGGTCGGGATGAAGAAGGATGTAGCTATTTGGTTCGCGAGGTGTGATGTGTGTCAGCTAGTGAAGGCTGAGCATCAGGTTTCAGGCGGGTTGCTGAAGAGTCTGCCCATTCCTGAGTGGAAGTGGGATATATGATCACGATGGATTTCGTGGTAGGATTGCCAGTGTCTCAGACCTTTGATGCTATTTGGGTCATTGTGGACCGGTTGACTAAGTCGGCACATTTTCTGGCCATTAAGAAGCTGATGGAGCAGCGGTCTTGGGTAAGAAGTATGTGAAGGAGATAATCAGGTTGCATGGGGTACCAACGAGTATTGTGTCTGATAGGTAGCCCTGGACATTCGGGTATCCGATCGGATTCGGGTTCGGATGTTCGGGTTTTTGGATTTTCGGATGTAGAGATATAAAACCCGATCGGGTATTTTATAATATCGGGTCGGTTTTGGGTAGTTTGGCTTTGGGTTCAGGTAATTTTGGGTTACCCGAATTCATTAAAAAAAAAAATCTTTTTTCTTCTGCCGTGAAAAAAAAAAAAAAATTACTTTCTGCCTCTCTCTTCTTGTATCCTTCTTCTTCATCTCTCTTTTCTTCAGCCAAAAACCCTAGTTTTGTTTATCCATGGCCACCACTTCAAGAATCAAATCCTTCAAATTCTCTACTAAATCTAACAATATCTATAGAAAATATTATTATATGATTCATATTTATCTTCCAATCTCGCTCACTCCTCAAACCCCACAAAGTATCACTTTTTTTTTTGTAGATTTGCTTGTCAAGTTTCTAGTAAAATTGATTTGGGTATTGAAAAAATACAATTTTGGATTCTATTGATTGAGAAAGAAAAATACAAGTCAATTTTAGAATATATATATATATATATATAAATAAATACTTAATGTTTTTATATTATGACAAAATAATCAAGGTGGCAAAATGGTTTATGATAAATCAATTAATGTCAAACCAACTTAGATGCATTTTTGTATTTATTTTGGGTTGATTCGGATCTACTTTGGATATTGGGTAATACCCAAACCCGAACGGGTATCCGAATTTCAAGAAAACTAAATCTGATCGGGTATTTAATACCACCCGAATCCGAACCAAACTGCCCATTTCGGGTCGGGTTCGGATTCGGGTTTCCGGATTTGGTTAAAATGCCAACAACAATTACCAAGAGAGTATCAAGATGGCTCCATATGAGGCATTGTATGGGAAGCCATGTCGTCCACCGTTATGCTGGACTCAGGTGGGGGAGAGAAGCATGTATGGTGCTAGTTTTGTTCAGGAGACCTCAGAGAAGATTCAGGTTCTCAAGCTGAACATGAAGGAAGGTCAGGATAGATAGAGGAGCTATGCCGATAAGAGGAGAAGAGATCTTGAGTTTTAGGTGGGAGATAGAGTGTACCTTAAGATGGCAATGTTGCGGGATCCGAACAGGTCATTGACAGAGACTAAGTTGAGTTCGAGGTATATGGGTCCGTTCAGAGTGATTGCGCAGGTGGGACTGGTAGCATATAGGCTGGAGTTTTCTGAGGTTATACACGCGTTCTACAAGGTTTTTTATGTGTCGATGTTGCGGAAGTGTCTCCATGAGGATGATCGGTGGTTGGTTAAGACTCCTGAGGATTTTCAGCCTAACATGACTTTGGAGGTGAGACCAGTGAGGGTTCTCGGAAGGAGGATTAAGGAACTTCGGAAGAAGAAGATTCCTTAGATGAGAGTCCTTTGGGACTGTGATGGTGTTGAGCAGCAGACTTGGGAGCCAGAGGCAAGGATGAAGGCAAGGTTTAAGAAGTGGTATGAGAAGCAGACCGCGACTTGAGCTTGTCTAGCCTGGTCCCAGCTGTAGTCCGTGGCTGGAGCGGGAATGGAGTATTTCAGCCCATATCTCTTGTTACTTTGTCACTTAGGGGTGGTTGGTTGTGCGACAAAGTAACAAGATGAGGTGGTGTGCGGTGTACAAAATTTTCGTGAGTCGGTGGTTTTGAGGGAAGTTCCCTGAAATAGAAGTTTCTAAAAGTGGGAAGTTTTCAAAAGTGGAAAGTTCTAAAAATGGAAAGTTTATGGGATTTAGAACTTGTCCTTTTTAGTGGTTGTGAGCCTTGGAGGGGCTTGTGTGGCCTTCGTGGTGGACTTTTGAGTTAGTGTGTGCCTGTGGTGGCGGTCTTTTGAGACATTGTGTGGCCTTTGTGGCGGGCTGTTTAGCCAATTGCGTGGCCTTTGTGGTGGACTGTTTAGCCAATGTGCCTGTTTAGGCGGTCCTTCGGGATGTGTGGTCTTCGTGACGGTCCTTCGGGACGTGTGGCCAGTTTAGGCACTCCTTCGGGATGAGAGGTCTTTGTGACGGTCCTTCGGGATGCATGGTCGTCGTGACGGTCCTTCGGGACGAGTGGTCTTCGTGATGGTCCTTTGGGACAAGTGGCCTTTGTGGTGGTCCTGTTTAGGACATTTGTGTGGCCTTGGTGGCGGTCCTGTTTAGGACATTTGTGTGGCCTTGGTGGCGGTCCTGTTTAGGACATTTGTTTGGCCTTGGTGGCGGTCCTGTTTAGGACAGTTTTTTGGTCTTTGTGGCGGCCCTAGTGGCATATAGATGATCCTTGTGTGGCCATGAGGTATTCCAGTGAGGGGATATGTGGTTGGTAGGACATGGTGTTGTTTTACGCAAGCCACGAGAAGGAAACCTGATTAGGGGTAATGCTCAGACGTGATCAGAATTGTTTGCTCGCGACTCTTGGGAGACTTTAGTTCTCCTAGTACTGCCAGATTCTGAGACTTAGTGTCTTGAGAGTATATCGACTTTGGATGACGATTCGGGGGCGTGCTGTAGGGTGGCATTCCAAGAGATAAATATTGGACTTCCTTATATATTATGGCATGCGGGCTTGGGCCCGATGAGGAGCCAATATTATGGCATGCAGGTTTCTGCCTGATGAGGAGCCAATAATAACTCAAGGTTAAGGTCTATGAGTAAAGGAAAGTCCAAAAGTCAAGAGCAAATAATGCCTGGAACGTGAGTCTATCGACTAGACGTAACCTTCATAGAACGGTCGGACGAAGTGCGAGCCGGGGAGACGGTTGCACGAGAGTCCTTGGCTGATGGTTATTCGAGTTTCAAGGACGAATCTATGTTGGTGGGGGATAATTGTAACAACCGCGTACCGAATTCCCGGTTTAAGGGATGCATAGGTCGATGCACTATTTACATCGATCGATGCAAGGTTGGTTCTGTGTGGACGAGTTTAAGTTAACCGCTGCGATTTGGGTTAGGAAAACCCTTAAGTCGTGTTTAATAGGGAATTTTGTCGTCACTAGCGAGTTTAGCCGCTTTTGAGAGAAAAGAAGGAGGGAAAAGAAGTTGTTGCTGTTCTTGAGGATTTGGGGATTTTGAGGCTGTTCCTGTAGAGATCTATAGCTCGGATCGTTGTAGGATCTTCCTAGGAGCGTTTTTTTGCTTGTTCAAGGTTCAGAATCTTCTTAGCAAAGGTGAGTGAATGCCCATGGCTTATCTAAGCTTGAGATTTCTCGGATCTGCTTGTTGTTGTGTTGTTTGGCTTGTTAGAACGTTATTTGAGGCTTTGTGAAGCTTTCTTGTTGCTTGGGATCGAGTTTGATGATTTCAGGAATAAAGATGTGGCGAGAAGCTTCGAGGAAAACGATGTTCAGCATGTGCGTCAGTCGATGCAAATGCAAGGACGGCGCGATTTGACCTAGGAACATCGGTCGATGCCATTTGGAGGCATCGGTCGATGCAACTAGGGTTTTTTGTGAAATGTCGAGTATCCGTCGGTCGATGCAAGTGAACATTGCATCGGTCGATGCAGATCAAACGTCGGTCGATGCAACCCCCATGTTGGTGTCGGTCGATGCAAGGTTGGCGTCGGTTGATGCAGTGCCTGGTTTGTTTGTTGTTTGGTGGTTAGAGTATCTCAATTGCTTGTGTGTATAGCCCAGTAGATGGGAGAGTTGCCTCACTAAGTGTTTAAAAAATACTCATGCATCTCAATTTGTGTTTTTGGTGCAGGTAAAGACAAAGTGTGATCGTTGAATTAAGGCAATGAAGAGGAGGATGTTCTAGTGACTTGCTTGGTTGTTGTCTGGCTTCTGTTAGGTTGCTATAGTTGAGTTCTAGAATGTTGTTTAAAATTGCTGGTTCTCTGATTTATGTTGATTGGAACTTTTAGTTTATGGTTTTGGAATTAATTTGATATTAGTTATTGGTTTATTGGTTATTTATACTTTTATTTCCGTTGTTTGATGTGTTTGTGGTTAGGTGGCTAGTGGGTATGAGACCACTAGCTTAGTTATTTATTATATTTATTATTATTGTTTATTATTTATTATTATTATTTTTTTAAAACGGGTCGGATCGTTTCAAAAAATCACTTTAAAATAAGATTTAACTTTAAACAAATTTAGTTTTTTTTGCCTCCTCACAAAAAACTCTTAGTTTTGTGTGTTAATAAATAATTTTAAATCTTTCAAATGTGAAAATATAAGAAGCAAAGAAGGTATTGCAATAATTGTATATATATATATATATATATATATATATATATATATATATATATATATATANTTTACATCGATCGATGCAAGGTTGGTTCTGTGTGGACGAGTTTAAGTTAACCGCTGCGATTTGGGTTAGGAAAACCCTTAAGTCGTGTTTAATAGGGAATTTTGTCGTCACTAGCGAGTTTAGCCGCTTTTGAGAGAAAAGAAGGAGGGAAAAGAAGTTGTTGCTGTTCTTGAGGATTTGGGGATTTTGAGGCTGTTCCTGTAGAGATCTATAGCTCGGATCGTTGTAGGATCTTCCTAGGAGCGTTTTTTTGCTTGTTCAAGGTTCAGAATCTTCTTAGCAAAGGTGAGTGAATGCCCATGGCTTATCTAAGCTTGAGATTTCTCGGATCTGCTTGTTGTTGTGTTGTTTGGCTTGTTAGAACGTTATTTGAGGCTTTGTGAAGCTTTCTTGTTGCTTGGGATCGAGTTTGATGATTTCAGGAATAAAGATGTGGCGAGAAGCTTCGAGGAAAACGATGTTCAGCATGTGCGTCAGTCGATGCAAATGCAAGGACGGCGCGATTTGACCTAGGAACATCGGTCGATGCCATTTGGAGGCATCGGTCGATGCAACTAGGGTTTTTTGTGAAATGTCGAGTATCCGTCGGTCGATGCAAGTGAACATTGCATCGGTCGATGCAGATCAAACGTCGGTCGATGCAACCCCCATGTTGGTGTCGGTCGATGCAAGGTTGGCGTCGGTTGATGCAGTGCCTGGTTTGTTTGTTGTTTGGTGGTTAGAGTATCTCAATTGCTTGTGTGTATAGCCCAGTAGATGGGAGAGTTGCCTCACTAAGTGTTTAAAAAATACTCATGCATCTCAATTTGTGTTTTTGGTGCAGGTAAAGACAAAGTGTGATCGTTGAATTAAGGCAATGAAGAGGAGGATGTTCTAGTGACTTGCTTGGTTGTTGTCTGGCTTCTGTTAGGTTGCTATAGTTGAGTTCTAGAATGTTGTTTAAAATTGCTGGTTCTCTGATTTATGTTGATTGGAACTTTTAGTTTATGGTTTTGGAATTAATTTGATATTAGTTATTGGTTTATTGGTTATTTATACTTTTATTTCCGTTGTTTGATGTGTTTGTGGTTAGGTGGCTAGTGGGTATGAGACCACTAGCTTAGTTATTTATTATATTTATTATTATTGTTTATTATTTATTATTATTATTTTTTTAAAACGGGTCGGATCGTTTCAAAAAATCACTTTAAAATAAGATTTAACTTTAAACAAATTTAGTTTTTTTTGCCTCCTCACAAAAAACTCTTAGTTTTGTGTGTTAATAAATAATTTTAAATCTTTCAAATGTGAAAATATAAGAAGCAAAGAAGGTATTGCAATAATTGTATATATATATATATATATATATATATATATATATATATATATATATATATATTCATCTAGTTAAAGGAAAGATTGATGACCACAAGTAAAATAAAATGCAATTTTCACAGAAATTATAAAAGTAATTTTTATTTGTATATTTGGCACATTTTCTATTAAATTTCAATAATAGAACTATGTTTTGAAAGCTCATTGGTCCAATAGTTAACCAAGGATTAACAAATACTTATACACTAGGAGGTATGACGTTCATGTTCCATGTGATGCAATTGATTAACAACTATGCAGATTAATGGAAACAATTTTACATAAAATCTTCATCGATGTGCAATTAGAACCGTTAGCCGTGATCCAAGGTGTCCATCATGAGCATGGAAAAGAAGGAGTGTCTGTAGTGAATCTAATAGGGTCGGAAGAAATTGTTTGTGGTAGAATCGTCTATGTAACAGTTCTCATAATTTACGATAAATAATAAATCGAGACGTTTTAAAAAATCTTACCCCTTAAAAACTATATCCAAAGTGTAAAATAGGCAACTCAAACCTAAAAAAACAATTCTAAAAACATATCAGAACACCGCAGTTAAGCATGCTTGGACGAGAGTAGTATTAGGATAGGTGACCTCCCGGGAAGTCCTCGTGTTGCATTTCTCCCTTAAAGTTGACAAAAAAAATATATTTAAAATATTATAATTGTGTCAACTAATGCTATTTTTGAAAGTTTGTAAAGTGTGGACTATAATTCTCAATAAAATCTTGTTTATTGATATTTTAGTGTATTTATCTAAAAAAATAATTAAAAAAAAAACATAAAACTTAAGCTAGATTCAATTGTTAAGGATTTGTTTTTATATATTTCAGTTTGAAAATGTTTTTAATGCTCATCCATATACAGTAGGCTATCTAAACATATTTATTCTTCTTCTTTATTCTTCTATTACGCTGGTTTTTCTTTCTTTTTCTTCTTTTTCTTTTTTTTTCTTTTTTTTTCTCTTTCTTTTTCTCTCTATGTCTAATCCTTTCTTTGTTTCATTTTTTTCCCAGATCTCGCTGTTCGAACCTCCACCACTGCTTTTTTGAGCCACCGTTCACCACCACCACATAGTGAGACGTTCAGCGGCGTCGTGATGGAGTCCGATCCAAGTTCCGCTTGCTGCAATTTCTTTAACGACAATGGTGAAACCATCACCATCTAGCCACTACCATTTTAGAAGGAAGAACAAGAAAGTTTCAGATCCTAGTTTTGTTTCCCAACAAAATCCTCACCCTCCAGCCACCACCACCATAGAAAAGAAGAACAAGAAAGCTTCACGTTCTGGATCCGTTGCCCAACGAAACCCTCACCCTCCAGTCACCACCAGATCCGACGCCACAAAACCACCGGAGAGACTTGAAGGAAGAAGCGCTGCTACTTCTGTTGAAACCTTTTTTATTTAATTATGTTTTAGTGAAAATCAATTTTGTAAATAAATTATTTTGTTTTATAAATAAATCATTTTTTTAAATTTAATAAATAATTATGGTTTTTTTGTTAAATAAAAAATTATATAACAAAGTCACAAATATTTATGTGACAAAACCGTGGTAAATCAGCTACAAATATGCGTGATAAAACCGTGACTAAGTAGATAGCTACGAAAAAGTTGCAAAATAAATTGGCTACGACGCTATACCAACAATTTTTTTTGGTGACCAATCGTGACTATTTAATCATATAGACACAAATGTTTTACCTCAGCCACTAAAATATTTGTGGCTATACATATTATTTTTTACTAGTGACTAAAATTCTCAATAAAATATTGTTTATTGATATTTTAGTGTGTTTATCTAAAAAAATTAATAAAAAAAACAGAAAACTTAAGCTAGATTCGATTTTCAGGGATTTTTTTTTTTATATACATATTTCAGTTTGAAAATGTTTTTAATGCTCATCCATATACAGTAGGCTATCTAAACATATTTACCTTTTAAATTTAAATCAAATATATTAGTGGAAGAATTATACAAACTCAAGTTTATTTGTTTTATTTATTATTTTCAAGTAATCATCTATGTAGTTTTGCAAAATATAGTTTCTGTAGAGTAAAATATCTATATAGAGAAATATGTTTTGAAAAAGAATCTGTGCATAGTTGTTCTTGTTTTAGCATAGCGGATTGTCTAAATTTAGTTTTGTTAATACCTAGGGGTCTGCAGTTTTATATTCCGTAGGAAATGTTAAAGTTGTTTTTAGATATTTTTGAAAGATAAGACTTTGTGTAAGAATTTTTGAAAATTGTATACTTGTAATTAATTGTAAGATATTTTCCTGTCTTTAGCACCAGAAGAAAACTAAATTTGGCAAAAAAAAAAAAAAATTTGAAATTTGGATATCAAACACGCACGTCACTTCCCTTAGCCCCTCACACTCACACTCATACATTTATTACATAATTTGGTTAGATATATACTTTTAAACTTGATACATGGAAGCTCCGTCCGAAGGGTTAAGAAAAGGTGCATGGACTGCTGAAGAAGACAGTCTCTTGAGGCAATGTATTGATAAGTATGGAGTTGGAAAATGGCATCAAGTTCCTTTCAGAGCTGATATATATATATATATATATATATAATTTAACTAATCACTTATATGTATTCTTATATACGTATTGATCTAAAAGGTTTTCAAATTAATTAACAAATGGTGCACAATCAGTTTGTTCATGCTTTAAGGTAAAATCCCTTTTGTTGCCCACATAATTGGAAAACCTATATGACAGTGTATTATTTATATTTTACGTTGGTTAATACTTAATAGCATCTTAGACATTGTATTATTTTTATTTTTATTAATTTACCTTTTATAGTAAATTTTGTGTACAAGCAGTAGAGGTTTCGTCTCGGAAAAAAAATAAATTCTCTCCCGACAAAAGACGATGACAGGAGCGGCGGATCTAGGGTTCTAAATGGGTTTGACTGGTTCTGCTTCTGGTTGATACTGATTTATTGAGGTTTTTGGTTTCACGGATTGTTCTCTTGATTTCCGCTACGGTGCAAAGGAAAGAAAGGGATCGGGTGTTTATTGCAGATACATCTTGCGATTGTCATGGGGATATGGTTTTGATTTGGTAGATTGGGTTTGTCTGGGATAGTGGTATCATCTATGGAAGATTTTCTCCGATATGGTGGTGGCTCGATTCTCAGATTTTGGGATCTCTCTTCCTCAGGGATTTATTTGGTTGCGCGATTTGGATATAACAGGTGATACCATATGTTTATTTACGGAAGGGTTTTGCTTGGTTATGCTAATTAGATCACATTCGATTGATTCTAATTGCTGGAGGTTTCGAATTTGGTTTCCTCTTTTGGGCGATTTACCGGTACCAGATGCTGAGATTCTAGGCAATGAAGACTCGAAAATACCTATTGATGGTCTTGCTTGGGCTACTGCGGTTCCTGATGGGGAATCAGTTGAGACAGAGGAGGATCCTATGGACACATCTGTTCACGTCGATAACCCATCCCTTGCTGATCCGGGTGTGGATAAGGTTCGTAAGTCTAAGCCTTCTTTGGCCCTTAAAGAGATAGCTTCCAAGAAGATCAATGTGTATCTGCACAACACGCAAGGAAACGTCCTGCACCTAACTCTTATGATTTGGTTGGTGAGGGGCCTAACCCGAAGAACCAGGAACTGGAGAAGGGAGCAGCTAGTGGGTCAAAGCCACCTAAACCACATTTTAATAAATGAGGATTTTAAGTTGGAATTGCAAGAGGCTTGGGAATAAAGCGATTATTGGATATCTTAGGGACTTATGGAGGAAACATAAACCAGATTTCTTATTTCTTTCTGAAACTAGGCAATATTTTTCTATTTTAGAACCTTTTGTTGGTCATTTTGGTTATTCGGATTTAAAAACGGTTGAACCTATTGGTTGTAGTGGTGGTCTTGCACTTTTTTACAATAATAATAATAATAATAATAATAATAATAATGTTACCATTTTATTTGCATCCAACAAACTTATTGATGTAGAATTTTTTTTACAAAGGAAAAATAATTTACTTTTCTTTTTTCTATGGTGATCCAGTTCCAAAGAACCGGGATTTGGTGTGGGAGCGGTTAACAAGAATTGGTTTAAGCAAGGATTCTCCTTGGTTTTTAATTGGGGATTTTAATGAACTGAAAGGAAATCATGAGAAGAGGGGTGGTAAATTACGCCATGCTTCCTCCTTTGTACCTTTTAATTTCAATGATTCGACATTGTGGCTTACTTGAATTTCCGTTCCTCGGGGATTAGTTTTTCCTGGAGAGGATGGCGAGATAAGAAGCCAATACGCTGTCGTTTAGACCGGGCTCTAGCGAATGAGGCGTGGCATGATTTGTTTAAAGATTCTTTTACAGAATATTTAACAATGATCGCGTCGGATCATAAACCCCTTATAGCGGTTATTGAGGATAAGGCCCGATGGGGAAAGAGTGGCTTCCGATTTGATAGACGGTGGTTTGATAAGGAGGGTTTCTATGGTGCGGTGGCTGAGGGTTGGGATTCTATGGTGGGCCCAGCAGTCACTAATTCTCTGGTGGATAAAATCACCACATGTCGGCGTGCTATTTCTCGCTGTAGGAAGGCGCAATCCCCTTATGGGCGGGAGACAATTGAGGATTTAAAATCCAAATTAGCTGCGACTCAAGAGAATGATGCTACTTCGGTTGAGGAACTCACGGAGCTTACTTGGCGGCTCCAGGAGGCCTATCGGGATGAGGAGGTTTATTGGTATCAAAAAAGCATGAGTCGGTAGATGAGGTTTGGTGACCATAATACCAGCTACTTCCATGCACAGACAAAGCAGCAATGAGCTCGGAATCGCATTGTTGGTCTGCATGACCAGCAGGGTATTTGGAAGACGGAGGAAAGTGATATTCAGAATATAGCAGTGTCTTATTTCCAGGATTTATTTACCTCTTCGGACCCTTCGGATTTTGAAGAGATGTTAGCCGAGTTCAGCTCACTATTACTCAGGAAACAAATGAATTTTTAACGCGCGGGGTTACTGAACAGGAAATTAAAAATTCTTTGTTTATGATGCATCCGGATAAGGCCCCGGGTCCGGATGGGATGACAGCTCTGTTTTACCAAAAAGCATGGAATATGGTTAAAGCGGATCTGGTACTTTTGGTCAATTCCTTTTTGCAGGATGGAGATTTTGACAGAAGGCTAAATGTGACAAATATTTGTCTTATCCCGATGGTGGATAAGCCGACCAGGATGACGGAGTTACGCCCTATAAGTCTCTGTAATGTTGGGTATAAAATTATCTCTAAGGTTTTGTGTCAGAGATTGCGTACTATCTTACCATCTCTTGTCTCAGAAACGCAATCGGCTTTTGTGGAGAGTCGTTTAATTTCAGATAACATGTTGATAGCTCAGGAGATGTTTCATGGACTACGCACCAACCCTTCTTGTAAAGGGAAGTTTATGGCTATCAAAACGGATATGAGCAAGGCCTATGACCGGGTGGAATGGCCTTTCGTCGAAATTTTGCTCAGGCAGTTTGGTTTTTGCCAGAAATGGATATCTTGGATTATGTATTGTGTGAAGTCGGTTCAATATAAGGTTCTTATTAATGGCCAAGCACATGGCTCTATTATTCCTTGTCGGTTCAATATAAGGTTCTTATTAATGACAGGGAGATCCTTTGTCACCCTATCTTTTTATTTTATGCACGGAGTTACTTATTGCACATTTTCGGAAGGCTGAGCAGATGAAGCTGCTTACCGGTATTAGGTTCTCGACTGCTAGTCCTGCCATTTCTCATCTCTTATTTGCGGATGACAGTCTTTTTTTCTGTCGGGCCACGAAAGAGCAATGTGAGGTGGTATTAGGGATCCTCAGGAAGTATGAACGGGCCTCTGGCCAACAAATCAATTTTCAGAAATCTTCGATCCATTTTGGACATACGGTGGATAATGATCTTCGGGAGGAGTTAAAAGGAATCCTGGGGATCACAAATTTGGGTGGTATGGGATCTTACTTAGGTATTCCGGAAAGTCTAGGTGGGGCTAAGATGAAAATTTTTTCGTTCGTTCAAGGCAGGCTGCAATCTTAGGCAAGTGGGTGGCCAGCAAGACTTTTATCAAAAGGTGGCAAGGAGGTAATGATAAAGTCCATTGCTACGGCTGTTCCTACTTTTGTGATGTCATGTTTTCGGTTACCTAAGACGGTTACAAGGAAGTTAACTAGTGCAATTTCTAATTTTTGGTGGAGCTCGTCGGGTCAATCAAGAGGGTTAAATTGGATGGGGTGGGATAAACTATGTAGTGGTAAAGATGCGGGGGGTTTGGGTTTCCGGTGCTTGGATGATTTTAACACCGCTGCTGGCGAAGCAGTTTTGGCGTTTGATCACCGTACCGGATTCACTTTTTACACGGGTGTTTAAAGGCCGCTACTATCGGCATTTCGATCCTTTGGATCCAATTAAATCTTACTCGCCGTCTTATGGGTGACGGAGTATAGTTTCTGCTCGCTTTCTAGTTAATAAAGGACTCATTAAACGGGTAGGATCTAGTGCTTCCATTTCTGTATGGAATGACCCATGGATCCCTGCTCAATCCCCGAGACCAGCAATGAGCACAGGATTGCCTTCTGATCCTCTGCTCCGAGTTACAAACCTTATTGACAGGAGTTCTAATTCCTGGGATATGGCTCAGCTTACCGCTTCTTTTGTAACGAAAGATGTAGCTATGATTTCTGCCTTACCGTTGCGACAACTGGATAAACCGAATCTGCTGGGATGGCATTTTACTAAGTCTGGTAAATATTCGATTAAATCAGGGTACCATGTGCTTCGTTCAAATGTGACGGCTACTACTGAGCCGAAAGTATTTGGGCCGGTCATTGTACCTCTCCAGGCCTTTGTGTGGAAAATTAGGTGTCCACCGAAGCTTCGTCACTTCCTGTGGCAAGTACTTTCGGGTTGTGTGGCGGTTACAACTAATCTACAGAAATGCGGAATAAGTTGTGATGCCACTTGTGGCCTTTGTGGTTTTCAGGAGGAGACGATTAATCATACCCTCTTCGAATGTCCGACAGGTTTGGGCTTTGTCGCAATTCCCGACGGCCATGGGTGTATTTCCTTCGGAGTCAGTTTTCACAAATATGGATTTTCTATTTTGGCGATTTCTTGATGTTCCAACACAGGAATTCTTCCCCTGGATTCTGTGGTATATCTGGAAAGCACGCAATGACAAACTTTACAGTAATTTGGATTCCAATCCCCTTGCTATTCTGTGGTTAGCGGAGGATGAGGCAAAAGCATGGGCTCTGGCTCATACAGAGGATATGGTTTTAGCACCGGATATTAACAAACACTGGCGCCAAATTGAAACAAGGATTTTTTATGGGTGATGGATGTGATGGAATGAGATATGAATGATGATGAATCAATGGAGTGCAGGGTGTTTCAATTCCCCTTATGATGTTGCAGTATAAGAGGTGTCAATCCAATCTGAGTGTTTGCAAGCAATCAGGATGTGCATATATGTCTAAGTCAAGCCAAATATGAAGGATGTTTGTCACTAACAACCTATTGATGAAATGTAAAATGCAGAAAATAAAAGCTACTAAGATAGATGCTAAATGTAAAGAGAACAGACTAATCAAAGCTATGATGAAGCAAGAACAGAAATAGAAACTATAGTAATGCAAGTAATGAACTAATGCAAGGCAAGTAATGAACAGGATACTAAGTGAATACAACAGAAATGCAACTAAAATGAAACAGGAATTGAGACAGGACAAACACAAAGCATAAACAAGAATTATGGGGATGAGCTCGAGCAAGCACTCGATCGAGTGTAGATCGAGTACAGGGTCGAGCTGGACAAACGCGAGAAACAGAGCAATGCAAGCAAAACAGAGCAATACAAAAGCGAATCAAACAACGATAAAAAAACATGATTTAAGCTAGGAAATCATCTTACAAGGAAGGTCTTAGGGATGGATTTATGGGTTGGACTTTATATTGTGGTTATCTAACTTAATCAACAAACCTCAATCAACATGAGCAAATCTCTTGACAATGATCTCCAAGAACATGTTAATCCACTCTCATGGCAAAAACAATCAAGCTCATATAATTCTAGACTTGTTCTCACAAAGTAAAGAACCTATACAAGCAAGAATTAAGAAATATGTCAAAAATCAAACAAGACCTCTAATCTCTTAGCAAGCCTAATGATAGTCTCTAGATCTAGCCTTATCTATGCACCTTAAACATTGGTGTGATGCTAAGGAGCTTGAGATCATACCCTACCCCTCT
Source organism: Camelina sativa (assembly GCF_000633955.1). Taxonomy (NCBI): domain Eukaryota; kingdom Viridiplantae; phylum Streptophyta; class Magnoliopsida; order Brassicales; family Brassicaceae; genus Camelina; species Camelina sativa. Next base: position 24,920,628 of record NC_025689.1, read on the forward strand.
CGGTTATAGGATCAGCATTAAGAATATCAACCCTAGAAGAGATCTACAACAATCAATCTTGACCAAATCAAATAACCACAACATCCATCCAACCTAAACCATCCTTAAGTGCTAAGGAAACTACTCACAATCACACATGATGAACAATAAAGTCATAAACCCAAAAAATACCGAAACTTGCATCAATAGAAAGATAAATCAAAGATCTACAATATTGAAGAAGGAATCAAACTCGAATTCTCAATATTTTGAAAGTTATGAAACCAACAAATATGAGGAATCTCTTGTTTTTCTCCTTCAAGGAGGTACAAGATCTAAGAAAATAAAAGTGCAAAAAGAAATAATTCCCAAAAGGGTAAATACTAGGTTTAAGAATATCTAAAAAGCTGGACTCCTTGATGTCTGCAGGGTACAAGGCCTTATATATGAAAAGTAGTGGAAGCCCTAAAAATGCTAAAAGACAAAATAGCCAGGCGGCTCGGCCAGCTCGACCTGGTGCTCGGTCGAGTGACCGGTCGAGTTGGCTCCTCTTGTGCATCTTCCACTCGGTCGAGTCCATCTCCGTATACTGTCGAGTGTCTGGTCGAGTGGGCGGTCGAGTGGAACTATGGACCTTGTTTCTTCAGCTCTAACTCCCTTGCTTTCCTCTCTTGATAGCTTCATTCTTCTTTAGCATTGCTTCCATGCTCCTTAGGCTCAAAAATCACCTGTTTATGCATGAAAAGATGCAAATGCAATGCAACTATACTCTAATGCATGAACAATCCTAAACCTATGCAATAATGGTCAAAATGGATAGCAAAATATGCAAAAGATGTGAATATACTAAGGGAAAAAAGGGTAAAATATATGAACATCAACACCTCCAAACTTAGTCTTCGCTTTCCCTCAAGCAAATAAACAAGACATAAGAAGGTAGGTGAGGTTTGAAAGTGGGATCTCAGCTCCTAAAGCTTGCCAATAGACCAGCTATAATCAATGTCCAAGTTACTAGTACTATGATGCAAGTTGAATGAGCTGTACTTAAAGATTTTAGACAAGCCTATCGCAACCTTTACTGATTTAAGCCTTAGATGTCCACATGCATTCAAATCAACCATTTCCTTTAACATTCATTAATCAAGAACATGAATTAATTCTATGCAATGCTTAAACTCATTTGGCTTGGAGATAAAGGTTTTGAGACAATGGTGGTCTCTTTTTAGAGTGGGGCTTATCAATATCAAGGTTTTTCTCATAAAAAATGGATTGAGCTTTAGAAGAATGCTAAAGGTAAGAACACTTAGACACATACAAGAACAAAACCTTGTCTACCCAAAGGCACCCAAAGTGTTTGATCCTAACAATCTACACCCAAATGGTATTAGTGCTAACCTTTAACTTCTTCACTTCTCTTTCACCCTTTTCTCTTTTGATTTTAAAGTCTTAGGAGAGGTTTCTTATTTGATATATCTAGTGGAATGGGGGATTCTTACTTATTTGCTATGGTTCTCTTTTCTTCTTATTCTTAAGACATACAAGCATTTTGCTAAACTCTTCTTTTCTTTCTTTTCTTTTCTTTAACTAGAACCAAGTTCAACATTTTTTTACTTCCCATCCTTTCACTAGACTTTGATTTTGCTTAAACACATTTCCCTCCTAAGGACTCTACCTTTTTCTTTCTCTTTTTCTTCTTTTCTTTTCAAAACAGCCAAGTCCCAAACCCAACAAGTGAACCACCTAGTCCTATCTAGTTTGAAAAATGCAAACTAGAACTACACAAGGCTTTACTCTTGTCAGTTCAAACCTACCACTTTATACCAAGCTCAATCCCAAAAATAGACCTCACATACACAAGAATAACCATGGCTTGAAAGAAGGGTTGGTTATGGGTAGGGGAAGCTGATTTTAATGGTTTAATCAGCTACTTGGATCAACAAGAGTGATGAAAAGGAGAAAGATGATCTAAATATGTATATGGTATCCATGAGTTTAAAGCAATGCACACATTGATGATTGAAATATTAGGTTCTTATAAATAGGAAATGGTATCAAATCACAACATGCTTCAATTTAGACCAAATTCAATGCAGGAATTCAAGGCTTGGTTCAATCTTATGCTTCTAACTACTCAACTAGCATCAAAGTACTATTAACTTGGGCATTGATCCTAGTTTGGTGAATCTAGCAAGCTAACAAGGCAAAACTCATCATAGATCCCTAATGCAAATATTTAACAGTCCTACATGAAACATGCTAAACAAGATCCTAATATACAATGCAAACTACATGAACACTCTTTTTTTTATATAAAGATTTTTGCAAAAAAATTTCAAATTTTTAGAGTTTTTCTATGCCTTAGATGCTATGCAAATACTAACATGATTATGCTAAAAATTTGAAATAAGAAAACAAAACACAATGTCAAATGCTAACTCAAACCCTCCCCCAAACTTAAATCACACAGTCCTCTGTGTGAAAGAAATTTGTAAGAGGATTCAAGACTTAAAACAAAACACAATATGAAATGCTATGGTATTTACAAGGAAGGTGATAGTGGTATCTCAAGGATTGTGGAAGAAGCTGTCCACATCCTCATTCATGCTGTCAAATGTGTAGTTGGGGTCTTGTTGATGACTTGGAGAAGGAGACTGGGGCAACTCGACGATAGCAATCGACTGGCACTCGGTCGAGTGCCCGGTCGAGGGGGGGGGGGGTCGAGTTGGACTGCGAGTGCCAAAATTCTGACCTTGCTGCTGGTAGAACTGGTGCAAGAGTGTTGGATCCATGAAGTATTGGGGTGGGAAGGGAGGGTAACCTAGATATCCTGGATAAGTAGCTGGAGCTGGGAAGCCATAAGGTGTTCTGGGCTGGAACTCGGCCGAGTGCATCTGGGGTGCTCGGTCGAGTGGGTGCTCGGTTGAGTTGGTGCTCGAGTGCCTCTAAAGTTGTTGTTCTCGGCTACTTGAACTCCTCTTCCTCTGAATTGGCTCGTACATTGAAGCTCTAGCTGGTTCCACAGGGTTCTCAGCTCTTGAAAGTACTCTAGTTGAGCTACTACTCCTCAAAGGGCTAGATGGTGTTGGTGAATAATTTCCACTCTTCAACTCAGCAATCTCCTTCTTTAAGCCCTTGTTCGACTTTGCTATATTGCCCACCTTCTTCTTTAGCTTATCAAAATTCTTCCCATGCCACTTGTTCCACTTTTGTAGGAGTGTCAACCTCTTGCTAGTCTCCCTCACTCCTCTACTATCTCTTGGGTTGGGCTCATAATCTTCAAAGTAAAACTGCTCCTCCCCATCAGCCATTTGCACATCTCCAACTTCATCAACTCTAACTTGAACTATCCCATCAAACAAGAACTCATCAGCTGGCCAAAAGTCAATGTTTGCTCCTTCTTGAATGGTGGTGAGCTCTTGGTTAGGTAAGATAAACTGTTTTTTCCCAACTGTTGGAAGCTCAAAGTTGAAAATGTGATTTCCTTGGTGCATCTCCTTGGCTAGTATGAGAGTAGAGGTGAGATAGCTTGAATCAATCCATCTTGGCAAGACCTTTTCTCCTCTAAGTGGGACCTTAGCAGCTTGTAGAATTGGAGTGATGATGCCTCCAATGGTTAGGGCTCCTCTTGAACCTTTGTTTTGTAGCTTGCCTACCCAACTTTTCAAATATATCATGTTGTCAATGAGCACCATTGCAAGTTCAGTCTCTACAGTGCTCCCAAGAATGATGGTTCCATCTCTTGCGTTAAGGATGATTCCATTGAGAGCCACATCAATCATCTTCAGCTTATCCTCATTGAGATTTCCAGTTTCCTTCCTAGCAAAGAAGGTGTTTGCTAAGGCCTTGTGGAAGTACCTTAGGAATGAGCTCCTTATCTTGGAACTCTTGGTNGTATCTCAAGGATTGTGGAAGAAGCTGTCCACATCCTCATTCATGCTGTCAAATGTGTAGTTGGGGTCTTGTTGATGACTTGGAGAAGGAGACTGGGGCAACTCGACGATAGCAATCGACTGGCACTCGGTCGAGTGCCCGGTCGAGGGGGGGGGGGGTCGAGTTGGACTGCGAGTGCCAAAATTCTGACCTTGCTGCTGGTAGAACTGGTGCAAGAGTGTTGGATCCATGAAGTATTGGGGTGGGAAGGGAGGGTAACCTAGATATCCTGGATAAGTAGCTGGAGCTGGGAAGCCATAAGGTGTTCTGGGCTGGAACTCGGCCGAGTGCATCTGGGGTGCTCGGTCGAGTGGGTGCTCGGTTGAGTTGGTGCTCGAGTGCCTCTAAAGTTGTTGTTCTCGGCTACTTGAACTCCTCTTCCTCTGAATTGGCTCGTACATTGAAGCTCTAGCTGGTTCCACAGGGTTCTCAGCTCTTGAAAGTACTCTAGTTGAGCTACTACTCCTCAAAGGGCTAGATGGTGTTGGTGAATAATTTCCACTCTTCAACTCAGCAATCTCCTTCTTTAAGCCCTTGTTCGACTTTGCTATATTGCCCACCTTCTTCTTTAGCTTATCAAAATTCTTCCCATGCCACTTGTTCCACTTTTGTAGGAGTGTCAACCTCTTGCTAGTCTCCCTCACTCCTCTACTATCTCTTGGGTTGGGCTCATAATCTTCAAAGTAAAACTGCTCCTCCCCATCAGCCATTTGCACATCTCCAACTTCATCAACTCTAACTTGAACTATCCCATCAAACAAGAACTCATCAGCTGGCCAAAAGTCAATGTTTGCTCCTTCTTGAATGGTGGTGAGCTCTTGGTTAGGTAAGATAAACTGTTTTTTCCCAACTGTTGGAAGCTCAAAGTTGAAAATGTGATTTCCTTGGTGCATCTCCTTGGCTAGTATGAGAGTAGAGGTGAGATAGCTTGAATCAATCCATCTTGGCAAGACCTTTTCTCCTCTAAGTGGGACCTTAGCAGCTTGTAGAATTGGAGTGATGATGCCTCCAATGGTTAGGGCTCCTCTTGAACCTTTGTTTTGTAGCTTGCCTACCCAACTTTTCAAATATATCATGTTGTCAATGAGCACCATTGCAAGTTCAGTCTCTACAGTGCTCCCAAGAATGATGGTTCCATCTCTTGCGTTAAGGATGATTCCATTGAGAGCCACATCAATCATCTTCAGCTTATCCTCATTGAGATTTCCAGTTTCCTTCCTAGCAAAGAAGGTGTTTGCTAAGGCCTTGTGGAAGTACCTTAGGAATGAGCTCCTTATCTTGGAACTCTTGGTCTTGGAGGATGAGTAAATGATGTTGTCTCGAATGGTTTCCCAAACAGCAAAGAGTTCTTCTCTTGGTATCATTAAGCTCCTATTACTCCCAACTTCAAAGCCAAAGATATTGGCTATCTTCTTCATTGGAAGCTCATACTTCTTCCCCTTGATAGTAAAGGCAATATGGCCAGCTCCCAACTCATCATCCTTCCTTATGTAGGTGTGCAACTTGACTGTGGCTAGAAACTCACAACTTTCTTCCTTATAACCCTCCATGCAAAGCCCCATGAACTTGGTTAGGCAGCTCTTCTCAAACAGATATTCCACATCTTCATCAATACCTAGCTTCTCCATGGTTTCCTTGTGTGGATATCTAGTCCCCAAGAAGTACATCCTCATGAAGGCTTCGTAAAGTTGCCTTTTGGTCAAACCACAAGATTCTGCTTCTCCATCATCTTCTCCCTCTTCTTCTTCATCTTCTTCCTCACTCTCACTTTCAACCTCCTCTTGTGGAGTTTCAACTGCTGGCCTCTTGCCTTTGGCTTTGTTTCTCCTCATGAACTCCCTAAGAGTTGGCTCCCTTTCTTCTTCACTTTTAGTTCTCTCAGGATCTTCCTCAGCTGACTGATTTCTTGAACTTGGCATCCGACTCGATCGGCTACTCGGACGACCACTCGGTCGAGTGCTTGCTCGAGTGGGGCGTCGAGTGGTTCTTTCAGTTTCTCCTCTTGATTCAAGACGAGCATCACGACGATCCAGGGAGCTTTCAGCCGCTTGTTGAGACTACCTAGTAATCCTTGAAGACATTTTCGAATAGAACTGAGAGGAATAGACTCAAAGCTTAAAGTTAATAGGTGAGTGACCCAAAAACTAAAAGAGCTAAGCTTGAGCAAAAAGATGAACTTTGAGAGAGATTTTGAACTTGAGTTTGATTGTTTTGAGCAAATGAGAGTGTGTGAGAGGTATATGATCGAATCAAGCTCTATTTAAAGAAGCAGAGACAAGAGTGGAGCATCCATACCATTAAAATTTGAATTGGGAATCTTTGACCTGCTTTTTGCTGCCACTCAACCCCACACTCGACCAGCACGTGGTCGAGCTCCTTGACCAAAGTTTGAAAATTCAAAATTTTCTTCTTTTTCTTCCCTCCACTCGATCATTCTAGAGAAATGGGAATCGAGTGGGCCTTAGTTCTTTGCCAACTCGGTCGAGTACCTCTCGTGGGCCTGTCGAGTGGGCTTGAGAATCTACTTCTCCAAGTCCAAATCTCTTCATACCCATCTACACTTTCATTGAAAGGCCTATCCAACACAAACATAGAAGAAAACACATCAAAACTACAAGCAAAATAAAGCATATATACAAAGATACCTTAGGGACTTCCTCCCTAGTGAGCTTGTTTAGAGTCACTAAGCTTGACTTTGGTTGCCTTCTTAGGCTTGTTCTAGATACCAAGGAAGTGATGAAATCCTCCCTGACACCTCTTGATCACTGTGAAGTTGATCCTTGATCACTTCACCCTTAACACACAAACCATATTTCTTCTTGATTTTGAGCCTTGGTCTTGCCTTCTTCAAAGACCTCTTGCTTAGCTTAACTTGGAGATCCCTCACCAACTCAGTCAACTCTTGAACTGAACTCTTAAGATTTTCCACTGAATCCTCTTGAAGAGAGAGCTTATCCTTTGGAGTTGCCACTTCACTTAAGCCTTAATGACCACCTTTGTCCTTGATAGTAAAAGGTTGATCATCAATGGTAGGAAGGTTGGTTGGGTTATAGATGTCAAACTTCATGACTATACCCTCAGCAATGTTCAAGGTCACAAGACCTTCCTTGACATCAATAACTGTTCCAACAGTGGCTAAGAATGGCCTCCCTAGAATGATAGGATCTTCAGGTTCCTTGTCCATCTCTAGAACCACAAAGTCTGTATGAATCCTTGCTCTTCCTATCTTGACTGGAATGTTTTCTAACTTACCAACCACATCTCTGTTTGACCCATCAGCTAGGCATATGGGAAGGTTGGTGGCCTTGAAGAGTGTGCCCAAGCTTTTGTGCTATAGAATAGGGCATCACACTGATAGATGCTCCCAAGTCACATAAGCACTNTGTCGAGTGGGCTTGAGAATCTACTTCTCCAAGTCCAAATCTCTTCATACCCATCTACACTTTCATTGAAAGGCCTATCCAACACAAACATAGAAGAAAACACATCAAAACTACAAGCAAAATAAAGCATATATACAAAGATACCTTAGGGACTTCCTCCCTAGTGAGCTTGTTTAGAGTCACTAAGCTTGACTTTGGTTGCCTTCTTAGGCTTGTTCTAGATACCAAGGAAGTGATGAAATCCTCCCTGACACCTCTTGATCACTGTGAAGTTGATCCTTGATCACTTCACCCTTAACACACAAACCATATTTCTTCTTGATTTTGAGCCTTGGTCTTGCCTTCTTCAAAGACCTCTTGCTTAGCTTAACTTGGAGATCCCTCACCAACTCAGTCAACTCTTGAACTGAACTCTTAAGATTTTCCACTGAATCCTCTTGAAGAGAGAGCTTATCCTTTGGAGTTGCCACTTCACTTAAGCCTTAATGACCACCTTTGTCCTTGATAGTAAAAGGTTGATCATCAATGGTAGGAAGGTTGGTTGGGTTATAGATGTCAAACTTCATGACTATACCCTCAGCAATGTTCAAGGTCACAAGACCTTCCTTGACATCAATAACTGTTCCAACAGTGGCTAAGAATGGCCTCCCTAGAATGATAGGATCTTCAGGTTCCTTGTCCATCTCTAGAACCACAAAGTCTGTATGAATCCTTGCTCTTCCTATCTTGACTGGAATGTTTTCTAACTTACCAACCACATCTCTGTTTGACCCATCAGCTAGGCATATGGGAAGGTTGGTGGCCTTGAAGAGTGTGCCCAAGCTTTTGTGCTATAGAATAGGGCATCACACTGATAGATGCTCCCAAGTCACATAAGCACTGGTTGTAGTGAAGATAGCTAAGTGTGCAAGGCAGATAGAATGGACTTGGATCCTTAAGCTTAATTGGGATGATAACTCCTCCAAGGTCTTCAAGATCCTTCTCATCTTGAGCTTGAGCCTTCTTCTTTGACAAATCAAGCAAAAAATCCCTATAGAGAGGATATGGATCATACTGTTCCAAGGCAGGTCCTCTCTCTTCTTCTTGTGAGCAATGATAATCTCTTGTATGGCCATCACTTCCTCTTGTTTCTCAATCACAACCTCTTCCCTCAAAGCTTTCTCATCCTCTTGTTGCAAAGCCAACATTTCTTTCTTCTCAATGATTTCCCTTAGTTCCTTAAGTTTCTGTGCTTTGAAACGTCCTGGGAATGGTAGAGGCAGTTTGTAAGCAGGAGGAATGTACTTAGCAGGCTTGACAGCTTCTGACCCTTCAGCTCGATCGGCCACTCGATCAGGCACTCGGTCGAGTGCTGGCTCGAGCACCTGGTCGAGTGCAATACTGGATTCAGTCTGCTTTGCACAAATTTCACTCTGAACTTCAAGAAATGACCAATCCTCCCCATCTTGAACATCACTGTCCTCAGTGACTTCTTCATCAAAGATATGAATGGCTTTGGCAGTGAACTCCTTGGGTTTTGGACAGCTTTTCCAGGGAGTTGGTTGGGCTTAGGAGCTGAAGTAGAGGCAAGGTTGCTCTCCATAAACTTCACTCTAGAGTCGAGACCTTCAAACTTCATATTAAGGTCATTATACTGGGATGTGAGCCTTTGATTCAACTCATCAAACTGTTTCGCTTCCTCAATCTTTCATTAGTTTGCCCAATCAACAGTTGTTGCATCATGGCTCTTAAGTCTTGTTCCTGGCCTTGGTTAGTCTGAAACCCTGGTGGGGGACACAATTGGGGCTGGAACACTTGATGCTGCTGCTTGGGTGCATAGCTGGTTTGCTGTTTAGGCTGTTGAGGTGGATAGACTTGATCTTGGGGATTTGCTACATTGGTGCTTCTATAGGAGAGGTTCTTGTTCTTGAACCCTCCTCCTTGGTTGTAGCCTTTAAATCCACCCTGGTTTTGCATATAACAGAGCTCAGCAAATTCCCTCTCCCCCTCTTGAACTAATACCTCTTCTTCACCAATGAAGTGAATCGACTTTTGTTGGCTAAAGAGGATCTTGTCAAGCTTCTCATTGACCATCTTCAAATCTTTCTTGTACTTGTCCTCTTGATCAGTGGAGGTGGACCTTATTGTTCTGTCATAGTCCTCATTGTAGTTTCCATCTGGCTGAGCAAGATTTTCAACCAGTTCCCATCCTTCTTCCACATTCTTGTTGAGGAAGTTGCCATTAGAGGATGTATCAAGAAGCATTCTGATCTTGGGGAGCACTCCTCTATACAAAGTACTTAGGAGGGACTCATTGCTGAAGCCATGGTGAGGGCACTGAGTTTGGAATCCTTTAAACCTCTCCCAAGCTTCACAAAAGCTCTCATTGTTTCTTTGAGCAAATCCAGAGATTTCATTCCTCAATCTAGCAGTCCTTGCATTGGAGAAGAATTTGGCCAAGAAAGCCTTCTTGCAAGCATCCCATGTGGTTATTACTCAAGTTGGAAGTGTCTTCTCCCAGAGGTGAGCCTTGTCTCCAAGTGAGAAGGGGAATAGCCTTAACTTGAATCCATCTTCACTCACTCCATTAATCTTTGTGAGACCACATATCCTATCAAACTCATCAAGGTGGTCTAGGGGATCTTACATTGGCAACCCATGGAACTTGTTAGCTTGAATCATGGAGATCAGTCCACTTTTGATCTCATAATTATTGTTTGCTACTGTAGGAGGCACAATACCAGCTCTCTGGTTATGTGTGTTTGGTGCATCTCCAGCACCAATGTTTCTTGCCCTTGGAGCTTGTTGATCTTGTTGCTCCATTAGCACTTGTTGTTCTTGTTCCTCGCAGATCCTTGTTCTCTGCTGTCTTAAGTCCCTTGGTGGTCTGTTGATGTGATCTAGGAGTCTCTGAAGATTGTGATGACCCTTGGACCTTGTTTGCATCAACAGGCGCGAGTACAGACTCGGACAGGCACTCGATCGAGCACAGGCTCGAGTGGGTGGTCGAGTCGACTGGGAAGTGATGTCTATTTGTATCCGGCTTCTGACTCGATCGGGTACTCGATCACTCACTCGTTCAAGTGGTGGTCGAGTTGATGGTCGAGCTGGTACCTGAAAATCAATCACAGACAAACAGGAGAAGAAGCGAGATCAGTAGCGAACAAGTGTATAAACGAACTTAATCTTAGACTTCTACTGATCCTAATTGTCACAAAACACACTCAAATGGGCAACGGCGCCCATTGATGGGTGATGGATGTGATGGAATGAGATATGAATGATGATAAATGAATGGAGTGCAGGGTGTTTCAATTCCCCTTATGATGTTACAGTATAAGAGGTGTCAATCCAATCTGAGTGTTTGCAAGCAATTAGGATGTGCATATATGTCTAAGTCAAGCCAAATATGAAGGATGTTTATCACTAAAAACCTATTGATGAAATGTAAAATGCAGAAAGTAAAAGCTACTAAGATAGATGCTAAATGTAAAGAGAACAGACTAATCAAAGCTATGATGAAGCGAGAACAGAAATAGAAACTATAGTAATGCAAGTAATGAACTAATGCAAGGCAAGTAATGAATAGGATACTAAGTGAATGCAACAGAAATGCAACTAAAATGAAACAGGAATTGAGACAGGACAAACACAAAGCATAAACAAGAATTCTGGGGATGAGCTCGAGCAAGCACTCGATCGAGTGTAGATCGAGTACAGGGTCGAGCTGGACAAACGCGAGAAACAGAGCAATGCAAGCAAAACAGAGAAATACAAAAGCGAATCAAACAACGATCAAAAAACATGATTTAAGCTAGGAAATCAATAAACAAGGAAGGTCTTAGGGATGGATTCATGGGTTGGACTTTATATTGTGGTTATCTAACTTAATCAACAAACCTCAATCAACATGAGCTAATCTCTAGACAATGATCTCCAAGAACATGTTAATCCACTCTCATGGCAAAAACAACCAAGCTCATATAATTCTAGACTTGTTCTCACAAAGTAAAGAACCTATACAAGCAAGCATTAAGCAATATGTCAAAAATCAAACAAGACCTCTAATCTCTTAGCAAGCCTAATGATAGTCTCTAGATCTAGCCTTATCTATGCACCTTAGACATTGGTGTGATGCTAAGGAGCTTGAGATCAAACCCTACCCTCTCGGTTATAGGATCAGCATTAAGAATATCTACCCTAGAAGAGATCTACAACAATCAATCTTGACCAAATCAAATAACCACAACATCCATCCAACCTAGATGATATGATCGTGGCAAGCAAGGAGCCAGAGGCTGCAGAGCAACCGGAGGTGGTGGGAAGGATCACTCGTTCAAGAGCTAAGGAGATGGCCAATGAAGCTCATTCACTCATAGTTGACGGGTCATTCAACCTACCAAGGATCCAAGTCTTCAACATATCCACCTTGAAGACTTCACCCGGTAATGAGGACTAGGTAACTTAGGTGTGAAGTTTGTACTCTTTTTCCCATAGCTGAGTTTTGTCCCAATGGGTTTTCTCAGCATGGTTTTTAATGAGGCAAATGGATCACTACGTCAAGTTATCTAGAAATCATTACCAAAGGGGGAATAATGTACTTCTGTACTAGTTCAGCCGACTTCTGTACTACTACAGGTTGCCTAGACGTTTTGCTGTTTTTCTTATTTCCTTAAAACGTCTTGTTGTTTTGGTTTTGCACTTCTTGTTGTTTGGAGTGTCGAGCCCTAGGGTGTTTAAAACCCAAAGCTACGCCTCTTTTGTTCTTTAGCGAAGAAGTTGTATGAACAAGTATTGTCAAACTTTTTCCTCACTTTGAATTCTTGAATGCGTTCTTGATTTCTGGGTTTCTATACACTTTGTGATTCAGAAACGCTTCACTTGTTACAATCCATATCACCATCTAAGCAATCTATCCCCATCGAATCATTGTTCTGTCATCCGATCATCACCATATCCATCCATATCCACGATCTCGCATCATCAGCTCCACCGTATTAGCCACTTCCCCACCATCACCATCGCATCTCATCATCATTCATCAGCCTACAGCCTTCATCAGAGTTGCTATCCAAGGGAGATCCTATCATGTGGTATCAGAGCCAACTCTGTGCCAAGGCTAAGCGATTCTAAGAACCCTAATCTCTTGAGTTTTTGCTTAATTTTGTTTGTTTAGTTTTAGGGTTTAGTTTTTGTTGATTCGTTTGAGTTTAGGAGTTAGCTTTGTGTTGTTTCGAAATTAGACTGCAATTAGGGTTTAATTATTTCGAGTTTGTTCGTTATAGGGTTGGGTGTCGATCGATTCTCTTGTGGTGTCGCTCGATACTAGGTCTGCAGTCGTGTGTTTTTCTTGTTTAAAATTCAGAGTCTTAGAGTTTATTTTTGTTTTGCTCATTCAAAGAACAAGTNACCCACGACGAGCTGAACAAGTAGCTGGGCACCGGATATACATTAAATCAGATAGAGAGTATTCCGAAGAAGATGAAGTTTCGGATCACAGTCAAGAGACAATGAGGAGAAACAGAAACAGAGATCATGGCAGGGATTATGATCCTTTGAGGCAGCAGCTNCCGTTTTACTCATTCAAAAAACAAGTAACTGCGAGTTTCTTCTTTGGATTGCAGGTACAATGGAGCTATCTCCAGAAGCTATGGAAGCTTTGAATCAAGCCATGTCTAAGCAAATAGCAGAAGCAAACAAGTTAATGTCTACTCAGTTTCAGCAACAGATGGAGCAGCTCAGTAACAAGTTTGAGAAACAGTTCAAAGACATAGCTCAAGCATCTAGTGCTTCAGAACAGAGTTCTACAGAACCGCCTAGTCCTAATGAGGCCCTTCGTTTAGCTAAAGGAAAGGCTCACTTAGGAACCTCTTCCAAGCATACACGGATTAGAACAGCTAAGTCACCTACTGGGGGAAGAGAGACTTGTTTCAATCAGAGGAGAAGCACTCAGGGTACAGAAAGAGAACAACGCAGAACCGGCAGAGATCATATACACCCACGACGAGCTGAACAAGTAGCTGGGCACCGGATATACATTAAATCAGATAGAGAGTATTCCGAAGAAGATGAAGTTTCGGATCACAGTCAAGAGACAATGAGGAGAAACAGAAACAGAGATCATGGCAGGGATTATGATCCTTTGAGGCAGCAGCTGAAGCACCTTAAAATTCAGTATCCTTCTTTCCATGGAACCAATGATCCAGAAACTTATCTAGACTGGGAAAGGAAGATGGAGTCCAACTTTCAGGTTCAAGGTACTTTTGAGTTGAACAAGGTGAAGATAGCCATATCCCAATTCAATGGCTATGCCTTGTTGTGGTGGGAGCAGTTGGGGCTTACTAGACATCGACAAGAGAGCCTGCTATCACTACATGGGAACAGTTAGTCACGCAGATGAGAAAGAAGTTTGTGCCTACACACTATCAGAGGGAGATTCTTAACAAGCTTAGGCGTCTCATTCAAGGCACTAAGTCTGTTAGAGACTACTATCAGGAGCTGGAAACACTTATGATCAGGGCTGATCTAAGGGAAAGTGAAGACATGGTTATGTCGAGGTTTCTTGGGGGTTTAAACAGAGAGATTCAAGACAAGGTAGAGTTGCAGGACTATGAGGATGTGCAAGAAATGGTACATAAGGCAGAGTTGATTGAATCGCAGATCAAGAGAAAGGGAGTAAGGTCTACATTCACGCCTAACATGTCCAAGCCGAGGGAGTTCAGCAAATCCGCCTTCACCAAGGACAGCAAACCCGTGACAGCCACAGTCAAAGAGGAGGTTAAAATCGACTTCAAGCCCAAGAGTAGTACCTCTACAAGTCATATTAGGTGTTTCAAATGCCAAGGAATGGGGCATTATTCCAGAGACTGTCCAAACAAGAAGATGTTTCTTCTTTAAGAAGGAGGAGAGATTGTGCCAGTAGACAGTTCAGAGAGTGAATCAGAGTCTGAACTCTGTGAAGAAGGAGAACCAGCAGTCATGGGAGAGATGTTGGTAGCACGCAGAGCTTTAAGTGTTCAGGTTCACCCAGATGATAGAGGACAGCGTGAGAACCTATTTCACACACGGTGTATGGTTCAAGACAAGGTCTGCACCTTGATCGTTGATGGTGGTAGCTAGTGAAGAGATGGTATAGAAGCTTAATCTCAAGACTACTTCACATCCAAGGCCTTATTAGCTACAATGGTTGAACAACAAGGGAGCTTTAACAGTCACGCAGCAAGTGATGGTGAAACTAGCGATTGGGAAGTATGAGGATAAGCTACTTTGTGATGTTATTCCAATGAAGTCAAGTCATATCCTTTTGGGAAGACCATGGCAGTTCGACAGAAGAGTGTTTCATGATGGTTACACCAACAAGCAAACGTTTGAGTTCAAGGGACGCAAGGTTACTCTTCTACCGCTTACACCCAGCGAAATCTACAAGGACCAACTTCACATGAACCGCAAGGATACAGAAAAAGTGTCACACAGCCTGTACATCAATCACAGCGAGTTCAACAAGCTATTTGATCCAGAGATGACCACATTCATGTTTGTGTACAAAGAGACACTCACCAGTACTAAGTCAGCAGGAGAGCTTCCACGCGAGATGATAGAGATTATAGAGGAGTACAAGGATGTGTTTCCAGAAGAGATACCTCCAGGCTTGCCTCCAATACGTGGGATAGAGCATCAGATTGATTTGGTACCAGGTTCAGCTCTACCGAACAGACCAGCTTACAGAACTAATCCAGTAGAAACTAAAGAGCTTCAGAAGCAAGTAGAAGAGCTGATGAGTAAGGGACATATCCGAGAGAGTCTCAGTCCATGTGCAGTACCAGTATTGCTTGTACCAAAGAAAGATGGTTCATGGAGGATGTGTGTTGACTGCAGAGCTATTAACAATATCACAGTGAAGTACAGACACCCAATTCCGAGATTAGATGACATGTTGGATGAGTTATGTGGATCAACAGTCTTCTCAAAGATAGATTTGAAGAGTGGGTATCATCAGATCAGAATGAAGGAAGGAGATGAATGGAAAACAGCTTTCAAGACCAAGCAAGGGCTCTACGAATGGCTAGTCATGCCGTTTGGTCTCACCAATGCTCCTAGCACCTTCATGCGATTAATGAATCATGCTCTCAGACCGTTCATAGGCATCTTCGTGGTTGTGTATTTCGACGACATACTCATCTACAGTAAAGGTTTAGAAGAACACTTAGAACACATCCGCCAAGTTCTAAATGTTCTTCGTTCTCAATCCCTCTTTGCTAATTTTTCTAAATGTTCATTCTGTACTACTGAGGTTGTTTTTCTAGGTGTTGTTGTCAGTGCAGAAGGAGTTAGAGTGGACGATGAGAAGGTCAAGGCTATCAAGGAGTGGCCAACACCCAAAAACGTGGCAGAAGTCAGGAGCTTTCATGGACTAGCAGGGTTCTACAGGCGATTTGTGCAAGACTTCAGTACTATTGCAGCGCCACTTACAGAAGTTGTCAAGAAGGATGTAGGATTCAGATGGGAGGAAGCACAAGAGAAGGCGTTTTCAACCTTAAAAGAGAAGCTTATCTCTGCCCCTATTCTCTTACTTCCTGATTTTATGAAAACTTTTGAGATTGAATGTGATGCTTCCGGAGTGGGTATAGGTGCTGTTTTGATGCAGGATAGGAAGCCAGTAGCTTACTTCAGTGAAAAGCTAGGAGGATCAACGTTGAACTATCCTACATATGACAAGGAGCTGTATGCTTTGGTTAGAGCTCTTCAAACGTGGCAGCATTACCTGTGGCCCAAGGAGTTCGTTATTCACACTGATCATGAGTCCCTGAAGCATCTCAAAGGACAACAGAAGCTCAACAAGAGACATGCCAGATGGATGGAGTTCATAGAGACTTTTCCCTACACGGTTAAGTACAAGAAAGGTAAAGATAATGTAGTTGCAGATGCATTATCCAGGAGGTACACTCTCATTTCTACTTTGTCCTCTAAGCTAGTAGGTTTTGCTGAGATAGTAGAGCTTTATGAGACTGACATCGATTTTGCTGAGAGCTATGGCAAATGCCATAAGTTTGCTTTTGAGAACTATTATAGGCAGGATGGATATCTGTTCTTTAAGGATAGATTGTGCATACCAAGAGGATCCATGAGAGAGCTGCTGATCAGAGAAGCTCACGGAGGTGGACTAGCTGGACATTTCGGAGTGTCAAAGACTCTACTTGGACTGCAAGAACACTTCTATTGGCCTCAAATGAAGAAAGACGTTGAGAAGGTTTGTTCTAGGTGCCATATCTGCAAAATGGCGAAGGGTAAGGTACAGCCTCACGGCTTGTACACTCCTCTACCGATTCCTTCTCAACCTTGGACTCATATTTCTATGGATTTTGTTCTTGGCTTACCTCGAACCAGAAATGGTAGAGATTCTATTTTTGTTGTGGTTGACAGGTTTAGCAAGATGGCTCACTTCATTGCAAGTCACAAGACGGACGATGCTGTTATTGTAGCTAACTTGTTTTTCAGGGAAGTAGTACGCCTACATGGAATGCCTCAAGTAATTGTTTCAGACCGAGATACCAAGTTTCTAGGACACTTCTGGAGGACGTTATGGGCTAAATTAGGAACCAAGCTTTCATTCTCAACCACATGTCACCCGCAAACAGATGGACAAACCGAAGTGGTGAACAGGACGCTATCGACACTCCTCAGAACCTTAGTGAGAAGCAATCTCAAATCATGGGAAGAATGTCTACCACATGTGGAGTTCGCATACAATCACGCTAAGCATTCTGCTACCCTATTTTCTCCTTTTGAAATTGTTTATGGTTTTAATCCACAATCACCTCTAGACTTGATCCCTTTACCTTTAAGTGTGAAGTGTAGCTTTGATGGCAAAGAAAAGGCTGAACAGGTGAGGAGGATACATGCTAAAGCTAAGGAGAACATAGAGAAAAGGACCAAGCAATATGAGAAGCATGCGAACAAGGGTAGAAAGGAGCTCATTTTCGAAGAAGGAGACTTAGTGTGGATTCACTTACGCAAGGAAAGGTTCCCAGAAGAGAGGAAGAGCAAGCTTCTACCACGAGCTGACGGTCCATTTGAAGTCATCAGGAGGATCAATGACAATGCATATCAGATTGATCTTCAAGGTAAGTATACCATATCATCAACATTCAATGTTTCTGACTTGCTCCCTTATTATGCAGATTCCGATTTGAGGACAAATCCTTTTGAAGAGGGGGAGGATGATATGATCGTGGCAAGCAAGGAGCCAGAGGCTGCAGAGCAACCGGAGGTGGTGGGAAGGATCACTCGTTCAAGAGCTAAGGAGATGGCCAAGGAAGCTCATTCACTCATAGTTGACGGGTCATTCAACCTACCAAGGATCCAAGTCTTCAACATATCCACCTTGAAGACTTCACCCGGTAATGAGAACTAGGTAACTTAGGTGTGAAGTTTGTACTCTTTTTCCCATAGCTGAGTTTTGTCCCAATGGGTTTTCTCAGCATGGTTTTTAATGAGGCAAATGGATCACTACGTCGAGTTATCTAGAAATCATTACCAAAGGGGGAATAATGTACTTCTGTACTAGTTCAGCCGACTTATGTACTACTACAGGTCGCCTAGACGTTTTGCTGTTTTTCTTATTTCCTTAAAACGTCCAAAGCTACGCCTCTTTTGTTCTTTAGCAAAGAAGTTGTATGAACAAGTATTGTCAAACTTTTTCCTCACTTTGAATTCTTGAATGCGTTCTTGATTTCTGGGTTTCTATACACTTTGTGATTCAGAAACTCTTTACTTGTTACAATCCATATCACCATCTAAGCAATCTATCCCCATCGAATCATTGTTCTATCATCCTATCATCACCATATCCATCCATATCCACGATCTCGCACATCAGCTCCACCGTATTAGCCACTTCCGCACCATCACCATCGCATCTCATCATCATTCATCAGCCTACAGCCTTCATCAGAGTTGCTATCCTAGGGAGATCCTATCACTAAACCATCCCTAAGAGCTAAGGAAACTACTCACAATCACACATGATGAACAATAAAGTCATAAACCCAGAAAATACCAAAACTTGCATCAATTGAAAGATAAAGCAAAGATCTACAATATTGAAGAAGGAATCAAACTCGAATTCTCAATATTTTGAAAGTTATGAAACCAACAAATATGAGGAATCTCTTGTTTTTCTCCTTCAAGGAGGTACAAGATCTAAGAATATAAAAGTGCAAAAAGAAATAATTCCCAAAAGGGTAAATACTAGGTTTGAGAATATCTAAAAAGCTGGACTCCTTGATGGCTGCAGGGTACAAGACCTTATATAGGAAAAGTAGTGGAAGCCCTAAAAATGCTAAAAGGCAAAATAGCCTGGCGGCTCGTCCAGCTCGACCTGGTGCTCGGTCGAGTGACCGGTCGAGTTGGCTCCTCTNTTTGATCCCTTTACCTTTAAGTGTGAAGTGTAGCTTTGATGGCATAGAAAAGGCTGAACAGGTGAGGAGGGTACATGCTAAAGCTAAGGAGAACNTTCGAGTCGATCTCAGCACACGGTTGAGTGTCTGTTCGAGTGGGCGGTCGAGTGGAACTCCAGACCTTGTTTCTTCAGCCCTAACTCCCTTGCTTTCCTCTCTTGATAGCTTCATTCTTCTTTAGCATTGCTTCCATGCTCCTTAGTCTCCAAAATCACATGTTTATGCATGAAAAGATGCAAATGCAATGCAACTATACTCTAATGCATGAACAGTCCTAAACCTATGCAATAATGGTCAATATGGATAGCAAAAGATGCAAAAGATGTGAATATACTAAGGGAAAACAGGGTAAAATATATGAATATCAGTTGCTCCCTATGGAAGTGGGGGATTAGGGGTTCCGCGGTTTTTGTCGAGTTAACTTGTTTTGTAGATGATTCTTGGAAAGCTACAGATCGATATGCGGGTAGAGGATGGTTTTGCACGTCGCCCTGGAGTGACGCCCCTACTATGGGAGCTGCCAACATTCGCCGTAGTCTCTCCTCTCTTCATGCCGAGATTGAAGCCCTTATCTGGGCTATGCGCTGCATGATTGGGGTGGATAACCAATCTGTAGTCTTTATCACCGACTGCTCCGACTTAGTGAAGATGGTGTCTTCGCCTTCCGAGTGACCAGCTTTTACGCCCTATTTGGAGGACATACAAGTGGATAAAGAGGAGTTTGCTTCTTTTTCCTTAGTCTACGTTCCTCGCTCTCAGAATGGTAAAGCAGATAATTTAGCGCGACGAGTTCGCACAGTTCCGCACTTAGTTACCTATATAAACAATGTTCCTTCGTATTGGCTTGTTTGAGCCAATTTTGTTCTCTTGTTGTCAAAAAAAAAAAAAGCAGTAGAGGTTCATTTCCATTTTTTTTTTAGTTCACAGTAAGCATACCTAATAGATTTGATCTTTATTACTGGTTATGTAGGACTAAACCGATGTTGTAAGAGCTGCAGAGAAAGTTTGTTGAACTACTTGAATCCCAATATCAACAGAGGAGAATTTACTTCTGACGAAGTTGATCTTCTTCTTCGCCTTCATAAGCTTCTGAGAAACAGGTTGATAAATTTCAGAAAGACATCAAAAATATTTAGAGAATGTAAGGGCTTTGATCCAATACTAAGTCGTATAAAATCTGTTCAAATGCATTCTTAGGTGGTCTTTGATTGCTGGTAGATTGCCTGGTCGAACGGCTAATGATGTCAAGAATTACTGGAAAACTCATTTCGGTAAGAAGAAAAAACCATGTTGTACGAGCAGAACGAGGAAGAGATATATCACTTGTTCATCTGCCTCACAGTCTCAAGAGTTTAGCGTTGCAAAGTATCCATCTTATCATACAATGGCTGCAGCCAACTCAGTGACAAAACAGAAGTTGGCCTTTCCGAAGTCAGCAACGTAGATGAGGAGAAATATGAGTTACTAAACAGTGAAATGGATGGAGAGATTACGTGGTGGGAGAGTTTGCTGGAACAGAACCAAGAGGCAAACGCAGAGGATCCCATAGCTACTACAATTAACGAGGAAGACTGTACTTCAATGGACTCAATGTCTCCAATGTTTGACACTGAGCAACTTTGGAGTCTATTTAATGCGGAAGGTTGATTAGGTTACTACTCCATGATTATGTTAGGTTTGATTTGAGCTGATTTTGTTTGAAAAGAGTGGCAAAAGAGATTTTTTTCTTTTTTAAAACACAGGAGTTCCCATAATCACTCTTGGTAGTTGGAACCCAGATCCAACTTCTAGTCTATTTCAACTTGAAGATTTTATACTCTCAAATGTTGGGATAAGCTTGAAATAGCTTGAGGCCCAAGAAGAGTATATTTAGGAGAAAAGCTAAATATACATATTTGAGTCTTAGGAGATATCTAAGATAAGTTAGTTTTTCCTAATTGAGTTAGAAGAATATTGTGTAAGGTTTAATATAAAAGGAGATGCAGAGTCATTGCATAATGTATGAGTTTTAAGAGAGAACAAGAGAGCTTTAGGTTTTGAGAGATTTTCCTAAAGATTAATAAAAGAGAGTAATTCTTTTAGCTTTGTGTTCTTAAACTTAAAGAGGATTCTTGATACAAATTCTATATTTGGTATCAGAGCTTGTCAATCGATACTATGGGAGAGATCACGGAGTCATCAAATACGGCGCTAGCAAACATAAAAGAAGGAGGCTCTTCTTCTTCTTCGATCAAGTGCCCCATGCTAACTGCGACCAACTACACAGTCTGGTCTATGAAGATGAGAATTCTTCTCAGGGTGCATAAGGTTTGGGATATCATCGAAGAATCTTCTGATGATGATGAGAAAAACAACATGGCCATGGCCTTGTTATTCCAATCGATTCCTGAGACACTTATCTTGCAAGTTGGAGAATTGGACACGGCGAAGAAGGTGTGGGAGGCCATAAAGACAAGACATGTAGGGGCAGAGAGAGTCAAAGAAGCAAGATTGCAGACATTGATGGCCGAATTTGATCGTTTGAAGATGAAGGACACGGAATCAATTGATGACTTCTCTGGCAAGCTTTCTGAAATATCCTCAAAATCAGCTGCTTTAGGAGAAGAAATTGAGGAATCTAAGCTTGTCAAGAAGTTCCTCAAGAGTCTCCCACGGAAAAAGTATATTCACATCGTTGCCTCACTAGAACAGGTACTCGATCTGAAAAATACAAGTTTTGAAGATATTATTGGCCATTTGAAAACCTATGAAGAGCGCATCATTGAGGAAGAAGAGGAAGTTCAGGATGATCAAGGCAAACTGATGTTTGCGAACATGGAATCTCAACCATACTATGACTCATCTGGAGATTTCATAAGTCGAGGACGTGGAGGATGTTTTGGTAGAGGTAGAGGTCGCGGAGGACGGTTCAACAGTGGGCGTGGCAATGGTGGACGAGATACGTCAAGGGTGATCTGTTATCGTTGCGACAAACCAACACTTTGCTTCAAACTGTCCTGACTGTCTACTTAAGCTACAGGAGGTGCAGGAAACCGACAATAAAAGTACAGCGGAAGCAGATGAACTTATGATACATGAGATCGTGAATTTAAATGAAGAGAAGGTCGTGCCAAGCCGTTATGAAACAAACACTGGAGAGGATGCTTGGTACCTTGACAATGGCGCCAGCAACCATATGACAGGAGACCGCAGGTATTTTGCAAGTCTTGATAATGCTGTTATTGGGAAAGTACGCTTTGGTGATGACTTTCGAATCGACATCAAAGGGAAGGGGACAATTGAATTCATAGACAGGAATGGTGAATCAAGAACAATGGCTGATGTGTACTTCATACCGGGACTCAAAAGCAATATCATCAACCTAGGACAAGCTACAGAATCAGGCTGCAATGTCCGAATGAAAGGAGACAATCTTATAATGCGAGATTGTGATGGCAAGCTGCTAGCTAAAGCAACCAGATCGAAGAACAAGTTATACAAAGTACACATGGGAATTAAGGACTCGGTGTGTTTGTTCTCTGCAGCAACGAGCGACACTACCAGGTGGCATGCCCGTTTGGGTCATCTGAATTTTGGATCAATGAAAGCTATGATACAAGGAGAACTTGTCATAGGAGTCCCACGGATGAACTTTGAAAAAGAGATTTGTGGTTCTTGCCTACTTGGAAAGCAAACACGTCAAGTATTCCCACAAGCCACTACTTATCGAGCAACTAAATCTTTAGAGTTGATTCACGGAGATCTTTGTGGTCCCATAACTCCAAGTACAATGGCTGGGAACAAGTATATCTTTGTGCTAATCGATGATTATTCAAGATATATGTGGACGTCGTTGCTGAAAGAAAAGAGTGAGGCATTTAACAAGTTCAAACGATTCAAGGTTTTGGTGGAGCAAGAAACAAGGGAGCATATCAAGACATTCAGAACAGATCGTGGAGGAGAATTTGTGTCTCAAGAGTTTAATGATTTCTGTGCTAATGCGGGAATAACTAGACATCTCACAGCCCCATACACTCCACAACAGAATGGGGTTGTCGAGAGGCGTAATAGGACTATGATGGAGATGACCCGTAGTATACTCAAGCATATGAGAGTTCCCAATTTTATGTGGGGAGAAGCAATCAGGCATACAACATATCTGCTTAACCGTGTTGCTACAAGAACACTTAAAGATAAGACTCCTTACGAGATGTTTCGAGATAGAAGACCTAATCTTAGTCATCTTCGAGTGTTCGGGTGCTTAGGATACGCAAGAACAGAGGCTCCTCACCTACGAAAACTGGATGATAGGTCGAGAGTTTTAGTTCACCTTGGTACGGAACCAGGGTCGAAAGCCTACCGGTTGTATGATCCAGTCACTCGAAAGGTAACAGTAAGCCGTGATGTTGCGTTCGACGAGACAAAGGGTTGGAACTGGAGTCAGAATGTTGCAGAGGAAGATAAAGCTGGAGAGTTTAGGATTCAGTTTGGAGTTTTTGGAAATCATGGTATACATGATGCAGAGCAAGGTAACGAAGAACAGAGGAGGCCTGTAGAACAGAGGAGACTTGAACATGACTCGAGTCATATCCCAACTGCAGAAGAAACCATCACGTCTGACACAGACAGCGATGATGGTAATGAGAGAGAAGATGTTGGTAATGAGGATCACACTACAACGGTGTTCAGGAGATCGCAAAGAGCAACCGTCAAACCAAAATATCTCAATGACTATGTGTTGTTAGCTGAAGTATGTGGTGAAGAGTTGCTGATGATCTTGAACGAAGAACCTAGAAACTTTTCTGAAGCACAAAAGTCAAAGCATTGGATGCTTGCATGTGAGGATGAGATCAGCTCTATCACGAAGAATCATACTAGGGATTTGGTTGACCTTCCAATAGAAACAAAACCAATAGGCTTGATGTGGGTGTTCAAGCTTAAGAAAAATTCTGATGGAAGCATAAATAAACACAAGGCCAGACTCGTTGCTAAGGGGTATGTACAGAGATTGGGAATTGATTTCGAGGATGTATTTGCTCCGGTGGCAAGGATTGAAACAATCCGTCTTCTTATCAGTCTTGCAGCGTCCAAAGGATGGGAGATTCATCACCTTGATGTCAAGACGGCATTCCTTCACGGAGAATTAAAGGAAACTGTTTTTGTGTCACAACCTGAGGGTTTTGTTGTCGAAGGATGCGAAGAAAAGGTGTACAAGCTTAATAAAGCTTTGTATGGCCTTAGACAAGCTCCAAGAGCTTGGAATGAAAAGTTGAATGAAGTTCTCCAGAAGTTGCGATTCAAGAAGTGCTCTAAAGAACCTTCGGTCTATCGGAAAAGAGTGAATCAAGAAATGCTGGTCGTTGCAGTGTATGTTGATGATTTGTTCATCTCAGGCTCGAGTGTGGAGGTCATAAAAGAGTTTAAAAGTGAAATGGCGTCCATGTTTGAAATGAGTGATCTTGGTAAGCTGACTTACTATCTAGGAATTGAAGTATGTCAACACAAGGATGGGATAACTTTGAGTCAGAGACGCTATGCATTGAAGATATGAGAGGAGGCTGGAATGTCTAACTGCAACCTTGTTCAAACACCGATGGAAGCTGGACTGAAGTTATCTAAGTCACCACAGGAGAAAGATATTGACGCCACAGAATACAGAAAACTTGTGGGGTGTCTTCGTTACTTACTTCACACAAGACCCGACTTGTCATTCTGTGTAGGAGTCCTGAGTCGATATATGCAGAACCCGAAGGAGTCGCACGGAACAGCAATGAAGCAGTGTTTAAGGTACCTGCGAGGAACCACCACATTAGGACTGACCTTCAGTAGATTGACTTCAAAGAATACGAGTTTGATCGGGTACAGTGACAGCAGTCACAATGTGGATCCGGATGATGGGAAAAGCACAACTGGTCATGTTTTTTATCTTGGAGGAAGTTTGATCACTTGGTGCTCTCAGAAGCAGGAGACAGTAGCTCTCTCGTCGTGTGAGGCAGAATTTATGGCTGCTACAGAGGCGGCAAGACAAGCAATATGGTTACAAGATCTGCTTAGTGAGATTTCGGAGACACAATGTGAGAAAGTTGTTATAAGAATTGACAATCAGTCGGCGATAGCTCTTACCAAAAACCCTGTTTTTCACGGCCGAAGCAAACACATACACACTAGATACCATTTTATTCGAGAGTGTGTTGAAAATGGATAGGTTGAAGTTGAGCATGTTCCTGGAGAAGCACAGAAGGCAGATATCTTGACTAAGGCTCTTGGAAGGACTAAATTCAAGGAGATGAGAGAGCTTATTGGTGTGAAGGATATTGGTGATGAAGATTTCAAGCTTAGGAGGGAGAATGTTGGGATAAGCTTGAAATAGCTTGAGGCCCAAGAAGAGTATATTTAGGAGAAAAGCTAAATATACATATTTGAGTCTTATATCTAAGATAAGTTAGTTTTCCTAATTGAGTTAGGAGAATATTGTGTAAGGTTTAATATAAAAGGAGATGCAGAGTCATTGCATAATGTATGAGTTTTAAGAGAGAACAAGAGAGCTTTAGGTTTTGAGAGATTTTCCTAAAGATTAATAAAAGAGAGTAATTCTTTTAGCTTTGTGTTCTTAAACTTAAAGAGGATTCTTGATACAAATTCTATATCAAAAGCCTAGAAATCGTTGGTTCGAGTGATTCCCGAGACGAAAACATATAATCAGCTCTGGTTTTGGGTATGAGGGAATGCACATTACCTAGGGTTTGAATCTCTTAGTCATTTAATTTTTTTTATATTATTTCAATTTACATTTTAATTATTATACAGATGATGTAATGATCTTTTTCTTCAGAAAATAAAAAGAAATTAAATCAAATGAGAGGTGGAAAACTATATGATATGTTAACAGATTTATTTTCAGATATTATATAACAAAAGTTATTTTGTACTTACCTTAAAATATTATATAGATATATCCTTAATATTTGGTAGATTTATGGCTATATAGCATAATTCAAATTTCCTAGTTAATCGACAAGGCCAGGTCTATAGATCAATCCTACAATGTAGATAACACAGCTTGGTGGAGTCAAATTCCGGTGGAGAAGTACGCAAAGACAAAGTTAACCATTTGCCCAAAAACACATTCCCAGCTTTTCTAATACATAAAAATTAGTTATCTTTACTCAAAACTCAAAACCAATGTTTTGATATAATCTGGTCACATCAATGTTATTACTGTAGTAGTTGCCATTATTAATATATGCATATATTTGTAACTTGTCAGATATCCTCTAGGCTTAATCATATAATAAACAAAACTAGTGTTGGCAATGGAAAAAAAAAACATGAAATGTGGATATGAAACATGCACGTCACTTGTCTATAACCCCTTTGAATAACACATTTCCGTGCAGACGCACACTCACACTCTCTATAAATATGACTCCCAAGGATTCAATAAGCCACAACACACTATACCATTTCTTTTAATTTCTACAGTAATTTGGCTATATACATTTAATTATTTATCTTTGGTCCATGGAGGGTTCGTTCAGAGGGCTGACAAGCGGTGCATGGACTCCTGAGAATATAAACTCTTGAAGGAGTGCATTGATAAGTATGGAGAAGGAAAATGGCACCTAATTCCTTGAGAACTGGTATATTATGTACACACGTACACATATTCTTATTTGTTTCGAATGAAAATATTTATTAACAAGTGACTGCATAATCACTGATCATATCTTAAGGTATGATACAGATGAAATATATTATTTGTTGTCCACATAAATGGCGAACTTATCATATTAAAAAATAAAAATAATAAATAGTGAACAAAATGAGAATAAGTATTGTGTAACTTTTTTTTTTTTTGGTCAAACAAGTATTGTGTAACTAAATGAGCTAAAACCTTGCTGTATATTTGTGTTCGTACTTTGTATCTGTCTGGTGTTCATAGATTGTTCTTGATAAGTAAGCATATATACTTCATAGATCTGATCCCCTAGTATTGGTTAAATAGGGTTAAACCGATGCAGGAAGAGCTGTAGACTAAGATGGGTGAATTACTTGGATCCCAATATCAAAAGAGGAGAATTTAGTTCTGACGAAGTTGATCTTCTCCTTCGTCTTCATAAGCTTTTAGGAAACAGGTTTGTGCTGTTCAGACACATTAATGTAATGATCTAATTGATACTAAAATCATATAAAAATGCCTTAAATGCATTATTAGGTGGTCACTGATTGCTGGTATAGAGTGTGTATCGGAGAAATGGAGAATCACTCACACTACTCTTATATGTTGATGACATTCTTCTTACAGGGAGCAGTCAACACCTCCTGGACAAGCTGCTAGAAGCTCTTAACCAACGCTTCCTCATGAAAGACCTGGTCCTCCGAGATACTTCCTCGGAGAATTTGAAATGCATTCCAATGGTATATTCATCATCAGACAGCCTATGCTTCTGACATCCTACACCAAGCCTCAATGAGCACTTGCAATCCAATGCCTACCCCATTGCTACAGCAACTCCCCAATCTGAGCTCTGAGCTGTTCTCTGAACCTACCTATTTCAGAAGTCTTGTGGGTAAACTTCAATACCTAACCATCACTCGTCTTGAAATCCAATTTGCAGTAAATTTTGTTTGTCAGCAGATGCATGCTCCTACCATATCCGACTTTGGTCTCCTAAAATGGATCATTCGATATCTCAAAAGAACTATTCACATGGGCCTCTGCATCTGGAAAGACAGAAATCTATCCCTATCTGCTTACAGTGACAGTGACTGGGGCGGTTGCAAGAATACTAGACGATCAACCTCTGGTTTCTGCACTCTACTCGGACCTAATCTTGTGTCGTGGTCAGCCAAATGCCAGCAAACAGTGTCGAACTCATCCACTGAAGCCGAATACAGAGCTCTCACATCAACAGCCCAGGAACTCACTTGGCTCTCCTTCCTACTCAGAGATCTAGGAATGTTTCAATCGCATCCCACCGTTCTCCAATGCGACAACCTTTCTGCTGTGTACCTCAGTGCAAACCCAGCTCTCCACAATCGCTCTAAAAGCTTCGATATAGACTACCATTACATCCGAGAGCAAGTAGCCCTTGGATTCATCGAGACAAGGCACATCCCAGCAGCCTTCCAATTAGCTGACATTTTCACCAAATCTCTACCACAAAAGGAGTTCGTCTTCCTCCGGCACAGGCTCGGCGTCGATTGCTCTCCCCCCTCACAATTGAGGGGAAATGTTAGTGAATGTATCAAGACAAGCCCAACAACTATTCAAGGCAAGGCCCAACACAAGGAAAGCCCAGCAACTCAACCACAGAAGAAGACAAATACTTTAGTACCTGCAAAAGACGTTAGAGAAAAGAAGAAGCTGCAACCACAAGAGAACAGATTCAAAGCTCTCCTAACCTTATGTGAAGACTAGGGTTGAGACCAGCTGTCCCTAAAGGATAAGGATAGAAAAAACCCTAGAGAAGTCTAGATCATTCTATAGTCTATATAAAGACTACCAAAACCATTGTAAACATTATTGAGAAATAATATCATTTTACCAAAGTATCATAGTTTCTTTCAGATCAGCTTTGGAATCCGTTCAATGTAAATAGTGAAGAGGTTTGATTTGAACTATTTGAGAGTTTATAGATTGAAACTCTATGTGTGTACGTGCTTAGACATTTACTCTATCCTCCGTTTAAGACGATGTTGACAACACTGCAGGAATGTAATTTGTACGCGTAAGAATAGAGCACAAGGCTAAAATGCCACTAATTGAAAAAATTTAATCTGACGTACCACTCTGTAATCTGGGTGCCACTCTAATTGTGTTATTCCTATTTTACTTTTAATGAAATTTTTTTCTTTTACGTTTGTTTTAAAAAAGAAAATCGATCATTAGTACAAATGATACAACTGATAACTTAGTTGTACTTTCATCTTCGTAGTTGTACTTTGACAAATTTTGTGTATTTGTAGTTGGACACTGATACAAGGTTTTATGTTGTAGTTGGCCACATGTTTTTCACTATTAATTATTATTTTGAAGGTTCTAATAATATAATTTAAAACAAAATCATAGTTTTCAGCTATTTTTTCATCATTGTAAATCTACAGACACATGTGGCACAAATAGAACAACTAAGAGATGTTACTAGGACAACCTATGTAATTTGTAATTGTTTTATATTTTATTATATTTTCTAGAGGTAATGAATAACAACCCCACAAACTTACATTTTAACTATGGAGGGTAATATTTAGGTAACATAAATAGTATTTTGAACTATTAAAGAACTATATTTAATAAATAATACAAGAATTTATTATTTTCTAATATATACTATTATTTTCACATAAAACACTCCTTATAATATAAAGAAGACTTAATAAGTAATCACCTCATATGAAACAAAAGAGGTAAAACCCAGGTTTTTCTGGACATTGTATTATAAAAACCTTGTATATGCTAATTAATAATGATATTCTTTCTCACTTCTTTTCTAAACATGAAAAATAAAATCCATTTCTAACTTCTTAAGAAGCCAATTAAGTAAGCCGATCTCCACCCACCAAAGCGATGTCTCATTTACCAATAGCAAGCGACATGACCACCGTTGATGAGAGCTCGTGTGTGTCCAGTAATGAACCTTTACCCATCGGGATTGGTAAAAAGGGTATACAATTAATCTCAAGAAGCTTCTTCATCTAATCAAAAGGAAGGCGACAGGATCGACAAAATCGAGGATTCCTCCACCAGGAAAGAGGAAGGCAACAACACCAATGGAGAAGCAGCAAGGAGAAATCAGAACAGCTAGAACAACTGGAACAACAAGAACAACGGGTTCTTGTTGAAAAAATTTCGTGTTCAAGCTGGTCCTCGTTTCTAGCGTGAACACGAAGCGGAGTAGATACCCCACCCACCCGGAGAGTATCAGAAGAAGAAGAAGAGAAGGGTTTTTGGTTATCGATTCCTAGGAATCGTCATTCAAAAATTTTACGAAGAAGATGAATCGAGGGTTTGATGGCAAAGGGTTGGCGTCGGAAAGAGACACGAGGAAAGAGGGAGTCGAGGTTATTCCCCGTTGGAAACCTCAACATTAGCTTCGTACAATACAGAGACTCAACATCTCGTTATCGCTACTGCCGACTGCCGAGACTCAACATCTCGTTATCGCTACTGCCGACTGCCGAGACTCACGGCGGCAAGATGTTATTCCCGTTGGTCTTGGATTTTATAGAGAATATAAACAGAAGAAGAAGAAGAAGATCTGGTTTGAAAAAAAAATATATATATCTGATACAACGGTGGATGATGAAGGTCTTCTTCAGTTCGTGAATAAATTGGGATCCGAATAGATGACCCATATTTTAGTTGGTTTAGGTGGATACTTGGATAGATGATGGTCTGCAAAGTCTCTAAATCTAAAACCAAAATCTCAAAACTCTAAAATGATTTTCTTAAACAAATTATTTTTAACACGAAAATAAGTCATTTACAATTTTACCCTAACAAAATTTGAAAAATTACATATCATATTTTGCCTAATATTTAATTTTAAAGGACTCACTCGATTTCTCAAATAAAAATAAATCTAAAATCTCTAAAAACTAGAATAAAACTATCTTTCTCCTTTCTAATTCCTCCTTTCTCACTCCTCTCTCTCTCCTTTTATTTTTTTCGATAGCAAAATCGTGAATTTGTACATTCTGGGTTTGTGTTCGTGTTTGAATTTCTGGATAGTAATACTAGTATAACTAGGTAAAACTAGTACGATTTTGTAATATTAGTAGAATTAGGTAAAACTAGTAAGATTTTATATGTAATACTGGCATAACTCGGTAAAATTAGTCGGTAAATTATGGAATTTGGATTATTTAGTAGTGTTGAGATGAAATGGTTTTAACAGCATTCGCAGTGAACGACTCAATGGTATGTGGAAACAACGGCGGCGATGAACAACTTAACAACGAGCAATCTCTGTAGCCAATCCCGGAAGAAGAAACGACGACGAAAGACTCAACAATGGTATGAAGAAACTCCGAAATGACAGTGGTGATGAACAACTCAATGTAAGTAGAAACAACAGCAGCGATGAACAACACTTGAGTAATGGCGGTGATGAACAAACGATCTCTAAAACCACCTCAATAAGAAGAAAAAGAAGGAGATAATGATACGGTAAGTACAGACACGAGAACCAACTCGGAAAGAAGTACAAGCCAACCGTAACCGACTTTATTGACTCAATGATAAATAGTTGGATTTGATTGAACAAGTAAAACTAGATAAAATTAATTTGTTTTGGTTACGAAGAGAATCGTGATATGTTTGTTTTGGATCTCATTCAGAATTGAATTTCTGGGTTTAGAGTAATACTGGTAATACTAGGGGTAAAACTAATTAGATTTTATTTGTAATTATCCGTTTGTTGCAAAGATAAAAAAGAAAAAACACACGCACAGCTGAAAAACAAAAGTAAAAAAGATCTGAATTGTATTGCCACGTAAGCAATATGTGTGTTCATACTTAGTGTTCACATATAGTTATACCAAGTATAGTAGTTGTACCAAAATTGCAAATAGTTGTACTTTTGGGGTATTTCCATTTAATCAATTTTACCCACTCTTAAAATTATATTTTTTAGTTTTACAGTTGATTGAAGTCTATTAATATGTAATTATGAGCTTTTTATGCATTCATATCTTTAAAATCTACAATTATATAACTTTGTCATTCTAATTTAGTTATTATTTACTAAGTAACCTTAAAAGTGTAAGAAACTACTTGTTTAGGTTCTTTCATAACAATCCAAAAATTATATTTTTCAAACATTATTTTTAACATTTACTAGTACACACATTCTTAGGTTTTCTTTAAAAATTATTTTATGGATATTCAATTTTTTAATACCAGTTATACCAATTATACCAGTTTTACTAGTTATACTAGTTATACTACCTAGTTTTCTTATCGCAAGATTTCAGATTGGATGGTTTTGGGTTCTAATCTACAGTTCAATATGATTCAACAATTGAAATTTATTTGTTAGCAATTAAAAGTCCTAATTGGCCCATAAACCATGGGCAAACACCTAAAGTATTGTGCATAATCAAATCTTCAATTTGCAAATCTAAAATCAAATTTTGGAGGTAAAGAACTCAGATCTTGAAGTTCAGAGGAAGTAATGTTGCGACGAGGTGAAGACGAGACAAAGTAACAACCAGTTCTGTCTCGCTGGTGATGTAAAGCTTGATGGCGGCGGAGAAAGTTTAACGGCAGCGGAGAAAGTTTGACGGCAGCAGAAAAAAGCTTGAACGTTTTTTTTTATTTTTTTTTTTCCTTTTTTCTTTTTGATTTAATTATATCTGATAATTAAAAAATGGCAAAATCGTCAGATCACATTTCATTAAACTTGTAAAGGGCATATATATTAAAAAGGGAGATAAGAGATTTGTTTTACTTCAGGAAGAAAGTAGGTTTCCAGCAATTGATTCGTAAGAGTATTGTAATGTACGTTCTTAATTACTGTATTTACAAATCGTAATTACCAAAATTGAAGGCTCCAGAAAACTAGACATTTTTTTCTCTTTTTAAAATTTTAATAAATGAAAAAAATGAAAAATTATTCACCAAGCACTAAATATAATTTTTGTGTCCACCGAATGCCCTTTTAAAAATCAAGTTGATGTGCGAATCACATTTTAAATCGATTAACTCTCTCAATTGACTCGAATCATATATACTTGCAAATAAAGCACAAGTGTTAAAGTAAGAGATTTTAGGGGAAAAGCTTATCTTATTCCTTAGACATAATCGAGTATATATAGGGGATACAACCTGGTGAACAAGCATTAGGTTATAACCTAATGGATTTTTAATGAGCCTTAATAGGTACCCACTAAATCATAAATAACATTCTCCTTTGGATGTCTATTGTAATTGAATATATGTAAATGCGTGTAAGATACTGCCTTATTAAAAACTTTACCAGGAAAATTCAGTGGGAAAAACCATGGTTAAGGGAAAAAGAGTGCAGCGCGCTTTTACTCTCCCCTCTTGAGTACATCACTTGAAATCTTTGAGATGACCGAACCAATATGATGAAGTAGCTTCTTGAAAGTAGTGGTTGGAAACGCCTTGGTAAATGGTTCGCCAAATCTTCACTTGAACAAATGTATAGGAGATGTACATCATTGTACATCACCATTCTTCTGTAGGCTATTGGTCTCTTAAATGACTTATCTTGAACATTATCTTCATTTCTCATGATCTAATCAATGTATGTCAGAGACTTTGAAGATGATGGTCTTTCACCATTTGGAATTATAATATTCCTCTCAAAACGTTTATCTTTTGCGTGTTCTTTGTTGTCTCGTTAAAAACCTTTCATTATGTTTCTCAGGTACTTGAATCTCTTTCTTACTCATGTCTATATCTCATCTAGAGATTTTTCATAACTCTTTGCTTACTTGGTGTCATATTAATTTATGCTCCTTTTGTAACAACCCGTCCCAACGGACTCCAAGCTGGCCCTGCAGAGCATCGATCCTAACCCATCACTGTAGATATCCAAATCCACGAGTAGGTTATTAGTGCGCTAGGCGTTCCTCGAACCCTGGTCCCCACCCTTTAACACAAGCTGTCACCAATTGATCTGATTTTTATGTGACAACCCGTCCCGCGGACCCCACTAGCCGCCCGCTAGCTGCCCCAACGGACCATCCATGGACCCTGCTAGCCCCCCGTTAGCCATCCTAACGGACCCCAAGCTGGCCCTGCAGGGCATCGATCCTAACCCATCACTGTGGATATCCAAATCCACCAGTAAGTTATTGGTGCGCCATGCGTTCCTCGAACCCTGGTCCCCACCTTTTAACAACCTTCCCACAGGACAAGTTGTCACCAATTGACCTGTCATGTGATCTTTAGATTTACTAGCAGTTGATCTTATCCCTTTCTAGCATATTAATTTCAACTGGAGCACAACTGGTATATATGACTTTGTCACTCAAGGTCAGAAAATGCCTTCTAGCATATTTGCTAAACTTTGCAAATAAATTATCTTTTTCAATTTCTAGTGCACATTTCAAAGTACGAGGATTCAGATAATTTCTTCCAATATATTTATTTCCAGCTGTTTATTTTCTCCCCCTCATGTTGGAAAGACTGACTCACTAAAACAACAGTCTCTGCATCCTGTGACTCAATTTCTCGAGATATTCAATCTTCAAAAGATATTCATATCCAACATATTTCCAACATTCTTTCAAATTCCATCTTATATCACTGTGGTGGAGCAACCAACATGTATAACACATTTAGATGAATTATATATGGTTTCTGACCCAAACAATTGTAATGGGGAGTACTCATGATAATTCATTGGCCCGATGCGAACTTATTGACATATAGAGTCATTTTTGTCAATCACATAGCATGGTTTCACCACCATTGTCAATTAACCAAATACTCTTGCAAACTCGAATATATAGTGGATGATCAGTCCACAATATCTCTTTGTATACGTACCAGAAAATTGACATTATCCAAATTCATGGGATCGGTGAAAGCCATATAATCGGCTTGCTTTGTAAAGCAGCAAACATAAGAAATCACTAGGAAATCTCTTAAGGTTCTCTAATGAATCTTTTCAGAAATTTCTGATTATTCTTTCGCATCATTACCGAACCGGAATGGTTTAACCGGTCATGCCAGACAGTAAGATTTTCACAAAGCATTTTATCTTTTGGATAATACATGTAATCTCTAAAATATTTTTATTGCCTTGGGTAATAATACTTATGATTTCAAAGTATTTTCTTTGCTTATTGTCTCAACATGATTACTTTTCAAATCCTCAAGATTTGAACTATAACATAAACTCATGTCTATCAATCTCGATTTGAATCCCACTCTGTAATCAATAACATTCTCAAATTGGAATCGTCTATTATATTTAGACCTTTTTAACTTGGGGTGCTTGCAAAACTAGACCCCTAACTTGAGTCAATTGCAAAACTGACTATCTCTTTTTCTCTCTCCAACATTTTCCACTTTCTCCCAATTAAATCCTTATGTGTTCCCTGTATTCACAAAAATGCCATTATTTCTAATTTATTTGAATTTCTTGCGAATATGTTTATTACATTCTTCTTTTATTTACGGGTGTGCCACCGCCATCCATTTTCCAACAACCATGAACAACCAAATTTGAAGCTCTTAATGCTTCAACAACCTGAATTTGTGAGCTTAAATAACACACAATGCTATGAGAACTTCATTTTCTTCCATCTCCTCTTTATTTTAATCCAAGAAAATTTGCAAGTGCGTTCATCTTGTTATATGTCGTGATTCTTGGATAGTGATTAAATTGGTGCTGGGTTTCTTCCTTGGTGACTAAAGACAACGTCCTCGGCTGCTTGACATTGCGAAACAACCACCCATAAGGTTATTTTCCGGTAGATTTCGTGATTTTTCTTGATTTTTTTTTTTGCAAAATTAGACTTCATTTGTTTGTCTAACCGTCATAATATCATGTAAAGTCTACTACGTGGTTAGTTTTGCATTTAAAATTTTATCGGGTTTCAAGTCGTAGACTAAAATTTCTGTCTCCTTAATTTCATTTGAAAACAAAAAATATGGTTTAAACTACATTATAATATTTCCAACGGATACTTCGTTTGCAGTCTACTAAGGCGTATTTTTGCAATTGACCAAATTCTTGACTTTTTAGTTATGACTACTGGATGAAGTCTTCTTCCGATAATAAAAGAGTAGACTTCTATAGTGGCTATTTTTGGGTTTGACCAAAATATAAAAGCATTGACCGTAATATTATTGAAATAAAATTAATTAGTTGACTGCAAAAGAAGTCTACTAATTAAAAAATTATAATGTTGGTCAACCCCAAAAATGACCACAGCAGACTGCAAACGAAGTCAACATTCCTGGAGACTTCGTACGTAGTCTACTTGGCGAAAGTCAAACTTGGTCAATTGCAAAACTAACCACAACAAAGTTTACTTTTTCTAGTTGACGGATAGATGAAGTCTACTTGTTAGCTAGAAGTCTACTACAAAGTCAATGGTTTGGTCAATTGCAAAAATAACCAGAGTAGACTGTAATCGAAGTTAACTTGTTGAAACTGTCTAAGAAATCTACTCTATTCTATGTTTTTAATTGCAAAACTGACAAAAAAATTAACAAAGGAAGACAACAAAAAAAGTCAACTATCCTAGTAGACTTCATCTGGTGTATGCTTTATTAAAATGTAATTGCAAAAATAGACCACACAAAATAGACTTCAAGGGAAGTATGTTCATAGAGGCTAGTTTATGTCTACAAGGTTGACATCAACATGAAGTCTTCATAATTTGAAAACCAATTTATTGCAAATTGGTGAATAACTTTAAAGATTTTCTTATTGTATTCTTTGATATATGATATCTACTTGCCTCTGTATGTTTTTGAAATGAATATATATTATACATATGGAGAAATCAAGTTTTTGGTTTTCTTAGGCAGTTAGGTCATTAACTTAGACTTATTTTGGAAGTCAACGTGTTGGAGTTCTGTGTGAAGTCTGTATAATTGAAAAAGTCTTTAATTGAAAATATAAAGATTTTTTTATTTATTTTTTAGTTCGAAGATGAAACGGTGGCGAAGATGAAGCGGCGAGGTTGAAGAATATAAAGTTCGGCGAGATATGGTACAAATTATAATAATTATAATAATTATAATAATTATAATAATCCTGGTTTTAGAATACCAATTCCGGTTTATTTGTAATGATTATGTCGACGACTTCTATGGCAGACTTCTGCACGAGAAACTGAATCGTCTGCAAATCAATCAAATAAATTAAATATTTGTAATGATTATGTTGAAGACTTATCCGAAATACTTCTTCTAAGAATATAGAATTCTACAATTATAGTATGAAATGAAGTGATATATAAACTTTCTAAGAATTACCCAACTGTGAATGATTTCAGTCTCCAACACTACAATGAAGTGTATTCTTAGTTATTAGTTGTTACACTAATAAATCTTATTGAAATTACAAATTTCTAGGATTTTTTTTTTTTTTTTTCAGTTTTTGGATAATTTGACAAATTAAGTGTAACATCCACGAACCGAAATCCCAGTTTAGAGATTGCATCGGTCAATGCACTATATGCATCGGTCGATGCAAGGTTGGTTTTTCTGCGGACGAGTTAAAGTTAAACGCTGCATTCTGGGTTAGAAAAACCCTTAACACGAGTTATGTCTCATTCGACTGGTTTTGGCCATTTTTGAGAAATAGAAAGAGAGAAAGAGTTTTGTGAGAGTTCTTGAGCGTTTTGGGAGAGTCTTGGAGGTTTGTGGCGTTTTCTGGTGAGATATGAGGCTTAGAACGTTGTAGGAGCTTGCTAGGAGTGTTTTCATGCTTGTTTGAGGTTCAAAATCGTCTTGGCAAAGGTAAGTGCATGACCATGGCTTATCTAAGCTAGAGATATCTCTGATTTGCTGGTTAGGTGTTGTTAGGCTTGTTAGATTTGTATTTGGGACGTTAGGAAGCTTTCTTGTGGGTTGGGATCGAGTTTGTGGTTGTAGCAATGAAGATCCGGCGAGAAGCTTCGTCGAAACACGATGCTCGGCATTGCATCAGTCGATGCACTTTGTGCGTTGGTCGATGCAAGTGCGAGGACGACGCATAAAACCTAGGGTTTTCGTGTTATGTCGAGCATGCATCGGTCGATGCAGTGCGAGTGTCGATCGAAGCAAGTGCATCTAGCATCGGTCGATGCAACCTTCTGTCGGTCGATGCATCCCCATCTGGTGTTGGTTGATGCATGTTGGTGCCGGTCGATGCAGAGTCTTGGTTTGTTACTATTGATTGTTGATTGTTGGTTGATGGTTAGAGATGTCTCTATTACTTGTGTGTATAGCCCAGTAGATGGTAGGATTGCCTTACTGAGTGTTTATAAAATAGTCATGCATTGCAATTTGTGTTTGTGGTGCAGGTAAAGGCAAAGTGTGATCGTGGAATCAAGGCAATGAAGAGGAGGATGTTCTAGTGGTTCGCTTGGTTGTCTGGCTTCTGTTAGGTTGTTAGAGTTGAGTCATAGAATGTTGTTTAGGATTTCTGGTTCTTTGGTTTATGTTGTTCGGATCATTAGTTTATGATTTGGAATTAACGTTGGTTATTAGATTATTATTGTTTATTTATTGGATAATGATATTGGTTATTTCCGCTATTGATGGTGATTGTGGCTAGGTGGCTAGTGGGTATGGGACCACTAGTTAGAGTTTATTTATTATATTATATTAATATATTTATTATTTATTATTTATTATTTTTAAAAAAAGTTGGGTCATTTCATTTTGGTATCAGAGCCCTTACGGTTCTAGGTTTGGGTTCACTAGGTTTTGTGCTGTAGATGATTGGGATTTGCATGCTTTGAATGATTATGTAAGTTAGTCAATAGTGTGTGGCATGGAGTCCTATAACATCCTCTTCGAGCCTACAGTGTGATTCCATGGTGAGTTTGTGTTTTTGTGTTTTTGTGTTATGTTAAGATTGCTTGTTAGCCTCTGTTCTTGGAAGTGCAATGGTTAAAGGTGTTTGAATTGTTGGTCGTGGACGGGGACGTGGTCGTGGTCATGGTCGGGCGGGTCCCGAGGCCAGCGAGTGTGTGGTCCAGAATTCCACGAGGAGGTACGTTACAGGGTGGCAAGCGTATCAAGAGGGACCAGAGAGGGTGAGCTGGTGAGAATGCTGGGGGTGCTGGGAACCCAGGTATGGGGTTGCAGAAGGTGGAGCTCAGGGTCGAAATGATTGCTTGGTGGATCTGTTGGCATGCTGTTAGAGCGGTTACCGAGAGGGGTACCAGTAACGCCCCCGAACCGTCCTATGACCACGAAGGCCATCGGACAGCCACGGGACGCCACTTGCAGAATTGCACCGAGGTTATCCGGTCGAGGGACGAAAGCTGCAGACTTCCCGACCGGTCCTCCCTGGCACAACTCCACCCGCAACCGAGGTTACTTAGGCTTTGCAACCCTCGCGGCCTGGTGCGTTGTGTTAGCCCGGACAAGGCCGAGTATCATTTGCAACTTGCCATGTTTTCCTGAAAACCGAATATATTACTTTAACAAAATATTACATTGTAAATAAGTCATTAAAGCGATATATAAAGATAGTCGGAAAACTTTACATTAATCGTTTAAGAAAATACATAGGGTTTTACAAAGAACACAAGAAAAACCCTATCCGGTGCCCTAACGTTTGCTCCAGCTCTAGACTCACTTAGGCTTCCCTGCAGTACCAAAAATAATATCATGAGTAATCTAAGATTACTCAGTGAGTCTGGGTACCCCTTTCTCTTAAACGAGATTCTACTTTTCCCCAACCCGACTACCCCGTCAAACCAAGAAAACAAGCAAGTCAACAAACTTAGGAAGTTATCAAAGCTACGCAACGAAAACTATAGCGGAAGCAACTTAAACCACTCACAAGCGAGAGAGGTTAGATCCATACGACTCGACTCG
Organism: Camelina sativa; assembly: GCF_000633955.1. Classification (NCBI taxonomy): domain Eukaryota; kingdom Viridiplantae; phylum Streptophyta; class Magnoliopsida; order Brassicales; family Brassicaceae; genus Camelina; species Camelina sativa. Next base: position 24,959,861 of record NC_025689.1, read on the forward strand.
ATGATCTAGACTCGCTATACACATTACAAGACGACTAAAGAACACTTTAGACTCTTGACCCATACGCGACTCATAAGGACAATCTAGGGTAAAACAAGGGACACTCGAATTACCTAGACTCCTTCGCCTACCAAACCAACATAGNTTAATCGTTTAAGAAAATACATAGGGTTTTACAAAGAACACAAGAAAAACCCTATCCGGTGCCCTAACGTTTGCTCCAGCTCTAGACTCACTTAGGCTTCCCTGCAGTACCAAAAATAATATCATGAGTAATCTAAGATTACTCAGTGAGTCTGGGTACCCCTTTCTCTTAAACGAGATTCTACTTTTCCCCAACCCGACTACCCCGTCAAACCAAGAAAACAAGCAAGTCAACAAACTTAGGAAGTTATCAAAGCTACGCAACGAAAACTATAGCGGAAGCAACTTAAACCACTCACAAGCGAGAGAGGTTAGATCCATACGACTCGACTCGATGATCTAGACTCGCTATACACATTACAAGACGACTAAAGAACACTTTAGACTCTTGACCCATACGCGACTCATAAGGACAATCTAGGGTAAAACAAGGGACACTCGAATTACCTAGACTCCTTCGCCTACCAAACCAACATAGACATCTAGAATATTACAAGGATCGCTTGGAATACTCTAGACTCTTTCCACCTAAGGGCCCTCGATAATCTGTTCCGTTCCATACCATCCCCCATGCCGAGACCACAAAGGTCACCAGCAATGAGCCCGCAACTTAGCTACATCGTCATGTAGCGGTCACGCTAGTAGCTAGCTAGCCGTGACAGTGTCCCCGCATGAATGGTCGTCGGGAACTCACACGTGACAACCGCTTATGGAACAGAAAAATCGACTCACTATTCTAGCTAGACTCGAGAACCAATTTCAAGAGGCTAAGCTAAAATAAAACACACAACACCAATTTGAACATTGATAAATCAAGCACATAGCAAGAAATCAATCAAGAATACCACATGAATTAATCAACAAGAAGCAAGAAATATATTTCAAGCAACTTAAGATTATTCTACATGCATGCAACCAATTAAGCAACTTAAGCAATATCAATGCAACAAGTCCTAATATGCATGCAACCGTTTGATTTGACCGTTTAATTCCTTAAGTCCAATTATGCATGCAAGGCCATTTGATTTAACTCTTAAATCCTCTTAGTCCAATTAAGCATGCAAGTTCATTTGAGTTAACCGTTTAACTCCTTTAAAATTTGTTTAAGCATTCACGCTAACCTCACATGAATTTATGCAATAAACTTTCAAATGAACTTAGCCAATTTAATCACGCATGCAACCAATTTTAAGCAAGATATATTGCTAGTAAATTCACTAAGTCTCGTCATGCATGCAATCCTCTTAACCAAATTTTAGGTGAGTCCAAATTACTTAACATGCAACTTGTCCATTTTCACATGGTGATTCTAACTAGAATCCTACCATATTTGCATGCATAAAATTTTAACCGAAACTACATGCATCTACTCTGCATGCCTTACCGTAGACTCACCTTTTCACGCATTCGTCGATGATTACCGGACTTCATCGCACCACTCGATCAGACAGTCTTCACGTCGACAGCTTCCCGCTTCTTCGATCATTCTCTTTCTCAACTTTACTCGATCAAAATCCGCGTCTCGCCTCTTGGTTTTTCTCCCGATCGCAACCGCTTCTTTTCTCGACCATTTCAACACAACACCTTCGCTTCTCAATCTTCAACACAAACACCTTCTCTTCTCGATCTCTCTATCGAACTCTTTCTCGATCACTCTCGATCTCTCTCTTGCTTTTCTCTCCTTACCCCTTTGTGCCTTGTGCGAAAATGAGAAGAGTGAAGCCTTATTTATAGAGAGTTTGGGCAGTGGGATTGGCCAATGCATGAAGAGTTATCACTCTTCCTTAGTTGCTATTAGAGCATGGCTTAACACTTGTGAGGATCTCAACCTAGCCACCTTGATTTCCACTAACTTTTTCTTGAATTTTTTAATCCTCCACTAAGCTCCACTATCTCCTCTTGATTAAATAATTCCCGCTAACTCCACTTGATTAATTTAATCTCCACTATCTCCATATTATTTGTGCATGAAATCTGATTGGTCAGATTTTTGAGAAAATAAAAATTTTATTTTTCTCGGCCAAACTCGTCTCTCGGTCGACATTCCTCGGCATCCCTTGTCTCTTGTCCGACGTTTCTCGGTAAAACCCGTCTCTCGGTCGACGTTTCTCGACAGAACCCGTCTCTCGGCATTCTTCGGTCTCACCCGGACATTCCTCTCGGCATTTCCCGGACCTTATCGGTTCTCCCGATAGTTCTCTGACACTCTATTCTCGGTCTCTCGGACTACCGGTATTCCCCGGACTACTTTTTTTTGACTTCTCGGACAATTTTCTCGACCATTCGGACAATTTTCTCGACCATCCCCAACCTTCTCGATTTTCTTCGGTCATCTTGATATTTTCTCGGACATTACCCGAACATCCCGTGGACGTCTCGGTATTCTTCCTTGGTACTTACTCGACTTTCCCGCGGATGCCGTTTCCGCATAAACCATTAATTTTTAGTCGATCTTAAGGCCTCGATCTCACCTCCGGTCACTCCAGTCTTGGCCGAGCCATTTCTCGACTCACGAATATTTTCTCGGACTTCTTCTGGTCGTTCTTCCTTGTTTTACATCTTCTTTCTTTTTGAGTCTTTCTCGAGTCATTTCTTTGAATTTTTATTTTGGGATTTTTACCCTTGGTGAGGGTCATTACATTCTCCCCCCCTTATAAGAATTCGTCCCCGAATTCTCACGCCTTCTCCTTCTCTCCCTGTGATGTCGTTACTCCTTAACCTGAGTATTATTGTCTTGCGATTATCATCACGTCAATATCTTTATTGGAACCTCCCTTCCTTGGTTGTTTCGTCTCCATAATCTCTCTTCACACTTATACCACCGTTCGATGATGTTTTTGGAAAGCTTCTTCATCTTCAGCATTCACTTGGCTCCTCATATATAACTTTTACGTTTCTCAAATACTAAGGCTTTTGCCTTGTTGCACCATGACTTATCCACTTTTTAACTTCTTTGATTCTATGCTTCTCTTTCTTCAGCTTGTTCCTGACTCTTCTCTCCTCCTCCATTTCCCGCTTAATTCACTCCAACATCTTGATATGTTCATCATAGGATTTGTATTTTCTCCATAATACTTTGCTTCTTCGGTTCCTCCGACTCCTTTATCTTTACCCACCTTAAAATTTCATCTCCTTTCGATTTCTTCGGCTTCGGATAGCTTCTCTCGAAATTACTTTGAATTTGTTGTTCAACTTCCATACCAATGGAATTCATCAAACCCAATTTTCCCAATTCTTGCCTTTTAGCATATTAATGCTTCTCCGTTGCTGCTCATTATTTTCTTGCACCCTCTTTGTCTATTCATAGACTATTTTCTTCTCTTATGCATTATCTTCTTGCATCCTCTTTGTCCTACTCCTCGGACCATGCATTATTATCCGCACCTCTTTGGTCATGTTCGGTTTGACCTTGATTTGCCACTGTCATTTGATTTGCACTACTTTTTCGTTTTTTCGATATTCTTAGAGTTTGCCTCAACCTTTTCCATCTTTCTTCTTCTTTTCTCTTCTCCTTCTTTCAATTATTAACCCAAACTGACTGCTCCGTCCTGATCGAACTCTCTTGGACTTTCTTGAGCTTCTTCTCTTTTGTCTGATCGCGCTTTGTGGTGTCTTACGTGAATCCTCATCGATTGCGTGAGAGTTAATTAAGCGAATAATTAACTATGCATCCTATAAAACTCAAGCAACAGTCAAAGCAAGTAATTAAAACAAGCAAAGATTAGCAAGGAGTTAAATAGCAAACAAACAACACCAACACGGCTAAAGAACGCAAGGTACTTTTCCAAAAGACACAAAGGTTCTACACCAACTAGCCGCTATTTCTAAGGGTTCGGATCCTAGACAAAACAACAAAGGTTAGGTCTAGAAACAACAAAAAGAATACTATCCGACCCTTACACATAATCCCCCAAAAAGAACTTCCCTTACTCCCCAAGAGTTCTACTGGTTCCAGAGCCTAGTACACGCTTCACACATGCACACGCACTCCCTAGCTGGCTCATCAGGTGGCGGTTCTGCGGGAGACTCGGTTGAGGTAGAGGCAGCAGACATCGAGGTTCCAGCTTGATCTGTCGGGCTCACTTCCACCCGTTCAATTCGACCCACCGGGTTCTCTCCCGTTTCCTCGAATTGATTGGTTGGGTTCAATCTCTCGCGTACAATCCGATACGGACAACTATGGAGATAGTGTCCACTTCCACCACATTCGGTACACACAACTCGCTCCGGGTCCGGAAAATGTTGAGGTCTTGTCCTCCAGCAATGGTTGTTCAAGTGCCCCGGTTCTCCACACGTCTCACACCGCCTCCCATATCTCATGCGGTCCGGGTTCGGGCAACGGTAAGAAAAGTGCCCCCGCATACCACACCAATCGCATTTCGCGTTCTCTGGTGCGATCATACGTCTCAGCGACGTCCTCCAGCAATTCCTTGTCCAGTGTCCAATGCCCTCACATAGCTCGCAATAAGGCTTGTTCCTCATTTGGACTTGGCTTGGGTAGACCACCCTCTTCCCGGCAGTGGCTCTCACTCTCAGCCTGCCTCTTGGTTGAAAGGTCACTGGCCACGTCTCTGGCTGCTCCCTTGCCTGAAACTCTCGATATAACATCCTCGGCCTCTTTGATCTCGAACTACCTTCACCTCTCTCGAATCTTATTTGTTCCCGGTTCAACTTCATTAACTCATACGTTCTCGCGATACTTTCCAAATCTCAATCCATTGGTTCCTCCTCTTGTCCCGGTAACACCATCCGTAATGGCACAGCTCGAATGGGACTATCACGCCTCAGCACAATCAGATTTGGTTCCGCTTGGTCCGGTACCACTTGGTCTCGATCACCTTGATCTCTCGCAACTCGACTTGATTCTCCTCGTTTTCTTACCACACGACTTGGATCTCCTTGGTCTCTCACCATACGAATTGCGCTAGGCCTCAACCTCGCGTCTTCTCTAAGCTCCACACTCGTATCAGCTTCTTGTTCTCGGTCTCTTGGTATCGGGTCTTGCTCATCTCTTGACTCCACCACAAAAGTTGGAATCTCTTCATCATCACTTGACAATAGATCGATCACCTCCACAACTCTCTCCCTTCTGGTCGTTGGTTCTTCGGACTTAGAATCCTCATTGGTTGGATTCTCTTCTTTCTTGATTTCTGGTAAAACGACTTCCTCATTACCTTCGTCCGCTCTCTCCTGTGAACGCATCTCGTTTAGCATCAAAAAAATTCTTGCAACCGTTTCTGGACTCTCCTCTGCCGGGTGCTCTCCGCTAGGGCCTCCGGTCTCGGGTACAACTCTTGCACCACCCGCAGCTCCTTCTTCCTCCGGCACGTATACGTCCGTTAAGAAATCCAAAATCTTATCAATCGCCTTCGGGTACTCCCTCATATAGTTCTCAGGGCTGATATCCTTGCCCTGATCCTCCACAAGATCCAACAATAACTTTTGTAATCTGTCGGCAAGCTCCACCTCCGCCTCTCCATAATCTCCAACTGAGACAGTTTCAGACTTCCCTTGTGCGTCCATTCGCACTTGTAGACGACTTGGCTCTCCAACCTCCAACACTATCATCTGGTCATCTTGATCAGCTTCCAACTCCTCCGTTTCCTCTAAACACTCGGACGGATCGGTCTTGACAGACCAGTTGGTGTCGTCAGCATCGACACCAACTCCTCCGTTCCCGTTGTGATGCCCACAATCCTCATGCCTCGGCCCCTCACTCCCTGAACCGTCTCCGCAACCTGAATAACCTGAAGACATCCAACACCCACAAGAAACAAGGTAAGATGCTTAGTCCATTCTAAGGTTCAACTTAAAACTAGACAAGCAAACAACCGGATAAAATCTTTTGTTGCTTTTGCGACACATTTACTCGATAAAACCTTGAAATGCACAAGTGCTCGCGGGTTCGAAAAAACCGCTCTGATACCACCGTTGTAACGCCCCCGAACCGTCTTATGACCACGAAGGCCATCGGAGAGCCACGGGACGCCACTTGCAGAATTGCACTGAGGTGATCCGGTCGAGGGACGGAAGCTGCAGACTTCCCGACCGGTCCTCCCTGGCACAACTCCACCCGCAACCGAGGTTACTTTGGCTTTATAACCCTCGCGACCTGGTGCGTTGTGTTAGCTCGGACAAGGCCGAGTATCATTTGCAACTTGCCATGTTTTCCTGAAAACCGAATATATTACTTTAACAAAATATTACATTGTAAATAAGTCATTAAAGCGATATATAAAGATAGTCGGAAAACTTTACAGTAGTCGTTTAAGAAAATACATAGGGTTTTACAAAGAACACAAGAAAAATCCTATCTGGTGCCCTAACGTTTGCTCTAGCTCTAGACTCACTTAGGCTTCCCTGCAATACCAAAAATAATATCATGAGTAATCTAAGATTACTCAGTGAGTCTGGGTACCCCTTTCTCTTAAACAGGATTCTACTTTTCCCCAACCCGACTACCCCGTCAAACCAAGAAAACATGCAAGTCAACAAACTTAGCAAGTTATCAAAGCTACGCAACAAAAACCATAGCGGAAGCAACTTAAACCACACACAAGCGAGAGAGGTTAGATCCATACGACTCGACTCGATGATCTAGACTCGCTATACACATTACAAGACGACTAAAGAACACTTTAGACTCTTGACCCATACGCGAGTCATAAGGACAATCTAGGGTAAAACAAGGGACACTCGAATTACCTAGACTCCTTTGCCTATCAAACCAACATAGACATCTAGAATACTACAAGGATCGCTTGGAATACTCTAGACTCTTTCCACCTAAGGGCCCTCGATAATCTGTTCCGTTCCATACCATCCCCCATGCAGAGACCACAAAGGTCACCAGCAATGAGCCCGCAACTTAGCTACATCGTCATGTAGCGGTCACGCTAGTAGCTAGCTAGCCGTGACAGTGTCCCCGCGTGAGTGGTCGTCGGGAACTCACACGTGACAACCGCTTATGGAACAGAAAAATCGACTCACTATTCTAGCTAGACCCGAGAACCAATTTCAAGATGCTAAGCTAAAATAAAACACACAACACAATTTCAAACATTGATAAATCAAGCACATATCAAGAAATCAATCAAGAATACCACATGAATTAATCAACAAGAAGCAAGAAATATATTTCAAGCAACTTAAGATTATTCTACATGCATGCAACCAATTAAGCAACTTAAGCAATATCAATGCAACAAGTCCTAATATGCATGCAACCGTTTGATTTAACCGTTTAAATCCTTAAGTCCAATTACGCATGCAAGACCATTTGATTTAACTCTTAAATCCTCTTAGTCCAATTAAGCATGCAAGTTCATTTAAGTTAACCGTTTAACTCCTTTAAAATTCATTTAAGCATTCATGCTAACCTCACATGAATTTATGCAATAAACTTTCAAATGAACTTAGCAAATTTAATCACGCATGCAACCAATTTTAAGCAAGAAATATTGCTAGTAAATTCACTAAGTCTCGTCATGCATGCAATCATCTTAACCAAATTTTAGGTGAGTCCAAATTACTTAACATGCAACTTGTTCATTTTCACATGGTGATTCTAACTTGAATCCTACCATATTTGCATGCATCAACTTTTAACCGAAACTACATGCATCTACTCTGCATGCCTTACCGCAGATTCACCTTTTCACGCGTTCGTCGATGATTACCGGACTTCACCGCACCACTCGATCAGACAGTCTTCACGTCGATAGCTTCCCGCTTCTTCGACCGTTCTCTTTCTCAACTTTACTCGATCAAAACCCGTGTCTCACCTCTTGGTTTTTCTCCCGATCGCAACCGCTTCTTTTCTCGACCGTTTCAACACAACACCTTCGCTTCTCAATCTTCGACACAAACACTCTCGATCTCTCTCTTGCTTTTCTCTCCTTACCCCTTTTTTCCTTGTGCGGAAATGAGAAGAGTGAAGCCTTATTTATAGAGAGTTTGGGCGGCGGGATTGGCCAATGCATGAAGAGTTATCACTCTTCCTTAGTTGCTATTAGAACATAGCTTAACACTTGTGAGGATCTCAACCTAGCCACCTTGATTCCACTAACTCTTCCTTGAATTCTTTAATCCTCCACTAAGCTCCACTATCTCCTCTTGATTAAATAATTCCCGCTAACTCCACTTGATTAATTTAATCTCCACTATCTCCATATTATTTGTGCATGAAATCTGATTGGTCAGATTTTTGAGAAAATAAAAATTTTATTTTTCTCGGCCAAACTCGTCTCTCGGTCGACATTCCTCGGCATCCCTCGTCTCTCGTCTGACGTTTCTCGGTAAAATCCGTCTCTTGGTTGACGTTTCTCGACAGAACCCGTCTCTCTGCATTCTTCGGTCTCGCCCAGACGCTCCTCTCGGCAATTCCCGGACCGTATCGGTTCTCCCGATAGTTCTCTGACACTCTATTCTCAGTCTCTCGGACTTCCGGTATTCCCCGGACTACTTTTTTTTCGGCTTCTCGGTCAATTTTCTTGACCCCTCGGACAATTTTCTCGACTCCTCGGACAATTTTCTCGACCATCCCCAACCTTCTCGATTTTCTTCGCACATCTTGATCTTTTTCCGGACATTACCCGAACATCCCTTGGACGTCTCGGTATTCTTCCTCGGTACTTACTTGACTTTCCCGCGGATGCCGTTTCTGCATAAACCATTAATTTTTTGTCGATCTTAAGGCCTCGATCTCACCTCCGGTCACTCCAGTCTTGGCTCGGCCATTTCTCGACTCACGAATATTTTCTCGGACTTCTTCTGGTCATTCTTCCTTGTTTTACATCTTCTTTCTTTTTGAGTCTTTCTCAAGTCATTTCTTTGAATTTTTATTTTGGGATTTTTACCCTTGGTGAGGGTTATTACAGTACCAGTGCAGGCTTCAGTTGTACCGCATGTGGCGGGGTGCGGCCGAGGGCTGCAGATGTTGACGACTTTCCTTCTTATGTTAGGATGATGGAGCAGTTGTAGATGAGAGATTCTTTCTCTAGTGGTATCGATCCTAGAGAGGTGGATAGGTGGACATATGCAGTTGGAGCAGATATTTCTCTGTTTGGTGGTTAATCCAGTTGGATATTAGAAGTTGAGTGGGCAAGTGTAATATTACAAAGTTATACTCGGACCACAGGACGTACTGTTGGTCAGGAGATGTTTATAGTCTTTAAGGATTGTTGCTCCTGAGAGGATGGTGGTTCCTGAGGGGATGAGTAGTTCCCCTGATACCGAGATCTTGAAGATTGTGGTCCAAGAGTGAGACGGTATAACTCGAAGATGCTAGTCTGAGAGTCAGATCAGTAGGGCCCGAAGGTTGCGATCTAAGGGTGGAGGAGTTTGGAGCAAGCAATTCCTAGGACGTGAGTATAAACATAATGACGGGATGTAGACCTCGATAATTGGTGGTGGTTTAATCTTGGATTTTAGTTGTGTTGGCCGGTGGGCCAAGATTTTATGATCGGTGTGGTCATGAATGTGTGGCTGATGCGCCAGGATCGTGTGGCCGGTGGTGCTGGTGTCCCGGGAAGGGGAGCTGCAGTAGGTATGAGCCGGCAAGGGCATGGTTGCCAGGTATATAAGATTTACGAGAAGCCTTCATGGTAGGATAAACTAATCGTTGCGACGAGGGTGGATGGAGTTCATTGGAGATGGACAGGGTTGCGAGATTCAAGGTTTTGGTAAGCTTGCTGGGTGAAAACAAGTCAGGTGGGTTGAGTTGGCGGCTTGCAAAGCATTTGACGCGGAGAATCAGAATATGCGAACGTATGGTACTTGTTTGTTTTATTACGCTCGTATTGATGATTCTCTATGGAGGATTGCCAAGTGGAAAAGCCATTTCTAGAATAAGTTATCTTGTGGAAGTTTCCCTAAGACACAAGTTACAAGAGATTCTTGGACAAACAAGAAGGTTGATTTTCAGGTGGCGGTGAGCTGTTGTCGGCATACATGATTATTTGTTTAGTAGAGCTGAAGACGCAGCTAGAGGAATTGTTGAGCAGGGGACTCTTTTGTCTCATCACTTCACTGTGGGAAGCGTCGGTGTTTGTCAAGAAGAAGGACGAGGTATGAGTTTATGAGTTTGTGGCGATGTCGTTCGGGTTTACTAACGCGCCAGCAGCATTTATGAGATTGATGAACAGCGTGTTTTAGGAGTTTCTAGACGTGTTTGTCATCATTTTCATCGACGATATCTTGGTATATTCTAAGAGTCTTAAGGAGCATGCAGTGCAACTGAGGGCAGTTCTGGAGAAGCTGTGGGAGCAGAAGTTGTTTGCTAAGTTGAACAAGTGCAGTTTTTGGCAGCGTGAGATGGGTTTCTGGGTCACATTGTTTATGCAGAGGGAATTTCTGTAGAACCGAGAAGATTCAGGCTATCAGGGAATGGCCTAGACCGTAGAATGCCACAGAGATCAGGAGTTTCCTTGGTCTGGCAGGTTACCACAGGAGGTTTGTACAGGGGTTTGCGAGCAGAGCACGGGCCGTTGACTAAGTTGACAGGGAAGGATGTTCCTTTTGTTTGGTCACAAGAGTGTGAGGAAGGCTTTACAAGCCTTAAGGAGATGTTGACTACTACACCAGTGTTGGTTTTTGCCGGAGCAGGAAGAACCCTATATAGTTTATACTGATGCATCTAGAGTTGGTTTGGGGTGTGTGTTGATGCAGCATGGGAAGGTGATTGCCTATGCTTTGCGGCAGTTGCGGAAGCATGAGGGCAGCTATCCTACTCATGATTTGGAGATGGCTGCTGTAATTTTTGCTTTGAAGATTTGGAGATCTTATCTTTATGGTGCAAAGGTACATGTGTTTACAGGTCATAAGAGCCTGTAGTATATATTCACTCAGCCTTAGCTGAATTTAAGATAGAGGTGGTGGATGGAGCTTGTGGCAGATTATTATTTGGAGATAGCCTATCACCCTGGTAAGGCTAACACGGTTGAAGATGCTCTGAGTCGGAAGAGGGTAGCTTCGACTCAGGAGGAGGAGATGGAGTCTCTGGTAGGAGAGATCAGTGCTTTGAGGTTGGGTGCTGTTTCACAGGAACTGTTGGGTTTGGAAGCAGTTGATGGAGTAGATCTTCTGAGTAGGGTGCGGTTGGCTCAGGAGAAGGATTTGGGGCTGGTGAATGCCTTAAAGGATGTTGATTCAGAGTATAAAGTCTCAGATAATGGTACTATCCTATTGCATGGTCGGGTTTGTGTGCCCAAGGATAAGGAGTTGAGGCAGGAGATCCCGAGAGAAGCTCATGCGAGCAAGTTTTACTATTCATCCAGGAGCGACTAAGATATACCGTGATCTCAAGAGGTACTATCACTGGGTCGGGATGAAGAAGGATGTATCTAGTTAGGTCGCGAGGTGCGATGTGTGTCAGCTAGTGATGGCTGAGCATCAGGTTCTTGGCGGGTTACTGAACAGTCTACCCATTCCTGAGTGGAAGTGGGATATGATCAATATGGATTTTATGGTAGGATTGCCAGTGTCTGGGACTTTTGATGCTATTTGGGTCATTGTGGACCGGTTGACTAAGTCAACACATTTTCTAGCCATTAAGAAGACTGATGGAGCAGCGGTTTTGGCTAAGAAGTATGTGAGAGAGATAGTCAGATTGCATGGGGTGCCAGCGAGTATCGTTTCTGATAGGGATTCTAAGTTCACTTCGGTGTTCTAAAGAAGGCATTTAAGGCAGAGATGGACACTAAGGTGCATATGAGTACAACTTATCATCCCCAGACAGATCGACAATCAGAGAGTACTATCCAGATGCTGGAGGTTTTGCTGAGGATGTGTGTATTGGATTGGGGTAGCCATTGGGTAGATCACCTGAACCTGGTACAGTTTGCTTACAACAACAGTTATCAGGCGAGTATTAAGATGACTCCTTATGATGCTTTGTATGGGAGCCATGCCGTACACCGTTATACTGGACTCAGGTGGTTGAGAGGAGCATGTTCGGGACAGATTTTGTTCAGGAGACCTCAAAGAAGATTCAGGTTTTCAAGCTGAACATGAAGGAGGCTCAGGAAAGGCAGAGGAGTTATGCTGATAGGAGGAGGAGAGATCTTGAGTTTCAGGTAGGAGACAGAGTGTACCTCAAGATGGCCATGTTGCAGGGTCCGAATAGGTCATTGACAGAGACTAAGTTGAGTTCGAGGTTTATGGGTCCGTTCAGAATGATTGAGTGGGTGGGACCGGTAGCATATATGATGGAGTTGCCTGAGATTATGCGTGCGTTCCACAAGGTGTTTCATATTTCTATGTTGCGGAAGTGTCTCTGTGAGGATGATCAGTTGTTGGCTAAGATTCCTGAAGATCTTCAGCCTAGCATTACTTTAGAGGCGAGACCAGTGAGGGTTCTCGAGAGGAGGATCAAGGAACTTCGGAAAACGAATGTTCCTTTGATGGGAGTCATTTGAGACTGTGATGGTGTGGAGGAGCAGACTTTGGAGCCTGAGGCAAGGAGGAAAGCAAGGTTTAAGAAGTGGTATGAGAAGCAAGCCGCGACTTGAATTTGTCTAGCCTGGTCCCATCTGTAATCCGTGGCTGGAGCGGGAATGGAGTATTCCATCCCACCTCTCTTCTTTACTCGATCGCTTGGGGTGGTTGGTTGTGTGACTCAGTAACAAGATGAGGTGGTGCTCAGGGTACAAATTTTCCGTGAAACGGGGTTTTGGGGAAAGTTTCCTGAAATATAAGTTTTCAAAAGTGGAAAGTTTTCAAAAGTGGAAAGTGCTGAAAATGGAAAGTTTTACGTGAGTTAGAATTTGTCGGTTTTAGTGGTGGAGAGCCTGGGAGAGGCTTGTGTGGCCTTAGTGGCAGACTTTTGAGTCATTGTGCCGTGTCTGACAGTCTTTTGAGACATTGTGTGGCCTTTGTGGCGGGCTGTTTAGCCAGATGTGTGGCCTTTGTGGTGGGCTGTTTAGCATGTGTGGCATTTGTGGCGGGCTGTTTAGCCAGAGTGCCTGTTTAGGCGGTCCTTCGGGACAGATGGTCTTTGTGACGGTCCTTCGGGACAAATGGTCATTGTGACGGTCCTGTTTAGGACAGATTATTTGGCCTTGGTGGCGGTCCTGTTGAGGACATTTGTTTGGCGTTTGTGGCGGTCCAGTTTAGGACAAATTGTTTGGCCTTGGTGGCGGTCTTGTTTACGACATTTGTTTGGCCCTTGTTCCATGTATATGATCGTTGTGTGGTCATGAGGTATTCCAATGAGGGGATATGTGGTTGGTAGGACATTGTGATGTCTTACGCGAGCCACGAGAAGGAAACCTGGATAGGGATAGGACTCAGACGTGTTCAGAATTGTTTGCTCGCAACTCTTGGGGGAATTTGGTTCTCCTAGTACCGCCATATTTAGAGACTTTGTGGCTTGGGAGTATGGTTGGTATATTGACTTTGGATGACGATCCGGGGGCGCGCTGTAGGGTGGCAACCAGAGAGACGAGTATTGGATTTTTCTTATACATTATGGTATGCAGACTTAGGTCTGATGAGGAGCCAATAAAAACTCAAGGTTTAGGCCTATGAGTAAAGAACAGTCAAAAAGTCGAGAGCAAATAACGACTGGAGCGTGAGTCTATCGCCTAGAGGTGACCTTCCGTAGATCGGTCGGAGGAGTTCGGGCCATGGAGATGGTAGCACGAGAGTCCTTGGCTGATGGTAGTTTGAGATTCGAGGATGAATCCAGATTGGTGGGGGAGAATTGTAACATCCGCGAACCGAAATCGTGGTTTAGAAATTGCATCGGTTTATGCAAGGTTATTTTTCTGCGGACGAGTTAAGTTAAACGCTGCGTTTTGGGTTAGGGAAAACCCTTAACTCGTGTTTTTGTCTCATTCGACGAGATTGGCCATTTTTGAGACAAAACAGAAGAGAGAAAAGTTCCGTAAGTGTTCTTGTTGGTTTCTGGAGATTTAAGGCTGTTCATGTAGAGATATGTAGCTGGGATCGTTGTAGGAGCTTCCTAGGAGCGTTTTTTTTGCTTGTTTAAGGTCAGATCTCCTTGGCAAAGGTAAGTGCATGACCATGGCTTATCTAAGCTAGATATCTCTCTTATTTGCTTGTTATGTGTTGTTAGGGTTGTTAGATTGTTATTTGGGACATTAGGAAGCTTTCTTGTTGCTTGGGATCAAGTTTATTGATTGTAGGAACGAAGATCCGGCGAGAAGCTTCAGGGAAACACGATGCTCGGCATTGCATCGGTCGATGCACATGGTGCGTCGGTCGATGCAAGTGCGAGGATGGCGCGTAAAACCTAAGGATTTTGTGTTATATCTAGCATGTGTCGGTCGATGCAGTGCGAGTGTCAATCGATGCAAGTGTATCTAGCATCGGTCAATGCAACCTTGTGTCGGTCGATGAATCCCCATCTGGTGTCGGTCGATGCATGTTGGTATCGGTCGATGCAGAGTCCTGGTTTGTTATTGTTGATTGTTGATTGTTGTTTGATGGTTAGAGATGTCTCTATTGCTTGTGTGTATAGCCCAATAGAAGGAAGGATTGCCTTACTGAGTCTTTATAAAATATTCATGCATTGCAATTTGTGTTTGTGGTGCGGGTAAAGGCAAAGTGTGACCGTGGAATCAAGGCAATGAAGAGGAGGATGTTCTAGTGATTTGCTTGGTTGTCTGGCTTCTTTTAGGTTGCTAGAGTTGAGTCCTCGAATGTTGTTTAGGATTGTTGGTTCTCTGGTTTATGTTGTTTGGATCATTAGTTTATGATTTGGAATTATTGTTGGTTATTGGATTATTATTCTTTATTTATTGGATATGGATATTGGTTATTTCCTCTGTTGATTGTGGTTGTGGCTAGGTGGCTAGTGGATATGAGACCACTAGTTGTAGTTTATTTATTATATTATATTTATATATTTATTATTTATTATTTTAAAAAAAAGTTGGGTCCTTTCAGTTTGGTATCAGAGCCCTTACGGTTCTAGGTTTGGGTTCACTAGACTTTGTGCTGTAGATGTTTGGGATTTTCATGCTTTGATTGATTATGTGAGTTAGTCAATTGTGTGTGGCATGGAGTCCTAGAACATCCTCTTCGAGCCTACAGTGTGATTCCACGGTGAGTTTATATTTTTTTTGTGTATTTGTGTTATGAAAGAGTTTGCTTGTTAGCCTCTGTTCTTGGAAGTGCAGTGGTTAAAGGTGTTTGAGTTGTGAGTCATGGACGAGGACTTGGTCGTGGTCATGGTTGAGCAGGTTCCGAGGCCAGCGAGTGTGTGGTCCAGAGTTCCACGAGGAGGTNAGGAAGGATTGCCTTACTGAGTCTTTATAAAATATTCATGCATTGCAATTTGTGTTTGTGGTGCGGGTAAAGGCAAAGTGTGACCGTGGAATCAAGGCAATGAAGAGGAGGATGTTCTAGTGATTTGCTTGGTTGTCTGGCTTCTTTTAGGTTGCTAGAGTTGAGTCCTCGAATGTTGTTTAGGATTGTTGGTTCTCTGGTTTATGTTGTTTGGATCATTAGTTTATGATTTGGAATTATTGTTGGTTATTGGATTATTATTCTTTATTTATTGGATATGGATATTGGTTATTTCCTCTGTTGATTGTGGTTGTGGCTAGGTGGCTAGTGGATATGAGACCACTAGTTGTAGTTTATTTATTATATTATATTTATATATTTATTATTTATTATTTTAAAAAAAAGTTGGGTCCTTTCAGTTTGGTATCAGAGCCCTTACGGTTCTAGGTTTGGGTTCACTAGACTTTGTGCTGTAGATGTTTGGGATTTTCATGCTTTGATTGATTATGTGAGTTAGTCAATTGTGTGTGGCATGGAGTCCTAGAACATCCTCTTCGAGCCTACAGTGTGATTCCACGGTGAGTTTATATTTTTTTTGTGTATTTGTGTTATGAAAGAGTTTGCTTGTTAGCCTCTGTTCTTGGAAGTGCAGTGGTTAAAGGTGTTTGAGTTGTGAGTCATGGACGAGGACTTGGTCGTGGTCATGGTTGAGCAGGTTCCGAGGCCAGCGAGTGTGTGGTCCAGAGTTCCACGAGGAGGTACATCAGAGGGTCGCAAGCGTATCAGGAGGGACCAGAGGGGATTAGCCGGTGACCATGCCGGGGGTGTTGGGAACCCAAATGTGGGGTTGTGGCAGGTGTAGCCCAGGGTTGAGATGATCGCTTTGCAGATCTGTTGGCGTGCTGTTGGAGCAGTTTCCGAGAGGGGTACAAGTGCCGCCTCCAGTTGTACCGCATGTGGCGGGGTGCGGCCGAGGGCTGCATATGTTGAGGACTTTCCTTATTATGTTAGGAGGATGGAGCAGTTGTAGATGAGAGATTCTTTCACAAGTGGTATCAAGCCAAGAGAGGTGGATAGGTGGACATATGCAGTTGGAGCAGATATTTCTCTGTTTGGTGGTTAATCCAAAGGGATATTAGAAGTTGAGTGGGCAGGTGTAACATTGCAAAGTTATACTCGGACCACATGAGGTACTGTTGGTCGGGAGATGTTTATAGTCGTTAAGGATTGTATCCCCTGTGGGGATGGTGATTCCCCTGAATACCGATAGCTCGAGGGGCTATGGGCTCCAAGAGTTGTAGAGGAGAAGATGTTCCCCCTGAGGAGATGAGTAGTTACCCTGATACCAAGATCTCGAAGATTGTGGTCCAAGAGATCGGTATGGCTCAAAGGTTGCGACCTAAGGGTGGAGGAGTTGGGANATTTTTTTTGTGTATTTGTGTTATGAAAGAGTTTGCTTGTTAGCCTCTGTTCTTGGAAGTGCAGTGGTTAAAGGTGTTTGAGTTGTGAGTCATGGACGAGGACTTGGTCGTGGTCATGGTTGAGCAGGTTCCGAGGCCAGCGAGTGTGTGGTCCAGAGTTCCACGAGGAGGTACATCAGAGGGTCGCAAGCGTATCAGGAGGGACCAGAGGGGATTAGCCGGTGACCATGCCGGGGGTGTTGGGAACCCAAATGTGGGGTTGTGGCAGGTGTAGCCCAGGGTTGAGATGATCGCTTTGCAGATCTGTTGGCGTGCTGTTGGAGCAGTTTCCGAGAGGGGTACAAGTGCCGCCTCCAGTTGTACCGCATGTGGCGGGGTGCGGCCGAGGGCTGCATATGTTGAGGACTTTCCTTATTATGTTAGGAGGATGGAGCAGTTGTAGATGAGAGATTCTTTCACAAGTGGTATCAAGCCAAGAGAGGTGGATAGGTGGACATATGCAGTTGGAGCAGATATTTCTCTGTTTGGTGGTTAATCCAAAGGGATATTAGAAGTTGAGTGGGCAGGTGTAACATTGCAAAGTTATACTCGGACCACATGAGGTACTGTTGGTCGGGAGATGTTTATAGTCGTTAAGGATTGTATCCCCTGTGGGGATGGTGATTCCCCTGAATACCGATAGCTCGAGGGGCTATGGGCTCCAAGAGTTGTAGAGGAGAAGATGTTCCCCCTGAGGAGATGAGTAGTTACCCTGATACCAAGATCTCGAAGATTGTGGTCCAAGAGATCGGTATGGCTCAAAGGTTGCGACCTAAGGGTGGAGGAGTTGGGAGCAAGCAATGCCTAGGACGTGAGTATAAACATAATGAAGGGATGTAGACCGCAAGAATTGATGGTGGTTTAATCTTGGATTTTAGTTGTGTTGGCCGGTGGGCCAGGATTTTATGATCGGTGCTGATGTGAGCATGGGACTGGACACGCGACCAGGAACGCTCGTACCGGACTAGGACACCCAGGACGCCTCTGAGACACTTGCATCACCCGCAGGACAACAGCCAGCCAACGCACCGAGGATCACTCCAGGAGCCACTACGCGATCGAAGAGCTCGTCCAAGCCCGCAAGACAGAAGATCAACCGGTTCGTGCAAGCCTTTGTTTAAGGAGACAACCCGGCCAAGGCAGTTCAAGTGGAGACCGTTCGCACGGCCTTCATCCTTACGCAAGGATGAAGGCGTCCAAGTCGTTAGGATCATGAATCGTACACTTTTCCCTTACTCCGGGTTTGTCCCACGAGGTTTATCGGAGAAGGTTTTAATGAGGCGACGAGTCCTAACGCAAACCTCCGCGTTTTGAAGCCAATTATGTGGTTCCCGCGTCAAAGCCTAAGACGCGTTATCTTTTACTTAAAGCTTTGCGTTTTGAACTTTGTCTAGAACTTTCTTTTGTAACGTTAAGTAGTGTGACGTGTGTGGTCCTGTTTAAACCAGTTAGAAGCGCGACGTGTGTGGACCATAGCGAGTCCGCGTATCCCTAGTCTCCTCTAAACCCTCACACTATTTAAACCCTCTCTTACTTTGTAAATGGCAGAATTGAATGAAATATAAACTTTTCCCAAGAGCAAATCTTTGTTTCTTGTCTCACTTCTCTCTTTAGACCTAGTCCGGGACTAATTATCGAGAAACCCTAGCCGATCTCGAACCGGGTTCGCCATCGTCTAGTCCGACTGTATCGTCATTCAATCCATCCTCGCTTCCATTCCTCCTAGAAGAACCATCATTTGGTTTGCTAGCCGTTTCCCAACCTCGACGATCAATCCATACCGCTACCGCAACAGACCGTCCATACGACCAACAATGTGACTATCGTCAATCTCGCGTTCCACTCGTTTTTTTTCCACCAAAACTCGTTTCCACCATTTGTTTATCCTCTATAACCATTCTACAAAGTTTGGCCCGAGGAAAGTTGTCTCCAGCCTAAGCGACCCGAAGACAATATTTCCTTTCTGTACCGCGAGACGACTGGTGCTCGCATCAGCTGGTATCAGAGCTCAATGTTCCTAACCAAAGGTTGTCTCTTTCTGAACCCAGAAACTCGTTTCCATTTGTTTAAAGTTTGAATCATGAGCATTTCTAGTAGTCTCTCTTTTGCTTTCCCTTGTTTCATTAGATCGTTTGGTTTAAATTGGTGCATGCGTAGTGTTGTTGGTAGATTGTATAGGTTGTTGTTTGTTCATTGTGTTCTTAGTATTGTTCATCCGTGTTCTTGTTTAGAAGCCGATAGATCGAAAAAGTTTAGTATTTGCTTTTGCGTTTGTGTTGTGGTCCCAAAAGTTTGTCGTGTATCGCTTTTGCTTTTGCTTTTGATTAGTCATAGGTTTACTTTTGTATCGCTGTCATCAATCATTGTCTTGGCCAAAGAAAATATATAGTCGTCGTCCATTGAACGTAATATACTCACCAATATTCGTTCTTTTGTTTCAATGAGGTTTGAAATCACTCGGACAGTGCATCGTGTATGGAACGAGCCACATCAACATTGACCGTTCGTACAAGCACCATGGCCAAACAATATCTACCGGAGATCCCTTTACCTCCACCGCAGATTGGCGCCACCTTGACAGCCCTTCGCATGGCATAGAGCACTTGGCCAAGCGAATGACACGTCTTGAATTCGCAAATCCCCCAAGAGAAGACCCATTGCCCATGCGGCGCCAACGACAAGCGCTCAATCCGACGAGGACTATGAACCGCGTCTGAGGCGACGACATCGACGTGATGATCAGTACAAGGACACACCACAGCCTAACGAACCTGGTCACAAGATGACAGCACCAACTTTTGCCGGCAAATCTGACCCGGAGGCCTACCTCGACTAGGAGAGCCGAATGGACCACCTTTACTTCTGTCACAACTATCCGGAGCTTTGCAAAATCACTTATGCTGTGGCCCAGTTCACTGACTACGCACTTACATGGTGGGATAGCTTAGTGGCCGAACAACGCGGTAACCATGACCGACTGATCGCTACATGGGAGGTCATGAAAGCTGTGATGAGGAGACGATACGTTCCGTCGTTCTATCACCGAGAGCTCTAAAAGAAATTTGGGAGACTCACTCAAGGCTCGCGGTCTGTTGAATAGAACTATGAGGAGTTCGAGCACTTAAGCAACCGATTCCAAGTAGAAGACACCAAGGAGTCTGTAACGACCCGGAACCTCGGTAACAGAATTACCAAGTGTTGCCGAGGAATCGGTGCCAAGAGTGCCGAGAAATCAGTGCCGAGAATGCCGAGAAAGACCGAGAAACGGTACCGAGAAAGACCGAGAGTCAGTATCGAGAGTTATCGAGAACTAGAGCCGAGAGATACCGATACTTAGTGTCGAGGAATACCGGTAACCAGTGCCGAGGAATGCCGATACTTGGTATCGAGGATTTGCCGTGAGTTGCCGATACTTGGTATCAAGGATTGCAGAGAGTTGCCGATACTTGGAATCGGGGATGGCCGATAAAATGCGGTAGCCAGCGACGATAGAGTCCGACGTTAGAACCTGATAAGTTATGGGAATTGGGTATGGAAATGGAGAGTCCGAGACTACCGAAGTAGTGAACAGACGTTTAAATTGAAGAAATGGAATCCCATGTTTACAGTGATCAGATCATTCAGGCTTGTAAGTTTCTGGATGAAAATTGGGGATCTTCGGTTGAAATGAGTCTGTAAATTGTCGAAGAAAGTGGTGAGAGGTTTCGGTACTTAGTCCGAGAGACAGTACGAGTAAAATAGAAATGAAAGTCCTAGTGATAGTGATTGTGATAGTGATAGTATAGTGATAGTGATAGTGAAGTGATAGTGATACTGAAGTGAACTATCCGGAAATGGTTGCATCGGCGATCGATGGACCGGGCCGATGGACGAGGTGGCATGGTTTGGCCGATGGGCCGATAGAGGGCTAAAAGGACTCGATATCTCACGGAGATTTAAGCCGACTCACGGGTAAGGAAACACGAGAGAAATGGAAACTCGCGGTAATGGAAAGGTGATCGGATAAGGATAGATGCGAGAATTATGGGAAGTTATGGGCAGTGAGACTTATCGTTCTAAGGCAACTTAGGGTGGTTCGTGGATCCTATATAAGGGATAAAAACCCTTAGGAATTTCCCTAGTTTCGCATAAGAATCCGAGAGCCGCCGTAAGAGAGAAAGAGGAGAGTTTCCATCGAGCTTAAACCGAGAGAGATCCTAAAGTCCAGAGTCGAGAAGAACGGTAAGTGTTCTTCCACCTTGATCCGTCGATGGTTAGGGAATATATCTCGGATACTAATGGTATCGATCTGTCCGTGTAGAAGCGGGGTCAGATCCGAGCATAGAAACCGAGAGATCAACACCTTAGGTCGATACCGAAGGTGAGTGCGTGACTGTGGCCGAGTTCCATGGTTGATTCTCTTGACCCGTGGTTTATTTAGTCTTGTTGATTGCTTGTCTTTATGGTTATGGTTTCTATTGCAATATGAATGATGATTGGTCTAAGCGATTTAGGCGACTATCCATGGTATTTGATTGACTTGCGTGACTTGATTGGAATATACCATGTGTTAGTTTGAGATCGTTGAACTGAGCCTAGTGAGACGGGATGACCGCTCCACTAAGTAAACTTTGTTTGCTTACGCCTCCTTTTATGGATGCAGGAAAAGATAGGTCCGATGATCGGGACTTTAGTGGCTGATCAGCTCGTGTGACGAAGGCAAGGGAGGAAGGAGGATGGTGGCTTTGGGTAGAAATATTCATGGCGTTATTTTCATTAGTTTTCGTTATTCCTCATGCATGAGACAGTTGTTATTTCACTTGAATTGAACCTCTTTTATTTAATGAATTCGCAAGTTTTAAGTGATATTACCCGTTATTCATATTCGCTGTTGTACTTGTTAAATATTGCATAGAATTCGTCGGCCCTAGAAAAATTTTTATCGGCCTGTTTTGGTCCGAGTATGGGTTTTTAGGGTCGGGGTCTTACATTTGGTATCAGAGCACGGTTATAGTTCTAGGACATGTTCATATAGCGGGTGCATGGGTTATTGTTACTAAAGCCATCCTTCCTTGCCAAGAACGTCTCACGGTAAGACTGGTCATGTATAGATTATAGGGTGTGATAGGCTAAGTTGGTTTGGACGCTAACTTAGAATCGGTTATGGTATTTCAGATGGCACCTAACACTCGCAACTC